>NC_090389.1:15106956-15440290 GCF_036365525.1 Heterodontus francisci | reverse complement strand
CATGCATACATTCCTGGATCTGAGGCTCAATACAATGGGATTAAACAAATTTTTAGGCGAAGTAGAAAGCCGGCTGGACCACATTGAGGTGAAGTCGGCTCCTTGTTCGAGAACTGAGACAGTTGAATGGGCTGATGAAAAAGTGTTTGACCATTTATTTTTGTGTGCACAGTGTGAGGGGAGTATAGCAGCAAGAGCTGTTCATGTTACTCAAACACAGTTGGCACAATGGAGTTATTTGCACCTTTATCACCAGGCAGAAAGGAGACAAAAAGCAGGGCAGGTGTAAATGGGGACGGGTGTAAATGGGGACGGGTGTAAATGGGGACGGGTGTAAATGGGGACTGGGTGTAAATGGGGACTGGGTGTAAATGGGGACTGGGTGTAAATGGGGACGGGTGTAAATGGGGGCGGGTGTAAATGGGGACGGGTGTAAATGGGGACGGGTGTAAATGGGGACGGGTGTAAATGGGGACGGGTGTAAATGGGGACTGGGTGTAAATGGGGACTGGGTGTAAATGGGGACTGGGTGTAAATGGGGACTGGGTGTAAATGGGGACGGGTGTAAATGGGGGCGGGTGTAAATGGGGACGGGTGTAAATGGGGACGGGTGTAAATGGGGACGGGTGTAAATGGGGACGGGGTGTAAATGGGGGCGGGGCAGGTGTAAATGGGGACGGGTGTAAATTGGGGCGGGGCAGGTGTAAATTGGGGCGGGGCAGGTGTAAATTGGGGCGGGGCAGGTGTAAATTGGGGCGGGGCAGGTGTAAATTGGGGCGGGGCAGGTGTAAATTGGGGCGGGGCAGGTGTAAATTGGGGCGGGACAGGTGTAAATTGGCGCGGGACAGGTGTAAATTCGGGAAGGTTGTAAATTCGGGAAGGTTGTAAATTCGGGAAGGTTGTAAATTCGGGAAGGTTGTAAATTGGAGTGGGCGTAAATCTGGCATGAAGTGTGGCCATGGACCTCTTACTTTCCATGTCACCCCCCCCACCACTTCTCTCACCCCAATCCTCCCCTTCTCTATTTCTGCTTTCAGATACACACGACTTGCTATCTGGACAGCCATTGCAGCCTCTCCATGAAGGGTGAAAGCAAGAGCAGACGTCTGATGAAGAAGCACTGCCAGTTGATCTGATCATTGCAACCACCAGCTCAGATATTGGCACTGCACATACCTTAGAGAGGTGTATAGAGGCATGTGGTGGGTCACCAGGCACGAGTGGGCTGCAGTCAGGCCAGAGGAATGGATAACGTGTGTGTCACCTCACTGGAGGGCAAGATTGTAGATGAGTTCTGGTGTAAAGTACTCAGATAAGGACTTTAATGGGGCGGCCTTCAGGAGAATGCTGATGGGCATGCACATAAAGATGCTTGATGTATTGGCGGGCCTCCCAAGAGCCTGTTGTCACTGTCCAGGAGCATGGAGGAGTCTGGTTCCAAATTGGCACAGGGCTTCACACGGAGCTTTTTCCGAGCCTTTCTGTGGAAATGGTAGCCAACTCCATTAGCACACTTGCGGACCCAACCATGATGCAGCATCTGGTGGCTGAAGTCTCAACCTCCATCGCAGCACAAGCAGAAGCCAAAGTCTCAGTGCTGCAATGGAAGCTCAGACTGAGGTACTGAGATCCATCCTTGGTGCCATGAAGGCCGAGACTTTTGCCATCATGGCTGCAGACACCCAGTGCTCAAAGAGGCTTTCAGGGTTTCACAGCGCTCCAGCAATCTGTGCTCCAGCAGATTACTAGGACTGCTGAGGTGCCGCCCCAGGAGAGTGGCAGTGGCTCCATGGTACACGAGCCTGCTGTCCTCTCTCAGGATGATAGCATTCGTGCCCCCACCACTGCCAGTGCCCTTGCTGTTGCCTCTCAGCCAGTCAGCCCAGACTGCTGCCACCCATGCCAAGATGGTGCAGTCTGAAGCCTGGCCCTCAAGATCATCTCCAGCCTCCCACTGAAAGTTAGCAGCCTTCCACCAGCAATGGGGGTAGCACTACATAGGAGAACTAGGACAGGCAAAGACGCCTGTAAGACAGGCAGTAAGGGAATGTACAAGGGTGAATAGTTTAATTTGTGTGTATTATTGGAAGTGTTGTTGGATAAAGTTGTGATGGGAAGGTTATTTTGTTATGTCTTTTATTTCAGGATTTTGGCCAAGAGGATGCTGTGATGGTCTGTAGCAGAGGGATGGAAAGGTGGGGAATTGTGGAGCAGTAGTGACGTGGGAATGGGATTTTAGGGGAATTTGATTATCTGCTCACAGACAGCCCATCCGGAGTGAGGGGTCCCGCTGCTTCCTCCCTTCGTCCTCCTCTGATCAGGCCTGATCCCAGGCCTGTGCTGCGGCAGCTGACCTCAGCCTCAGCAATGAGAGGATTACAATTCTCCTCAGGCCCCTGGGCATGTTGGTGAGGTTTGGAGGGGCAGGGGGCAGGGTTTTTGGTCAGCAACTAGGGTTCCTGATTGTTATCATTTGACACTTGCTGGAAAGTGAAAATGTGACGAACTAGGATCAGCTACGATGCCCCTCATGGTCGAATATCCTGCCAACATTCACTCTGTGTTGACACTTGCTCATTTGTATGAGGTACAGGGGGGGGAATGACTGCTACCACAGGCTGCTGTACCTCAGCCAGTGCCTTTGGGAAATAGAGGGAAAAATCTGCACAGATAAACAGAAACATTTAATTGAAAAAAAGATTGACACAAAAGGCAGGAGATTAAAAGCAAACCTGGCACCCCCCGGTAATGAACCCCTCCCTAAAAGGCTGATTGGGATGGCAGGGGAGGGGAGAATCTGAGCAGAGCTGGATCTGACCTGTTTAAACCTGCTGCTCAGGCAGAGTCCCAGCATAGCAACAGCAGCAACCAATGGGAGGAGGGAGACACAGATCCTCCCTCCCACACCCAGAAACAGCAGCAGATGGGAGGAGAAACAAAATATCAAGTGATTGAGGGCCCGCCCAAACCCACCCTCAAACAGGCAGCAACTTAAAGCAGCAGGGAACCGGAAATCAAACAGTAAAACAGCACATCAGGAGAAGGGCAGGATTTAATAATGAGTGAGTGTACATTCGACAGCAACGGGGGATTAGAAATGGATTGGAAAACCCTATTGAAAGTCTTAATTCTTCAAAAGGTGGAATCACATAGCAAGAAGGGAACACTCCTGGTACGGAATGGTTGGATGACACAGTGGGTATGGGGAGGGTGTAAATATAAGATATTTGCCAGTTTTTGCACAGAGGATTGTTAGGACCAGAAATATTTGACCAAAAACAGTGGTAAAAGCGGAATCTATTGGAGTTTATAAAAGAGAATTCGATCAGTATTTGAGCAAGAAAAATTGAACAGGGTGTGGGGAACAGGAGCTCTGCCAGTGAGTGAGCAAAAACACAGTGGGCCAAATGGCCTGTTACATTCTCTGAGTCTGGGACAGCTGGCTGAAGGACGACATCCCTTTAAGAGGAGAGATGATTGGTCACATGCTTGCAATTCCCTGTTGTCTATAAAAGCTCAGGCTAACTCCTCCCAGCCTTGCTTTGCTTTGCTGCATTGGTCTGGCTGATGGTGTTGTTTTACTCAGACATTTGTTCCTGATTCCCTTTTTGGGCTTTTAAGAGTTGTTGCTGGCTCATTTTCTGAGGCACTTCTTTGCATTCTCCCTCCTCTTCTACCCAGCTGCCTTCCGTGAGGTCTCTGACTCTCAAGTACCTCGATGAGTTCTTTTTTTCAGCAGACTTACTTATGATAATAGCCAGAGATAAACAGCACCGTGGTACAAGTCAAAGCTGCTGCATTGTGATGTAAACCTAACTCGTTCATGGCTCATTGTTAGCACTCAGGCCTTTGAGCCACACGGCTGTGGATTCAAGTTCCACTAGCTTCACTGTCAGAGGTGCTGTCTTTCAAATGAGGCATTAACCAAGGCCCTAAAAGATCCCATGGTGCTATTTCAAAGAAGAGATGGGAAGTCCTGACCAATACTTAACCCTCAACCAGTATTTACTGAAGTAGATTATCTTGGTAATTATCAGTGCTGCATTACAGCAGTGACAATTTTTCAAAAGTACTTCAGTGGCTGTGAGCACTTTGGAACATCCTGATGTGAAAGGCACTAAATAAATAGAAGTCTTTCTTTTAATATGATTCCAGTCTAACATTGTGTGGTTGGTTGACTCAATACTCCCAAGGCAACTAGGGATGGGTAATAATTCCTGGCTTGTCAGTGTAGCTGACAGCCCGAGGACAAAATCCCACACAGGGACTGAATAAAGTTTTGTGAGAATAAAAAATACTGAAATGTTGTTTCTACAGCTTGTGGAAAATTACCGAGAAGTCATTTCTACACAACATAATGAAATCACTGAACAAGGGAACTGATAAGGGGATGTGAGTAAAGACCTTGAGACAGTACGGCAGTTAAAAATTGTGCTTATGCAGAGAAAAGAAAAACAGCAAGAGTTAGAACAAAGGATGTAGTGAATGAGTAACTGACAGCTGCAAGTTAACACACACACAGGAGGCTTGCAAAAGAATGGAGAGCCAAATAAGGTAAAACAAAAAGAGTCAGGGGCTAGAAAGTTAGAGTAGGGGGAGAAGTAAACAGAGGAGGAGACTGTAGCAACCATAGGATAGGTTAGTGTCATAATACGTTATAACCAATAATGTAAAATAAAGCCGTGGACAAATGGATTTGTATTGTATAAACATGAACTGAATATGTTGATCGGTGTGCCTGCTTGTAGGACACCCGATCTTGCAAGAACGTTAAATAAACTTACTTCTTCAGAGTTTGACTTGGTGTAAATTATTATTAAGTGGGCTACGTTTCTCACAGTTTGAACAGTTAAAACAATTTGTGAGAGCAAGCAGTTGATGTAAGGTGATGCAGACAGCAAAGCAGAAAAGCCTGGGGAAAAGTTTTACACAGATTGGTCTCTAATAAGTAGATAATCTCGTGTGGCATTTGCTGCTGGACAAACATTTGCCATTGTCTTGTCTCCTCCAGCCACGTCGCTGCTCGTCTCCTGTTCATTGCTGTACATTCTGGCTGTGAATGTTTCAGTATTGTGTGCTCTCCCTGTAAAGACACTTAAATGTTATCTACTTTATTGAAATGTCTGAAAACGTGTATATTTGTATAAAAGTTAAGAATTAGTTGAGTTTTGGTGGCATTTGTCTCTTTAATAGTTTTAAGTGATCAATAGTGAAGGGGACAAAAACAAAAAGTGCTGGAAATACTCAGCAGGTCTGGCAGCATCTGTGGAGAGAGAAGCAAAGTTAACATTTCAAGTCTGTGACTTTTCATTAGAACTGGCAAAGGTTAGAAAAGAATGAGGTTTTAAGCAAGTGAAGGGGCGAGGGGTAGGGAAGATAACAAAGGTGAAGGTGTTTGATAGGGCAGAGGGAGATTAAATAACAAAGCTGTCCAGGGACAAAGGCAAAAAATGTGTTAATGCTTGTGGTGAAAGACAAAACATTAGTCCAGAGAGACTGTTAATAGTGGAATAATGAGCAGCTCTGACTACATGAAAAGCAGGTACATGGTTAAAAAATAAAATATTAAAAATAGGGCCATTGAGTTCTGAAGTTATTGAACTCAATGTTCAGTCTACAAGGCTGGAGAGTGCCTAATTGATAGATCAGGTGCTGCTTCTCGAGCTTGCGTTGATGTTAACTGGAACACTGGAGCAGGCCAAAGACAGAAATGTTGGCATGAGAGCAGGGGGGAGTGTTGAAATGGCAAGCAACTGGAAGCTCGGGGTCATGCTTTCGGACTGAGCGGAGGTGTTCAGCAAAGCGGTCACCCAATCTGCGTTTGGTCTCCCCAATGTAGAGGAAACCACATTGTAAGCAGCAAATACAGTATACTAAATTGAAAGAAGTACGAGTAAATCATTACTTAACCTGAAAGGAGTGTTTGGGGCCTTGAATAGTGAGGAGAGAGGAGGTAAAAGGGCAGGTATTACACCGCCCACAGCGAGGCCGGAAACAGCCAATTAGGAGGCTGTCTGCGGTGAAATTGCTGAGCCGGTCCCACTGCTGGCAATGCGGGGTCAGGTCTACCATTTCACCCTGATGTCGGGGTCTGAAGCCTAAAGTGAAATCATTAGCACGGAATCTGCCGAGGAGTTTAAAATAGAGACTGATAGTTACAACAACAACTTGCATTTATATAATGCCTTTAATATAGAGTTACATTTGAGATGGAAAACAGCACAGAAACGGGCCATTCGGCCCAAATAGTCTCTGCCGGCATTTATGCGAAACACAAACTTCTTCCCACTCCTCTTCATCTTTTTCCTTTAATTACATTTCAGCAATTCAGCTGAACTACTCCCTGTGGTAGTGAGGAGATTACAGAGATGGGGAATTTAGTTGAGAGTTAGTGTATTAAGGGACAGGCAAAGAGACTGTTGATTAGGGATTGAGGAATTTGAGCTGCCCTTGCTCAAGCAGAGCAGGCCCAATAGATTCATGGCCTACTCGAAAGACAGTGAAATACTCAGGCTGCCTTGTCACACTAATGGGTGCTCAGGGCTCCAAAATCGCAAGGTGACATAATGTCAGAAAGTGAAACAGAACTGGCTTGTTCTTGTAAGGAGATGAAAAAATACAGTAAAAAGTAAAAAGCCTGACTGATTCTCCGAGAAAGGCTGGGAGTCCAAATGAACGTAAACATTGTCACTATTTATAAAAAAACAGAATTAAGCAGATCTTTATCTGTACTGAAAAGATCAACAAAGGTGTCAAACAGCTGGACTTCGTTGAACCTGGGTTCTGTACGGCTGGACGTACCCAAATGAAACCCGACCACACAGTAAAAGAATGGGAAAGATAGACATTGCGAGAAGAAAAGTTGTTGGATCTTTCTCATGTGTTGCCAAAATCTTTAAAAATAATATAAAGCCCGAAATGATGGGAGGTCTGGGTGGTTGGTCAGTGGTTGTAAAACTAACTTTGCCTTTACGAATAGACCTAAGCAGGGATAATATAAGTTCAGTGACTTAATTGTCAATGAAATGGAAGTCCTGGACAGGGATAAAAGGGCTCAAAACAAATAAATCCTCAGGGATCAATGGTATTCTAAGAGTACAGAGAGAGACTAGGAGCGGAGACTTGTGAAGCACTGGCAGCCATTCTGAGGGAATCACTGGACTCTGGGCCAGCTATCAGATTGGAAACGGGCTAAATGAGATGACAAATCAGACACAGGCAACTGCAGGCCGGTTAGTCCTGCTTCCATTTCGGAATCAATTGGAGATAATTTAAGTAATCTAGTTAACAGCAGCCAACATGGCTTTAGGCGGGGAAGTCCTGCCTGACCAACCTCTCTGATTTCTTTGAGGCAGTGGCAACACAAGGATTGGCATGTCTGGGTGGCTGGTCAGTGGTTGTAAAACTGACTTTGTCTTTATGAATAGATCCCAGCAGGGATAATCTTATGTTCAGTGACTTAAATGTCACTGGATGCTGGGAAGCCTTAGGATGTGTACCTTCATTTTCAAAAGACTTCTGACAAAGTTCCACCTGAAAGGCTTTTAATTAAAATCAAAGCTGTGGGGATTCAGGGTAAGCACTGGTAGTAGAAGGCAATTGGATAAAGGCTAGAAAACGCGTACTCTTAATTGCTCCTTCAGAGAGCCAGCACAGAGACGATGGGCCGAATGGCCTTTGTGCTGTAACCACTCTATGACTCTGGGAGAGTTATGTCTTCTTTCTGCTGTGATCATGCGGTTTTCTAAAAATACACCTAATGCCTTCTTGAAGAAGTCCGCCATCACTACCTCTGGAATGCTGCTACACATGTCAGTCACTCTCTGGGAACAATAAAACTTCCCCATATCCAACCTAACTCACTGCTTCCTCAGTTTACATGGGTGGCCCCTCATTCTATCATCACTTTACATAGTTCATCTGCGTAGAATCATGCAGCACAGAAGAAGGCCACTTGGCCCATCATACCTGTGCCAGCTCTCTGAAAGATTATTCGATAATTCCCTTTCTCTTTCCCCATAGCCCTGCAGCCTTTTTCCGTTGCAGGTATTTAGCCAATTATCTTGGACAATTATTGAATCTGCTTCCACCGCCCTTTCAGGCAGTGCATTCCAGATCATAACAACTCGCTGTGTAAAACAACATTTCCTCATGTCGTCTCTGGATTTTTTGTCAAATTAAAATTAATTAATCAGTTAAACGCTATCCATGGCCTTAATAATTCAGAATACCTGAATTAGGTCCTCTTTCAGTTGACACCTGACCTGCCAATCCAAAGTGAGAGAACGAGGTCTATAGGCATAGTTCAGTGCACCTCTGGCAGGGATCATCCTGTTACCTTCCTCTGTACCCCCTCGAGAGCCACAGCAGCTGATTGTCATTAGTAGTCCACACATACTGGACAAGCGATTGCACCAGTGAAGTGAATTTTTTTTAATTCATTCATGCGATGTGGGTGTCGCTGGCTAGGCCAGCATTTATTGCCAATCCCTAATTGCCCTTGAGAAGGTGGTGGTGAGCTGCCTTCTTGAACTGCTGCAGTCCATGTGGGGTATAGTTCCAAATCAGGATGCTGTGACACTTGGAGGGGAACTTGCAGGTGGTGGTGTTGCCATGCATCTGCTGCCCTTGTCCTACTAGGTGTAGAGGTCATGAGTTTGGAAGGTGCTGTCTAAGGAGCCTTGGTGCGTTGCTGCAGTGCATCTTGTAGATGGTACACACTGCTGCCACTGTGCCTCGGTGGAGGAGAGAGTGAATATTTGTGGATGGGGTGCCAATCAAGTGGTCTGCTTTGTCCTGGATGGTGTCGAGCTTCTTGAGTGTTGTTGGAGCTGCACTCATCCTGACTTGTGCCTTATAGATGGTGGACAGGCTTTGGGGAGTCAGGAAGTGAGTTACTCGCTGCAGGATTCCTAGCCTCTGCCCTGCTCTTGTAGCCACGGTATTTATATGGCTACTTCAGTTCAGTTTCTGGTCAATGGTAACCCCCAGGATGTTGATAGTGGGGAATTCAGCAATCGTAATGCCATTGAATGTCAAGGGGAGATGGTTAGATTCTCTCTTGCTGGAGATGGTCATTGCCTGGCACTTGTGTGGCGTGAATGTTACTTGCCACTTATCAGCTCAAGCCTGGATATTGTCCAGGTCTTGCTGCATTTCTACACGGACTGCTTCAGTATCTGACGAATGGCGAATGGTGCTGAACATTGTGCAATCATCAGCGAACATCCCCACTTCTGACCGTATGACTGAAGGAAGGTCATTGATGAAGCAGCTGAAGATGGTTGGGCCTAGGACACTACCCTGAGGAACTCCTTCAGTGATGTCATGGAGCTGAGATGATTGACCTCCAACAACCACAACCATCTTCCTTTGCACTAGGTATGACTCCAACCAGTGGAGAGTTATCCCCCTGATTCCCATTGACTCCAGTTTTGCCATGGCACCTTGATGCCATTCTCGGTCAAATGCTGCTTTGATGTCAAGGGCAGTCACTCTCACCTCACTTCTTGAGTTCAGCTCTTTTGTCCATGTTTGAACCAAGGCTGTAATGAGGTCAGGAGTTGATTGGCCCTGGCTGAACCCAAACTGAGCGTCCCTGAGCAGGTTATTGCTAAGCTAGTGCTGCTTGATGGCACTGTTGATGACACCTTCCATCACTTTACTGATGATTGTAGGTGGACTGATGGGGCGGTAATTGGCCGGGTTGGACTTGTCCTGCTTTTTGCGTACAGGACATACCTGGGCAATTTTCCACATTGCCGGGTAGATGCCAGTGTTGTAACTGTACTGAAACCGCTTGGCTAGGGGCGCAGCTAGTTCTGGAGCACAGGTCTTTAGTACTATTGCCAGAATGTTGTCTGGGCCCATAGCTTTTGCAGTATCCAGTGCCTTCAGTTGTTTCTTGATATCACGCGGAGTGAATTGAATTGACTGAGGTCTGGCATCTGTGATGCTGGGGACTTCAGGAGGAGGCTGAGATGGATCATCCACTTGGCACTTCTGGCTGAAGATTGTGGGAAATGCTTCAGCCTTATCTTTTGCACTGATGTGCTGGGCTCCACCATCATTGAGGATGGGGATATTTGTGGAGCTTGAACCATTTTTCTCCTCAGACCGCACCTGTGTAACTTAGGCGAGCTGGTGTACGCTCGGTGAGCGGTACCAAGTCAGGCCGCCATTCGGGGAAGGGGTAGGTGGGAAATTTGGCAGTGCCTCTGTGGGACCGGAGTATTTCATTTTCTATAAGAGGGATGTTCACACTTTCATTTTTGGGATGTGGGCATCGCTGGCAAGTCCAGTATTTATTACCCATCCCTACTTATCCTAGATTGGTGGTGGCGAGCCTTCTCCTTGAACTGCTGCAATCCATGTGGTGAATGTGCTACCACAAAACTGCTCTAGGTGGTAGAAATCGCCGGTTTGGAAGATGCTGTCGAAGGAGGCTCGGTGAGTTGTTGCAGTGCATCTTGTAGATGCCACTGTGCGTCGGTGGTGGAGGGAGTGAATGTTGAAGGTGGTGGATGGGTTGCCAATCAAGCAGGCTGCTTTGTCCTGGATGGTGTTGAGCTTCCTGAGTGTTGTTGGTGCTGCACCCATCCAGGCAAGTGGAGCATATTCCATCAGACTCCTGACTTGTGCCTTGTAGATGGTAGACAGGCGTCAAAAGAATGCTGCCTTTTCCCTCTTGGTCTTTGTTGGTGTAAATGCTGTTCATCTTCTCCCAGTTCTCTTGGAAGTTCCTTATTTTGATGTGAAGCGAGGCCTGCAAACAGATGGCGGGGGGTGGGGGTTACTCCTGGTTTTGAAAGGGAAAAGCCTGTATTATCTTGTGCAATGGTGACAGGTAGAGCTACTGTTCTGAGCAGAACTGCCATCCTGAAATCCAACAAAATCATTCAACAAATTCAATTCATATTTCCAGGAACAGGATTACCATTTGAGTTTTGGTTTGTCAGCTTTTATAAAGGTGGTCGTTCTCATCTCTCCGATCACCCCACAATGCACATCTCCTGACAGGGTAGGGTATGTATATATGGGACGGCTCCCCACCCTTCCTGAATCTGCTCCTAATATGGGCAGTTGTTACTTTTTAGACTAAATGTCTGGTAATATTGATCATTAAAATTCAAGTGGTCAGTTTGTGTTGAAAGATTGTTGCTCATGGCTGTGTGGATGATTTTTCCGCTCTGACCATCTTTGCGCATTGTGTGTGGCAAAGTTTTTCTTTTTAAAATGGCTGAGCCAGGCTGGTGTTTGGACTGGGTCAAAGGTGACGGCCTAAACCAGCTCCAGACCGGGTGCCGATGTTGCTCTCTTACTTGGCTGCTGTCATGTGTACAAGACTGGCTCACTGACGACTCTGTGTTCAATTTCTCCTTGGGATTCTCTCCTGAGGGGATCCCACTGGCTTCCACTATGGCCCCATGGGTGCAGAGAGGTACTGTTGGGTTTACAGGAGTAGGAGGTACTGCACCCACCCACTAGGTAATGCAAAACATTGGCTCTCTGCTGTCCTCCCATTATTATTCCTGCCCCGTTTATGTGCTGTATATTTTGACAACACTGCCCAGAGTGCCCAATCCAAATTTTCACAAGGTTCGTCCATGGTCAAAGTAGCATCCAGGAGTGACCACAACCGAGGGAACTCAACTGGAGGAGGAGCAGTGTGATCTTGTTCATGATACAACCTTGCCTTCAATGTCTACCAAGCATAGAAAACCACACCCACAGAGGAGCAACTGAGTTCAGGTTTGTTGGTTAATGGTCTGGAGACCTTATACACATCATTTGATCCATTGTTTATCAATAAACCGAACAACAGTACAATGAGGAACAACAAACAAGAACAAACAGTTGAACTCTCAAATTCTTGAATTGGTACCATAGCCAGCAACTGAGGCTCTGGTATATCAAGCTTTGACATTACCGACTCACTGGGGCTCTGGATTCTGCAAGTATTATCTAGATGGTCCCTCACCATGTGCCGATTACTTCCAAGACCATTTATCACCACTGAATTCACAACTCAGTAAAGTCCATAGGATCTGGATTCACAATGCTGCTTTCTGACCCCAGATAACTCACTTCAGTCGAATGCCGGGCTCTTGATAGATACACCTTGCAGTCGATGTTGTGGGCCAAGGTCATATGTCCCTTCTGGCAAAATGAGGCCAAAGCCCACTTCAACGATTTTTGCAGATACAAGAGTGGGGCTTGTTGATCTCCACAGATCACCCTTCCACATCTTCTTTCGGCAGTCACTATTCAGCATCTTAAAGTGATGGGAGATACTTATAGCAACAATCAAAACCATCTGGCGTGCAACTCACTGTGACGTAGAAGATGCAAAATAGCCACAGCTACAATACCCAGACTCCAGTGCTATCTTCTTGGGTCTTTCGGCAGTTATTATCAGGTCTGGCCAGACCGTCTATTTGAGCCTTACGAACCTACCAGCCATGAACACCAAACCAAATTAGACTGGATGATACTGTCGACCCCAACGTACTCGAGTAAACTAGAGTACACCACTCTAGACAAGAATATGCATCAGTCAAACACTCAACAGTTAAATTGTTAGTCAACAGTATTCAAGCCGAGAGAATGCCTACAGATTAGGATGACTGATAGGTTCACACCTTACCAGGGAAACTATTTGCCTTGCTTCATGGAAACTGCATAGAATCCATCTAATCGTAGACCCAATGGATGGGAATATCCGCACGGTCCTTCCCGTATGGAGATTTATTTCAGAGGCCCACAGGTAGTAATCGATGAAAGGAGAGTTGAGGTCTTCAGCCACATGTGACCTTTACCAACATGCGAACAATGCTGGATGGGAAAAGTGCCTGTGATCCATCCAGTCTGTCACACACAATTGTGATGCCTTGTGCATCACAAAATATGGACTCCTGACCCCAACTGAAGCCATGTGATGTTCTGGTTAATGTCGAGCTTCCTGAGTGTTGTTGGAGCTGAACTAACCAGGGAATTGGAGAGTATTTCATTATAAGCCTGACTTGTGGCTTGTAGGTAGTGGACAAATGTCAAATGAATTTTACCTTCTTCCTCTTGGCCTTCGATGCTGTAAATAAGGTTCATGCTCTCTTGACCCTCTCCATGTTATCTATTTTGACATGAGGAAAGAGGGGGCATCTTTATTTGATAACTTATATTTATATGGTGCTTTCACTGTAATAAAAATCCAAGCTGCTTCACAGGAGCATTATGAACCAAAATATGACACTGAGCCACAAAAGGAGATATTAGGTCAGATGACCAAAAGCTTGGTCAAAGAGGTAGATTTTAAGGAGAGTCTTAAAGGAGGAAAGTGAGGTGGAGAGGTGTAGGGAAGGAAATCCCGATTTAAGGCCTAGGCAACTGAAGGCGCAGCCACCAATTTTATTTTTATCCTTTCACGGGATGTGGGCGTCGCTGGCTAGGCCAGCATTAATTGCCCTTGAGAAGGTGGTGGTGAGCTGCCTTCTTGAACCGCTGCAGTCCATGTGATGTAGGTACACCCACAGTGCTGTTAGGAAGGGCTGTTAGGAAGAATGATGGAACAATTAAAATCGGGATGCACAAGAGGTCAGAATTAGATGAATGCAGACATCCCAGTGGGTTGTGAAGCAGTAGGAGATTACAGAGAAAGGGAGAGTCGGGGCCATGGAGGGATTTGAAAACAAAGATAAAAATTTTAAAATGAAGACATTGCTTGACCACAGAGCCAATATAGGTCAGTGAGTACAGGAGTAATAGAAGAATGGGACTTGGTGTGAGTTTTGGATGTCCTCAAGTTTATGGAGGGTAGAAAGTGAAAGACCATCCAAGAGTGCATTGGAATAATCAAGTATAGAGGTAACAAAGGCATGAATGAGGGTTTCAGCAGCAGATGAGCTGAGACAGGTGCGAAATCGGACGATGTTACGGTAGAAATAGGTGGTCTTAGTGATGGCACAAATATGAGGTCAGAAGCTCATCTTGGGGTCAAATATGACACCAAGATTGTGAACAGACTGGTTTAGTGTCAGACTGTTGCTCGGGAGAGGAATGGAGTCGGTAGCTAGGGAACAGAGTTTGGAGTGGGAACTGAAAACAATGGCTTCAGTCTTCCCAATATTTAATTGGAGGAATTTCTTTCTCCTCATCAAGTACTGGGTGTCAGATAAGCTTTCTGACAATTTAGCAACAGTGGAGGAGTTGAGAGAGGTGGTGGTGAGGTACAGCTGGGTGTCGTCAGCATACATGTCAGAATTAACGTTGCACTTTCGGATGGTGTCACCAAGAGGCAGCATGTAGATAAGAAACAGGAGAGGACCAAAGATAGATCATTGGGGGACACCAGAGGTAACAATGGGGGAGTGGGAAGAGAAGCCATTGCAAGTGATGCCGTGGCTATGTTTAGATGGATAAGAATAGAACCAGGTGAGAGCAGTCCCACCCAGCTGGATGACAGTAGAGAGGCATTGGAGGAGGATGGTGTGGTCAGCTATGTCAAAGGTTGCAGACAGATCAAGAAGGATGAGGAGGGAAAGTTCCCTTTTGTCATAGTCACATAGGATGTCATTTGTAACTTTGATAAGAGCTGTTTCGGTATTATGGCAGGGGCGGAAACCTGTCAGGTTTCAAACATGGAGTTCCGGGAAAGATGAGCACGGATTTGGGAGGTGACAACATTTTCAAGGATTTTGGAGAGGAAAAGGAGGTTGGAGATGGGGTGGTAGTTTGCAAGGATGGTGGGGTCAAATGTTCTTTTTTTGGGAGGTGATGATGGCAGATAGTGCTTTATGTGGTACAGCCAGATCTGGTGGTGAATGGCTAAACAGTTGTCTCCATATCGTTTGGGTCATCCAATTGGGTTTCAGTGCCTTATCAATCCCACCATGGCTATGCAAGACCACCTGCGTGTGGTCATATCCTGCTCTCAGCACGGGGTGGAGGGGAGTGGTTCTTAGGTGCATACCAGCAATGGATGTGACATCTGCATCCTGATAAGGCAAGAAGGAAACCATTCACATGTATTTCAAGAAGCTATTGTCTATGGAGTCCTTGTAGATGGAGTGTATGATAGAGTCATAGAGTTATACAGCACAGAAATAGGCCCTTTGGCCCATCGTGACTGTGCCGGCCATCAGGCACCTATCTATTCTAATCCCATTTCCCAGCACTTGGCCTGTAGCGTTGTATGCTATGGCGTTTCAAGTGCTTATCTAAATATTTCTTAAATGTTGTGAGGGTTCCTGCCTCCACCACCCCTTAAGGCAGTGTATTCCAGATTCCAACCACCCTCTGGGTGAAATTTTTTTTTCTCAAATCCCCTCTAAACCTCCTGCCCCTTACCTTAAATCTATTTCCCCTTGTTATTGACCCCTCTGCTATGGGAAAAAGTTACTTCCTACCTATCCTATCTATGCCACTCATAATTTTGAATACCTCAATCAGGTCCCCCCTCAGCCTTCTCTGGAAAACAACCCTGGCCCATCCAGTCTCTCTTCATAGCTGAAACGCTCCAGCCCAGGCAACATCCTGGTGAATCTCCTCTGCACCCTCTCCAGTGCAAACACATCCTATAGTGTGGTGCCCAGAACTGTACACAGTACTCCAGCTGTGGCCTAACCAGCAGTTTATACAGCTCCATCATAACCTCCCTGCTCTTATATTCTATGCTTCGGCTAATAAAGGCAATTATTCCATATGCCTTTTTAACCACCTTATCTACCTCTGCTGCTGCCTTCAGTGATCTATGGGCAAGTACCAAGGTCCCTCTGACCCTCTGTACTTCCTAGGGTCCTACCATCCATTGTATATTCTCTTGCCTTGTTAGTCCTCCCAAAATGTATCACCTCACTTCTCCTGATTAAATTCCATCTTACCAGCCCATCTATATCGTCCTGTAATCTAAGGATTTCCTCCTCACTATCAATGACACCATCAATTTTCGTGTCGTCTTCGAACTTACTGATCATGCCTCCTATATTCATGTCTAAATCATTAATGTACACTACAAACAGCAAGGGTCCCAGCACCGATCCCTGTAGTACACCATTGATCACAGGCTTCCACTCGCACAAACAACCCTCGACCATCACCCTCTGCTTCCTCCACGAAACCAATTTTGGATCCAATTTGCCAAATTACCCTGGATCCCATGGGCTTTTACTTTCTTAACCAATCTCCCATGCGGGACCTTATCAAAAGCCTTACTGAAGTCCATGTAGACTACCTCAACTGTTTTACCTTCATCTACACATCTAGTCACCGCCTCAAAAAATTCAATCAAGTTTGTTAGACACGATCTCCCCCTGACAAAGCCATGCTGACTATCTCTGATTAATCCCTGCCTCTCCAAGTGGAAGTTAATCCTGTCCCTCAGAATTTTTTCCAATAGTTTCCTAACCACTGATGTTAAACTCACTGGCCTGTAATTACCTGGTTTATCCCTGCTACCCTTCTTGAATAATGGTACCACATTCACTGTCCTCCAGTCCTCTGGCACCTCTCCTGTGGCGAGAGAGGATTTGAAAATTTGTGTCAGAGGCCCTGCAATCTCCTCCCTTGCCTCACATAACAGCCTGGGATACATCTCATCTGGGCCTGGGGATTTATCCACTTTTAAGCCCGCTAAAATAGCTAATACTTCCTCCCTTTCAATGCTAATTTGTTCAAGTATATCAGAATCCCCCTCCCTGATCTCTACACCTACATCGTCCTTCTCCATTGTGAACACTGATGAAAAGTAATTATTTAAAAACACTTTGGGATTTTCCTTTATCTTGCCTATCAGACATGTTGTAATAGTCTGGGGCTACCACCTTAATGGCATGTCCTGACACATCTGCATGTGTGTGTGGGTCCTTGTTCAGTTAAACTGTCTTTATTTTTATAAAAAGTCCAATGTGAGCCCCCGTGATGAAATCTTCGGTCAGAATTCTTCTCCCTTCATCCCGATGTCTGTTGCCTCCACGTTTTTACCACCCAGTGAACCCCACGCGCTGGTCCACAGCACAACTGGTTACATTTTACTTACAAACAGAAATACAAGAGATATTAAAAATGCTTGACACCTTGGAATAATTAGTCTTTTGTCATAGACTAATAAGTCGTCCACAATAGTAAGATGGCTTCTTGCACGTGATATTTTCTTAAATCCTGGTTAATAGGCATATATGGTGGCCAACCTTCTAAGCAAAACTGTCTTACTTTTTCTCAGACTTCATCCTTTTTCTGTAGGGTTCTAATTTGGCGTAATTTTTGAGCAGTTGGCGGAAAATCTTCAGTTATAGCTAAAGCAAAGACTTCCACTCCCTCCAGGAATGAGACATTTCCCACTTCAGGTACAGCAATTGATGCTCTTGATAATGCATTCAGCTGTCACTTGATGTTTCCCTGGGACAGATTCAGTTGTTGTGTCATATCTCATTAGTTGTAGTTGAAATCTCTGTACCCTTGGGGGTAATTTTGTTAACTCCTTTGAATTAAGCAACGTCACCAGTGGCTTGTGGTCAGTTTTGATCTTGACCTTGAGGCCCAGTACGTAGTCTGAAAATTTCTCGCAAGCCATGTTGCTGCCAATGCCTCCTTTTAAATCACTGCGTACCTTCGTTCTGTCTCTGACAAAGAACGAGAGGCAAAGTACACAGGCCTGCATCACCCATCTTTTTGAATCTGGAACAGGACTGCCCCTAATTCCGTTGCCAACGTGTCTGCTACAATAATGGTCACTAGTTCTGGATCATAATACGCCAAAACATCTGATGAAGTTTACATTTCCTTGATCTTCTCGAAAAGAAATTTCTGGCAGTCTCCGCAGCACCAGGCATTGCTGCTGTTTAGCAGTTGTTTTAAAGGCTTGTTAATAGTGGCTAGATTTGGTAGGAATTTCCCTACCTGGTTAACCAGACCCATAAATCACTGTAAATCTGTTATGTTCTTTGGCTCTGAGAAATCCTTATTGACTTCATCTTCTGTAGCTCTGTCTTGATGCCAGATCCATCAATTATGTGGCCAAGGAACCTCACTGTCGACTGTGAGAATACACGCTTGTCATTTAATGTGAGACCAGCCTCTTGTAATCTGTGTAATTCCACCCTTACCCTTGTGTCGTGTTCTTCTTGGTTTGCTCCATGAATCAGAACATCATCCATGTGGCAGATGATTCCCTCTAAGCTTTCTAGGATTGTTGACATTGCCCACTGGAATATCTTTGGTGTTGACGCAATACCAAATGACAGTCTGTAGAAACAGAATCTACCGAAGGGTGTAATGAAGGTAGTTAACAATTTAGACTCTTCCTCTAAAGGCAACGGCCAGAATCCGCAACTTGTGTCTAATTTGGTGAATATGGAGCTTTTTCCCAATTTGGCAAGGCTGTCGGCGACTGATGCCACAGGGTGAATCTCTCTCTCTACCGCTTTATTGAGTTGGATAATATCCACACAAATCCTAATATAGTCATTTGGTTTCCTTACTGGAAGCATCCCAGAGCACCACGTAGTGGGTTTAGTCACTGCAGAAATAACTCTTTGGTTTAGCATGGCATTGATTTCCTTCTTTACACTTTCCATGAGTGGGTATGGGACCTTCCTTGGTGCAAACAAAGATACCAGTTCTGCCTCTTTGTTGAGAGTAATGTGATCCTCTGTTGTTAACCTTCAAATAATTTGGGGAATTTAGCTCTAAAACCACTGAGCTGTTTCTCTTGTCCCTTGATCTCTTTCATCCTGCATAACAGCTGTAAGGCGAAGCAAGCTTTCTTACCGAGTAGTGAACAGGCTTGGTTCTTTATAACATATAGGGTTTCCAGAATGGTGTTATTTCTGTGTGGTAAGGTTGTTTGTATTTCTCCTACAACCTTTAATTGAATTCCTTCCGGCCCGTATAATTTCTTATTGGTTTTCCTAAGCCTTTCCTTCCTGTTTTGTCAGATAGGACAAAAACTGCTGCTCCTGCATCTACTTTGAAGTTATTCTTCCCCACTAAGATTTCTGCTTCCCAGCTGAGGAGGGGTCGTTGTTTGACCACAACAGGTTTATTTCTTTTTGAAGTGGATATACTTGTCAATTCAGTAAATGTTTAACTGTTTACGCGCTGACAATAAAAATAACCAGTCCGACAGGTTTTCTTGAGTTTAACAAAGCAAGAGGTTAGCTTTATTGTACTTAAACCGATCTAGGTAAAATAATAAAACGCACTCCAATCTTCACACACTAACACCCACTTGAAGTTCACATGCATGCATGTGTGCACAAAAACACACACACACACACACACACACACAGAAGTAGGTTTCAGAGTGGAGAAGGATAGTTTGGTTGAATCAGAGTCCAGAGACATAAAAGGGGCATGCAGTCTGTGGAGGTTGGTGACTCAGCTGAATTTGGTCGTCGTGCAACTTTCCTTTGGGTGATCCTGAGGCTTCCAGTTTGAAGATGTGGGTGGCTGATTCGGTGGTTCTCTGGGAGGCAGCAATATAGCTGATTTCGTTCAAGGGGGTCACTGTGTGTTCTTTCCAGAACCTTCTCAAAACTCTCTAGCTCCACCCTCAGGCTTTTAAGTAATTAAGCACAGTGAACATTGATCAGTGAACAGACTAACACAGATCAATCATTGAACACTACAATCTGCAGCAGGTAATATCCCTCAGTGGTCACGGTCAGCAGACAGAGTTCGAAGCTTGCAAGGTTAGAGCGGTTCTTCTCCACCAGTTTAGGATTCAGGTGATGGTCTTGACGCCATGCTAATGGGAACAGGATAGATAGTTCACTCAGATTGTTCTTGATGGGTCTGTGCAGATAACTTGTCTCCACCTCAATAACTGGAACATGGAGTACAGTGATACAAACTGGAGTGGCTAGCATAAAGTCACCTTGTATCTGTTTCTTTTTTTCTCCTTTAAAAATTTAATTCAAGTTTCCAGCTGGTGGATTAAAAAATCACCATTTGACATAACACGTTTTCGTGACACTTCCACACCACGCAAAATGAAATGCGTGATAGGAGCATTTCATTATAAGGTTATAAATAAAAAAAAAGAAACTGTACACACACTTTCATTCTCAAACACCTTCTCAGTCTTACACTGCCATAGCTAAACTCTGGTTTAATTTTCCTCTGGGATGATTCTGTGCTGAGTTAGACTCTGGATAAAGCATCAGCTTTCACATTGCTTTTCCCTGCAATATAGGTAATCTTTAGGTGGTAAGGTTGCAAAAACCAGACTCCATCGACATCCCTTGCATTCTGAGTTTTGAATTTCTCCACATATGTCAAAGGATTGTGGTCAGTATAAGTTACGGACTCTCTATATCCATTTCAGATATATATTTCAAAGTGCTTGAAAGCCACTAACAGTCCCAGATTTTCCTTCTCCACAGTACAGTATCTCTTTTGATGTCTGTTTAATTTTTTGGAGAAATACCCAACTGGTCTCAATACCTGACTCATCATCTTGGAGCAGACCAGCACCTACACCTAGGGTCACTAGCATCAACTGCCACTTTAAATTGTTTGTTAAAGTTTGGAGCTGCTAGCACTGGTTCATTGGTTAAAGTGGCTTTCAGCCTCTCGAAAGCTGTTTGGCACCTCCCTGACCACACTACCTTCACTCCTTTCTGTAACAAGTCTGTCAGGCTATAGTGCTGACGTTTGGGACAAACTTGGGGTAAAACACACATATCCCCAAAAATCGCATTATTTCCCATTTGGTCATGGGGATGGGAAAATCCATCAGCACCTGTACCTTCACTGCTCTGGGCAGCACCTGCCCTTGACCCTCAACATGTCCTAGGTTGGTTACTTGAGCTTTAGCGAACTCGCTCTTTGTAAGATTTACCACTAGGTCAGCCAACTTTAACCTTCAGAAGAGGGCTTCTAACTGGTCTAGGTGGTCCCCCCGGTGTCACTGTACACTAACAGATCATCCAGGTACACTACACAGTTGGGCAGGCGAGCCACGACCTGGTTCATCAGCCTTTGGAAGGTGGCCGGGGCATTTCTGAATGGCCTCACCCAGCACTGGAATAAGCCGACTGTGGTGACAAAAGCTGAGATCTCTTTAGCTCGGGTGGTTAACGGAACCTGCCAGTACCCTTTTAACAAGTCTACTTCTGATATGTAGGTGGCATTTCCTACTCTATCGATACAGTCTTCCAGGTGGGGAATTGGGAAGGATTCAGCTCTGGTCATTGCATTAATCTTCCTGTAATCAATGCAGAGCCTTGTTGAGCCATTGGGCTTGGGCACAAGCACAACTGGGGAACTCCAGCTGCTCTGACTGGGCTCAATCAGCTTGTGCTCCAGTATATACTGAATTTCCGACCGAACATGGGTCAGTTTCCTGGGACCTAGGCGATAGGGATTTTGTTTTATGGGACGGGTCTCCCCTACATCCACATTGTGTAGGGCTAGGGTTGTGCACCCTGGTTTGTCAGATCTCTTTAAATGCTGTGAGCAGCCTTGTTAGGTTTCCTCTCATTTAAAGAGGAGAGTACAGTGTCTAATCTCCCTAACATTTCGGTGTTAGTTAACCAGATGGTAAGGGGTTTGATTTGGAAATCCTCCAGACCTCCCTCTAACTCGTCCTCACTGTCCCTTTCACCCTCCTCTTTATGACTGCCTGACAGGCCTGTGCTTGTTTGTTCTCATCCCAACTGTGATACTGCTTGAACATATTGACGTGACACAGCCTTTGGTTTTTCCTATGGACTGGGGTGTTGATTAAATAATTCAACTTGCTAATCCTCTTTACTACTCTGTACGGGCCACAAAACTGGGCTTTCAGTCATTCACCCTGTATTGGTAATAGTACTAACACATGGTCTCTGGCTGAAATATTCTGGCCTTGATGTGTTTATCCACCTGCCTTTTCATAGCTGCCTGGAAGGTTTTAGGTGTTACTGAGTCACCTCACAGGCTCTCACGGAACACAGAGATGTAGTCTATCGGGGAAGGTTTGTCCCTGTATCCCAAAAACTTCTCCTTGATTAGTTTAAGAGGACCTCTCATCTCGTGTCCATAAACTAATTCAAAGGGACGAAAGCCAGTGGACTCATTGGGTGAGTCCCAGGTAGCAAACAGAAGAAATCCCAGCCCTTTGTCCCAGTCATGAGGATACTCATAGCAGTATGTCCTGATCATTGTCTTTAGGGTCTGGTGGTACCGCTCCAAAGCCCCTTGTGACTGTGGGTGGTCGGTTGAGAACTTTAGCTAGGTTATGCCCAGATTACCCATGACCCTTTGAATCATAATGGACATAAAATTTGTGCCCTGATCTGACTGGATCTCAGCAGGCAGTCCATATTGGGTGAAGAATTGGGTTAGCCCCTCCACCACTACCTTGGCAGCAATAGTTCTTAGAGGGATAGCCTCTGGAAATTGAGTTGCCACATTCATAATGGTAAGAAGATACTGGTAACCCTTGCTGGAGTCCACACGAGCATTCTGGAGTTAAACAAAGGTAATTATATAGGCATGAGGACAGATTTGGCCCTAGTGGACTGGGCAGGAAGACTACAAGGTAGGACAGTTGACGAGCAGTGGCAGATGTTTAAGGAGATATTCAATTTAGCCCAACTAAAATATATTCTAGAGAGGAAGAAAGATTGTAAGAGGAGGAAAAAAAACATCCATGGCTAAGCAAGGAAGTTAAGGATAACATAAAGACAAAAACTAAGGCATACCATATTGCAAAGGCCAGTGGCAGGCTGGAAGATTGGGAAACTTTTCAAGATCAACAAAGGGTGACTAAAAAAGTAATAAAAAGAGCAAAGGTAAATTATTAAAGAAAACTAGCGCAAAATATAAAAACGGATAGCAAAAGCTTCTATAAGTATATAAAAAGGAAGAGAGTAGCTAAAGTGAATGTTGGTCCTTTGGAGGATGAGACTGGGGAGTTAATAGAAGGGAACACAGAAATGGCAGAGACACTAAATCAGTATTTTGCTTCAGTTTTCATGGTGGAGGACACTAGTACCATCCCAATGGTAACAGGAAATGCAGAGGTTATAGAAAGTGAGGAACTTAGAACAATCATCATCAGTAGGGAAAAAGTACTGAGCAAACTATTGGGATTGAAGGCAGACAAGTCCCCAGGGCCTGATGGCCTACATCCTAGGGTCTTAAAGGAAGTGGCAGTGGAGATAGTGGAAGCATTGGTTATAATATTCCAAAATTCTCTGGATGCAGGAAAGGTTCCAGCGGATTGGA
Organism: Heterodontus francisci; assembly: GCF_036365525.1. Lineage (NCBI taxonomy): Eukaryota > Metazoa > Chordata > Chondrichthyes > Heterodontiformes > Heterodontidae > Heterodontus > Heterodontus francisci. The sequence goes on along the minus strand of NC_090389.1, from coordinate 15,417,085 downwards.
AAAAAGTTAATGTAATGCCGTTATTCAAAAAGGGAGGGAGACAGAAAGTAGGAAACTATAGACCAGTTAGTTTAACATCTGTCATTGGGAAAATGTTAGAATCCATTATTAAGGAAGTAATAACAGGACATTTAGAAAGTCAAAACACAATCCATCAGACTCAGCATGGTTTTATGAAGGGTAAATCGTGTTTGACTAATTTGCTAGAGTTCTTCGAAGCTGTAACAGGCAAAGTGGATAATGGGGATCCTGTAGATGTAGTATATCTGGACTTCCAGAAGGCATTTGATAAGGTGCCGCACAAAAGGTTAATACACAAGGTAAGTTCACATGGGGTTAGGGGCAATTTATTAGTTTGGATAGAGGATTGGCTAACCAACAGAAAACGGAGTCGGGATAAATGGGTCTTTTTCTGGTTGGCAAGATGTAACTAGTGGGGTGCCGCAGGGTTCGGTCCTCGAGCCCCAACTATTTACAATCTATATAAATGACTTGGATGCAAGGATAGAAGGTACTATAGCCAAATTTGCAAATAACACTAAAATAGGTGGGACAGTAAGTTGCAATAAAGAAATAAGAAATCTACAAATGGATATGGATAGATTGGATAAATGGGCCAAAATTTGGCAGATGGATTTTAACCTGGATAAGTGTGAGGTTATCCATTTTGGTCAGAAGAATAGAAAGGCAAATTATTATTTAAATGGAGAGAAACTTCAGAGTGCTTCGGTGCAGAGGGATCTGGGTGTCCTCGTGCATGAATCGCAGAAAACTAGTTTGCAGGTACAGCAGGTGATAAGGAAGGCAAAAGGAATTTTGGCATTTATTGCTAAAGGAATAGAGTATAAAAGTAGGGAAGTGTTGCTGCAACTGTACAAGGCATTAGTGAGACCACACCTGGAGTATTGCATACAGTTTTGGTCCCTTTACTTGAGAAAGGATGTAGTTGCATTGGAGGCAGTTCAGACGAGGTTCACTAGATTGATTCCAGAGATGGGGGGCTTGTCTTATGAAGAGAGATTGAGCAGTTTAGGCCTTTACTCTCTAGAGTTTAGAACAATGAGAGGAGATCTAATTGAGGGATATAAGATGATTAAGGGGATTGACAAAGTAGACGTAGAGAGGATGTTCCCTCTTGTGAGGCAATCTAGAATGAGAGGTCATAGTTTTAGGATAAGGGGTAGCAGATTTAAAACAGAGATAAGGAGAAATTACTTCCCCCAAAGGGTCATGAGTCTGTGGAATTCACTACCCCAGAGTGCGGTGGATGCTGGGACATTGGGTAAATTTAAGGAGGAGATAGACAGATTTTTAATTAGTAAAGGGTTGAAGGGTTATGGAGAACGGGCAGGAAAGTGCAATTAAGGCCAAGATGAGATCAACCATGATCGTATTGAATGGCGGAGCAGGCTCGAGGGGCTGAATTGCCTACTCCTGTTCCTAGTTCTTATGTTCTTATGTTTTCGGCAGGGGCTCCACACAAACCACCAGCACTCTGCTTAAGGTTTCCCAAAAGCCAGTATGGGAATTAGGGGTGCAGGTTTTATTGCAGGTTGGGGCTTCCCCACAACCTGGCATGTGTAGCAAGTTTTACAGAACTCTACCACATCCTTGTGAAGTTGTGGTCAGTAAAATGCTGTTTTATGTGGGCTTGGGTTTTTCAGATACCGACATGACCAGCCATTGGAATTTTCTGGGCTAGTCTCAATATTTCCTCGGTGGCACCACTACCTGGTGAACCACTGTTCACTTTTCATCCGCTAGTCTATGAGGAGGTCTCCACTTCATCATCAGCACCTCATCCTTTAAATAGTAGCACCCTGGAACTCCCTCTGCTTCAGCTTCAGTTTGGGCAGTCTGTGCTAACTCCTTTAACACTGGGTCAGCTTGCTGAGCCTTGATCAAGGAAGACCTGCTGAATACTTCCTTTGGTTCCTTTAAAATTCCCGAAGGTGGTTTCGGATAACCAGACAGTAGGGTCATCTGTCTGCAGTGCCAGTTCAGCCTCCTCGTTTGGCCATTGACTGGGTCACCACACAGTCAGGAAAAAGGCCAGGAACCTTCTCCTGTAACCGCTCTGTCTTCCTGACCTCATACTGCCCCTCCAAGACCACTAGGGAAGCGAACACCTTTGCCCCCGCCAGGTTATTACCGAGGAGCAGGTCGACCCCGTCTACAAGTAAACTAGGGTTACCAGTCCTGAAATGAGGTCGCACTCTGGGTGCACCCAATATAAAGGTATGGGCATATACTTTCCCCTGATATCGTTCACCAATATTTTGGCATTCAATGCACTCTCTGGGGGAAAGGTCAGGCCTTTTCCCAGCAGAAGGGATTGGGTGGCCCCTGTATCCCTAAGTATGACTATGGGCTTATTTGCCTCACTCGAGGGGTATGGGGTCATTTTTCCTCTGGACACAAAATCCTCAGGGATTTTGTTAAGTTCTCCCACACTGACAGTCGTACATTTACAGGGTCTTACTGCAGCAGTTAGAGCCACAGCCTGGTCTACTGTGCTTTCCATCAGGGTCCCTTTTCCTGCACTGGCCTGGTGTACCCTGACTAATCCTATGGATTTTCCCTGTAACCTTTCATCTGTTTATTTATTGCTTTTTAAAATTTAATTCAGCTTTTCATCCAGTGGATTAAAAAAAATCACCATTTGACATAGCACGTCTTCATGACACAGCAATATTCGTTTTGTCTTTCCCAAGGAATGGAGTATTGATTGTTCGATTCTCTCTTATTTCAGTTTTTCTTTTGCTAGTCTGCCACAGAGCTGCTGCAAGTGCCGCCTTTTGTTGCACCAGAAACATTCAGCTTCCCGGGCTGGGCAATTTTCCTGTTAGTGCCTCTCCTACTCCGCACCTACTGCAATTCCGTGCTGCTGCCTGTACATGTCTTTCCCACTTCTCAGGCTTTTTGGCGCGAATATTCTTTGTCTTCTCCACATACTCAACTGATTCTAGAATTTTCGAGGTTGGACTCCCCTGATCCCCCCGAACTAGTAGTCGATTAAATTTTCGGACCTCTGCCTGCCTGCTCAACGGAACGGCCTTTTGCAAAGTCAGATCCTCTTTCGACTGAAGCTGGTTTGACATCGCTTTGTCTGTGACCCCGACTACTGCTCTGTCCTGAATCAGTTCTTCTCACGGACTCCCGTGGTCACCATCCTCTGCTATTTTATATCGATCATTAATGAATGAAAAGATACTTGCGCCATCTTTTTTGTTGAATTTCGCCCTTTCCAAGATAACATTCTTTCTGATCTTAAAGTATCCCTCCAAGGTTTTTTATTACTTTGTCATACGGGTTTTACTTTTCATCGGGTAGTTAAAATGTCGTCCGCACTGTCTCCCATGGCGTAGAGCACTGACCTGTTCCCTGTCAGGTCATGCTGCTAGACCCGATGCAGAACGGTACCTGTCGAATCTTCGAATCCATCTGAGCCACGCCTTGGCCCATTTGGGTCGAGCCTCTCGCTCCAAGCTCTCTGGTAAGTGCAGCGACTTTTCCATGCTTCTCTCCGATGTTTTTGATCTCCTCTGTCTTTACCCTACAAAAGTCATTTTTACTGCTGCCACCATGTACTATACTGATCTGTGTGCCGTTAATGAGGATAGTGGACTTTGGATCAAAGTAACAAGAGTTTAATAACAGCATTCTTATCTCTGAGGCATCTACATTAACACTGAGCAGCATGAGGTTCAGACTTATCACATCACATCCTGTGACGATGCTTAAGGTCTATATACATAATCTACCCAGCAATAGCTTGTGTACATAATACTGCAGCCGCCATAATAATAGTTTTGATTTTGTTAGACTAATAAGGGATACTTGAAGAGTCTGCAGAGGTATATGAAAAAGGAACTTTAATGGAAGACATCTTACAGCTCAGGCTTACATCTTCCAGAGGCTCTATGACAGACCAAAACATGTGATACTGCATCACTTCCTGTGATGATGTACACAGTATATGATTAGCATATTAAACAACTAAAATTAACCCATTAACAACTCAATATCCAATATAACACATTATACTACAGGATGTGGAAGTGGGGGGGGGGGGGTGTATGTGGGGAGTGATACAAGGAAAGTGATCAGAGATGGCCTTATCTGTAATTGATATGATGTTTAGTTTAGTTTAGTTTAGTTTAGAGATACAGCACTGAAACAGGCCCTTCAGCCCACCGAGTCTATGTCGACCATCAACCACCCATTTATACTAATCCTACACTAATCCCATATTCCTACCACATCCCCACCTGTCCCTATATTTCCCTACCACCTACCTATGCTAGGGACAATTTATAATGGCCAATTTACCTACCAACCTGCAAGTCTTTGGCATGTGGGAGGAAACCGGAGCACCCGGAGGAAACCCACGCAGACACAGGGAGAACTTGCAAACTCCACACAGGCAGTACCCAGAATTGAACCCGGGTTGCTGGAGCTGTGAGGCTGCGGTGCTAACCACTGCGCCACTGTGCCGCCCTAAAACCCACACGTTCACAGGGAGAACTTGCAAACTCCGCACAGGCAGTACCCAGAATCGAACCCAGGTCCCTGGAGCTATGAGGCTGCGGTGCTAACTACTGCGCCACTGTGCCACCCACCATCTCAATTTATTATGCTCTCTCTCCTCTGAGTTCACTTGCTGCTTAGCCTCCCTAAATCCTACCCCCATGTAAATGCCCCAACCCATAATCACGGCCATCCCTTTGACATTGCCATCTCACGTGGCCTGATGGGAGTAGTGAGGCCACGTGAGATGGCAATGTCAAAGGGATGGCCGTGATTATGGGTTGGGGCATTTACATGGGGGTAGGATTTAGGGAGGCTAAGCAGCAAGTGAACTCAGAGGAGAGAGAGCATAATAAATTGAGATGGTGGTTGTAATCATCGAGGATGAGAAGTCATTCGGTGAAGAGGCTGAGGGCAAAAAGCAGTGAAGATATTTCTGTGATAACATTTTTAGGGTACTTGGGAGGGCGGTAGAGAACGATGATTTTGAACTTGGTGAGAGGGGTGGAACAAGGTGAGATGGCCAAAGGAGGAGAAAGTGCCAGAGGAGTAGGGGATCAGGCCAAGGAGCGATCTGGTGATAAGTGCCACACCGCCACCAAGACAGTCTTGGCTGGGCAAGTGGTGGAAGATGTAGCCAGGCTTCATTCATATCATCACTCCTTAGCCAGTTTCTGTTCAGGCCATGATGTTGATGCAATCATCTACAATAGGCTCATGGATGGCAAGGGCCTCATTCACAAGTTATCGGACATTTAGAAGGCAGATGTGTCGAGGGATGGTGAGAGCTGATCTGCTAATCTTATTTCCCCTACTCCAATTTGCTCATGGCTCAGGTAATAATCCAGATTAATCCAAGTCTTTTATTTTGACATGAGGCAATGCCTTTTCAAAAGGAAAAGCCAGTAGTATTGTGTGTCTTAAGCAACACATGAGTTTTACAGACAATGATGGACAGGAAAAGACCCTCGGGTCCATCCAGTCTGTCCCATACAATTGTGCCACCTTGTGCATTGCAATATAGAGACTTCCCACTGCACCTGATACCATGTGATCTCCTGGGAGAGCCAAAACCCCAGGACAGTTTGGGAAGAATGTTTGAGAAATTCCTCTCCAATGTCCTGTAACAATTTTGCACTTTATCTACTCTTAAGTGGGCCCGACTACCACCTGGAGGTGTCCTTTTGTACAATAGATTTTACTGATTAACCCGGGTCATGTTGTACTTTCTTTGTCAGTTGGTGAGAATCTCTCTCCCTTAAGGGAAGTGGGTAATTTCCAATGAGGTCTGAGTAATTCCGGTTTCATTTTATTCTACATCACAATTAACAATTATCCTCTATTAGATTAGATTAGAGATACAGCACTGAAACAGGCCCTTCGGCCCACCGAGTCTGTGCCGAACATCAACCACCCATTTATACTAATCCTACACTAATCCCATATTCCTACCAAACATCCCCACCTGTCCCTATATTTCCCTACCACCTACCTATACTAGTGACAATTTATAATGGCCAATTTACCTATCAACCTGCAAGTCTTTTGGCTTGTGGGAGGAAACCGGAGCACCCGGAGAAAACCCACGCAGACACGGAGAACTTGCAAACTCCACACAGGCAGTACCCGGAATCGAACCCGGGTCCCTGGAGCTGTGAGGCTGCGGTGCTAACCACTGCGCCACTTGTTTACTTCATTTCAAATAGTCAGTCTAATGTGGTGACCTGCTGCAAGTGCCTCCTTTAGATGGTACACACTGCGGCCACGGTGCTCATGTGATGGAACATAGGAAATAGGAGCAGGAGTAGGTCATTTGGCCCCTCAAGCCTGCTCCACCATTCTACTAGATCATGGCTGATCTTCTACCTCAACACCATTTTCCCACACTATCCCCATATCCCTTGATATCTTTAATATCTAGAAATCTATCAATCTCTGTATTGAATATACTCAATGATTGAGCTTCCACAGCCCTCTGGGGTAAAGAATTCCAAAGATTCAGCACCCTCCGAGTGAAGAAATTCCTCTTCATCTCGATCCTAAATGGCCTAACTCTTATTCTGAGATTGTTTTCCCTGGTTCTAGACCTCCCCCAGCTAAGGGAAACATCCTTCCTGCATCTACCCTGTTGAGCCCTGTAAGAATTTAGTATGCTTCAATGAGATCACCTCTCATTGTTCCAAACTCTAGAGAATACAGGCCCAGTCTCCTCAATCTCTCTTGATAGGACAATCCTGCCATTCCAGGGATCAGTCTGGTGACCCTTCATTGCATTCTATGATAAGTATATCCTTCCTTAGATAAGGAGACCAAAACTGTACACAATACTCCAGGTGCGGTCTCACCAAGGTTCTATACAATTGCGGCAAGACTTCTTTATTCCTGTACTCAAATCCTCTTGCAATAAAGGCCAACATACCATTTGCCTTCCTAATTGCTTGCTGCACCTGCATGATAGTTTTTAGTGACTTATGAACAAGGACACCCAGATCCCTTTGGACATCAACATTTCCCAATCTCTCATCATTTAAGAAATACTCTGCATTTCTGTTTTTCCTACCAAAGTGGATAACTTAACATTTTTTCACATTATATTCAATCTGCCATGTTCTTGCCCATTCACTTAGCCTGTCTAAATCCCCTTGAAGCCTCTTTGCATCCTCCTCACAACTCACATTCCCACCTAGTTTTGTGTCATCATCAAACTTGGAAACATTACATTTGGCCCCCACATCCAAATCATTGTTATAGATTGTGAATGTCTGGGGCCCAAGCACTGATCCTTGCGGTACCCCACCAGTCATATCCTACCAACCTGAGAATGACCCGTTTATTTCTACTCTCTGTTTTCTGTCCGTTAACCAATTCTCAATCCATGCCAGTATATTACCTCCAATCCCATGTGCTCTAATTTTGCACACTAACTTCCTGTATGGGACCTTATCAAAAGCCTTCTGAAAATCCAAATACACTACATCCACTGGTTTCCCCCTTATCTATTCTGCTAATTACATCTTCGAAAAATGCCAACAGGATTTTCAAACATGATTTCCCTTTCATAAATCCATGTTGACTCTGCCCAATCCAACCATTATTTTCGAAGTGTCCAGTTATCACATCCTTTATAATAGACTCTAGCATTTTCTCTACTATTAATGTCAGGCTGACAAGTCTATAGTTCCCCATTTTCTCGCTCCCTCCTTTCTTAAATATTGGGGTTACATTTGCTACTTTCCAATGCAGGAACCATTCCAGAATTTATAGAATTTTGGAAGATGATCACCAATGCATCCACTATCTCTACAGCCATTTCTTTGAACGCTCTGGGATGTAAATCATCAAGTCCAGTAGATTTATCAGCTTTCAGTCCCATTAATTTCTCCAGTACTACTTTTTTACTAATATTAATTTCTTTCAGTTCCTCATTCACGCTTGTCCCTTGGTTCTCTAGTATTCCTGGGAGGTTTTTTGTATCTTCCTCCATGAAAACAGACACAGAGTATTCGTTTAGTTTCTCTGCCATTTCTTTATTCCCCATTATAAATTCTCCTTTGCTGCCTGTAGTGGGCCCACATTTGTCTTTGCTAATCTTTTCATTTTTACATACTGATAGAAACTTTTACAGTCTGTTTTTATGTTTCTTGCTGGTTTACTTTCACATCCTATTTTCTTTTTCTTTGTCAGTTTCTTCGTCCTCCTTAGCTGAATTATAAAATGCTCCCAATCCTCAGGTTTACTACTTTTTTTGAGAACTTTATAAGCCTCTTTCTTTGATCTAATACAATCTTTAACTTCTCTTGTTAGCCACAGTTGGGTCACCTTTCCTGCTGGGTTTTAATGCTTCAAAGGAATGTAAATTTGTTGTAAACCATGTATTTATTCTTTAAATGTTAGCCATTGCCTGTCCACCGTCTTACCTTTTAATATAGTTTCCCAATCTACCACAGCCAATTTGCCTTTGTAGTTTCCTTTGTTTAGATTTAAGAACCTTGTTTCGGATTGAACTACATCACTTACAAACTTAATGTGAAATTCTACCATATTTGCTCACTCTTCCCTCGAGGCTCCTTTACAATGTGATTATTAATTAGCCCTTTCTCATTGCACAATACTAGATCTAAAATAGCCCATTCTCCAGTTCGTTCCTCAACGTACGGCTCTAGAAAACCATCTCATATACATTTCAGGAATTCTTCCTCCACAGCATTAGTGCTAATTAGGTTTACCCAGTGTATATGTAGATTGAAATCCCCCTTGTTACATGCACATCTAATTTCCTGATTTATACCATGCCCTATATTACCACTACTGTTTGGTGGCCTATAAACAACTTCTATCAATGTTTACTGCCACTTGCTGTTTCTTAGATCCACCCAAACTGATTCTACATCTTGATCTTCTGATCCAAGATCCTCTCTCACTCATGTACTGATCTCATCCTTTATTAACAGCGCTACCCCACCTACTTTTCCTTTTTGCCTATCCTTCCTAAATGTCAAATACCCTTGGACATTCAGTTCCCAGCCTTGGGTTAACCTGCAGCCACGTATCCGTAATGGCAATTAGATCATAACTGTTTAGTTTTTAGTTTTTTAGTTTTAGAGATACAGCACTGAAATAGGCCCTTCGGCCCACCGAGTCTGTGCCAACCATCAACCACCCATTTATACTAATCCTACACTAATTCCATATTCCTACCACATCCCCACCTGTCCCTATATTTCCCTACCACCTACCTATACAAGGGGGAATTGCTAATGGCCAGTTTACCTATCAACCTGCAGGTCTTTGGCATGTGGGAGGAAACCGGAGCACCCGGAGGAAACCCACGCAGACACAGGGAGAACTTGCAAACTCCACACAGGCTGTACCCAGAATTGAACCCGGGTCGCTGGAGCTGTGAGGCTGCGGTGCTAACCACTGTGCCATTTGTGCCCTCAATTCATCTACCTTGTTGCAAATGCTGTGTGCATTCTGATAGAGTGCCTTTAATTCTGTCTTTTTATTATTTTTGCAACCACTAGCCTTATCTGCTGGCACACTCTTACGTTTGTACACTCTGTCCCTTGCTGCCACACCCAGATTATCAATTTCCTTATTGTTCCCTTGCTCTCTTGCCTTGTTCTCTCTCTTTAATTTATCACATCTTCTCTCACTTGATCCCTTACTCCTAATATTTAGTTTAAAGTCCTCTGTACCGTTCTTGTCATACGACTCAGCAGAACAATGGTCCCAGCACAGTTCAGGTGAAGACCATCCCAACGGTACAGCTCCTGCTTTCCTCAGTACTGGTGCCAGTGCCCCATGAATCGAAACCCTTTTCTCCCACACCAATCTTTGGGCCGTTCATTTAACTCGCTAATCTTATTTCCCCTACTCCAATTTGTTCATGACTCAGGTAATAATCCAGATTAATCCAAATTACCTTTGAGGTCCTGCTTTTTAATTTAGCCCCTAGCTGCTCATACTCCCTATGCAGAACCTCGTTCCTAGTCCTACCTATGTCATTGGTACCCATGTGGACCATGACAACTGGAACCTTCCCCTCTGACTGCAAATTCCTGTCCAGCCAGAGCAGATGTCCCAAACCCTGGCACCGGGCAGGCAATACATCCTGGACTGTATCTCTCGGCTGCAGAGAACGGTGTCTATCCCCCTGACTATACTGTCCCCTACTACCACTACATTTCTATTTACTGCCCCCACTTGAATGGCTTCCTGTACCATGGTGCCAAGGTCAGTTCCCTCATCCATCCTGCAGCCCCTACTTTCGTCCATACAAGCTGCAAGAACCTCAAACCTGTTGGACAATTGCAAGGGCTGAGGCTCCTCCACTTCTACCTTCTTGATCCTTTTACCTGCCTCACTCACAGTCCCTCCTGTCCCTGACCACTGAGCAAATCAGATGACCCTATCCCATGGAGTGTGCCTGCCTCCTGGAACCAAGTGTCCAGGTAACTTTCCCCCTCCCTGATGCATCGCAGCGTCTGCAGCTCAGACTTCAGCTCGATGACTCGGAGCTGAAGTTCGTCCACCAACAGACACTGCAGATGTGTTTGCCTTGTATCACACAGGTGTCCACGAGCTCCCACCTTCTGCAGCTGCCACATATCACCTGCCCTACCAGCCTTATAGTGTTTAATTAATTATTTTACTGATTAAATGTAATTAATGTCTCTAGTCCTGCCTGTGCTTATATTCTTTTTATTTCAATAATTGTTTTACATACCCTGATTGAAATTCTCTGGTTAAGATAAATAGGAATTGCTCACCAGCCAATCTCATAAGCTTTACTACTATTATTAAACCTTACTACGACTAATAAAACCTTAAAATTACTAAAATTACCCGAATTTTGAAAGATAAATGAGAAAAAATACTCACCATCCAATCACCTACCTGTTTTCTTGTGATGTCACTCCGATTTTTCTCAGAATGCGGTCAGTCTCACTCCTTCCCTCTGCTCTGTTAAACTCCCCGCTGATCTCTCTCTCTCTCTGTCTGCCGCCACTCTGTTAAACTCCCCGCTGATCTCTCTCTCTCTCTGTCTGCCGCCACTCTGTTAAACTCCCCGCTGATCTCTCTCTCTCTCTGTCTGCCGCCACTCTGTTAAACTCCCCGCTGATCTCTCTCTCTCTCTGTCTGCCGCCACTCTGTTAAACTCCCCGCTGGTCTCTCTCTCTCTTTCTGCCGCCATTCTGTTAACCTCCCCGCTGTTGTCTCTCTCTCTCTCTCTCTGTCTGCCGCTGCTCTGTTAAACTCCCCGCTGGTCTCTCTCTCTCTCTCTCTCTCTCTGCCGCCACTCTGTTAAACTCCCCGCTGGTCTCTCTCTCTCTCTCTCTCTCTCTCTCTCTGCCGCCACTCTGTTAAACTCCCCGCTGATCTCTCTTTCTCTCTCTCTCTGCCGCCACTCTGTTAAACTCCCCGCTGGTCTCTCTCTCTCTTTCTGCCGCCATTCTGTTAAACTCCCCGCTGATCTCTCTCTCTCTCTGTCTGCCGCCACTCTGTTAAACTCCCCGCTGATCCCTCTCTCTCTCTGTCTGCCGCCACTCTGTTAAACTCCCCGCTGGTCTCTCTCTCTCTTTCTGCCGCCATTCTGTTAACCTCCCCGCTGTTGTCTCTCTCTCTCTCTCTCTGTCTGCCGCTGCTCTGTTAAACTCCCCGCTGGTCCCTCTCTCTCTCTCTCTCTCTCTCTGCCGCCACTCTGTTAAACTCCCCGCTGGTCTCTCTCTCTCTCTCTCTCTCTGCCGCCACTCTGTTAAACTCCCCGCTGATCTCTCTCTCTCTGCCGCCACTCTGTTAAACTCCCCGCTGGTCTCTCTCTCTCTCTCTCTCTCTCTCTCTGCCGCCACTCTGTTAAACTCCCCGCTGATCTCTCTTTCTCTCTGCCGCCACTCTGTTAAACTCCCCGCTGGTCTCTCTCTCTCTCTCTCTCTCTCTGCCGCCACTCTGTTAAACTCCCCGCTGATCTCTCTTTCTCTCTCTCTCTGCCGCAACTCTGTTAAACTCCCCGCTGTTGTCTCTCTCTCTCTGTTGCTGCTCCGTTAAACTCCCTGCTGGTCTCTCTCTCTCTCTCTCTGCCGCCACTCTGTTAAACTCCCCGCTGGTCCCTCTCTCTCTCTTTCTCTCTCTCTCTGCCGCCATTCTGTTAAACTCCCCGCTGTTGTCTTTCTCTCTGTCGCTGCTCCGTTAAACTCCCCGCTGGTCTCTCTCTCTCTCTCTGTCTGCTGCCACTCTGTTAAACTCCCTGCTGGTCTCTCTCTCTCTCTCTCTTTCTCTGCCACCACTCTGTTAAACTCCCCGCTGGTCTCTCTCTCTCTCTCTCTTTCTCTGCCACCACTCTGTTAAACTCCCCGCTGGTCCCTCTCTCTCTTTCTCTCTCTCTCTGCCGCCACTCTGTTAAACTCCCCGCTGGTCTCTCTCTCTCTCTCTCTCTCTCTCTCTGCCGCCACTCTGTTAAACTCCCCGCTGATCTCTCTTTCTCTCTCTCTCTGCCGCAACTCTGTTAAACTCCCCGCTGTTGTCTCTCTCTCTGTCGCTGCTCCGTTAAACTCCCTGCTGGTCTCTCTCTCTGCCGCCACTCTGTTAAACTCCCCGCTGGTCCCCCTCTCTCTCTTTCTCTCTCTCTCTGCCGCCATTCTGTTAAACTCCCCGCTGTTGTCTTTTTCTCTGTCGCTGCTCCGTTAAACTCCCCGCTGGTCTCTCTCTCTCTCTCTCTCTCACTGTCTGCCGCCACTCTGTTAAACTCCCCACTGGTCTCTCTCTCTCTCTCTGTCTGCCGCCACTCTGTTAAACTCCCCGCTGATCTCTCTCTCTCTCTCTCTCTGTCTGCCGCCACTCTGTTAAACTCCCCGCTGATCTCTCTCTCTCTCTCTCTCTCCCTCCCCCCTCTCTCTCTCTCTCTCTCCCCCTCTCTCTCTCCCTCCCCCCTCCCTCTCTCTCTCTCTCTCTGCCGCCACTCTGTTAAACTCCCCGCTGATCTCTCTCTCTCTCTCTGTCTGCCGCCACTCTGTTAAACTCCCCGCTGGTCTTTCTCTCTCTCTCTCTCTCTGTCTGCCGCCACTCTGTTAAACTCCCCGCTGATCTCTCTCTCTCTCTCTCTCTCTCTCTCTCTCTGCCGCCACTCTGTTAAACTCCCCGCTGATCTCTCTCTCTCTCTCTCTCTGTCTGCCGCCACTCTGTTAAACTCCCCGCTGATCTCTCTCTCTCTCTCTCTCTGTCTGCCGCCACTCTGTTAAACTCCCCGCTGATCTCTCTCTCTCTCTCTCTCTGTCTGCCGCCACTCTGTTAAACTCCCCGCTGATCTCTCTCTCTCTCTGTCTGCCGCCACTCTGTTAAACTCCCCGCTGATCTCTCTCTCTCTCTCTCTTTCTCTGCCGCCACTCTGTTAAACTCCCCGCTGGTCTCTCTCTCTCTCTCTCTCTGTCTGCCGCCACTCTGTTAAACTCCCCGCTGGTCTTTCTCTCTCTCTCTCTCTCTGTCTGCCGCCACTCTGTTAAACTCCCCGCTGGTCTCTCTCTCTCTCTCTTTCTGCCGCCACTCTGTTAAATTCCCCGCTGGTCTCTCTCTCTCTCTCTCTCTCTGTCTGCCGCTGCTCTGTTAAACTCCCCGCTGGTCTCTCTCTCTCTCTCTCTCTCTCTCTGCCGCCACTCTGTTAAACTCCCCGCTGGTCTCTCTCTCTCTCTCTCTCTCTGCTGCCACTCTGTTAAACTCCCCGCTGGTCTCTTTCTCTCTCTCTCTCAGTCTGCCGCAACTCTGTTAACCTCCCCGCTGGTCTCTCTCTCTCTCTCTCTGCCGCCACTCTGTTAAACTCCCCGCTGATCTCTCTCTCTCTCTCTCTCTGCCGCCACTCTGTTAAACTCCCCGCTGGTCTCTCTCTCTCTCTCTCTCTCTGCCGCCACTCTGTTAAACTCCCCGCTGATCTCTCTCTCTCTCTGTCTGCCGCCACTCTGTTAAACTCCCCGCTGGTCTCTCCCTCTCTCTCTCTGTCTGCCGCTGCTCTGTTAAACTCCCCGCTGATCTCTCTCTCTCTCTCTCTCTGTCTGCCGCCACTCTGTTAAACTCCCCGCTGGTCTCTCTCTCTCTCTCTGTCTGCCGCTGCTCTGTTAAACTCCCCGCTGATCTCTCTCTTTCTCTCTCTGTCTGCCGCTGCTCTGTTAAACTCCCCGCTGATCTCTCTCTCTCTCTCTCTGTCTGCCGCTGCTCTGTTAAACTCCCCGCTGATCTCTCTCTCTCTCTCTCTCTCTCTGTCTGCCGCCACTCTGTTAAACTCCCCGCTGGTCTCTCTCTCTCTGTCTGCCGCCACTCTGTTAAACTCCCCGCTGATCTCTCTCTCTCTCTCTCTGTCTGCCGCCACTCTGTTAAACTCCCCGCTGATCTCTCTCTCTCTCTCTCTGTCTGCCGCTGCTCTGTTAAACTCCCCACTGGTCTCTCTCTCTCGCTCTCTCTCTCTGTCTGTCTGCCGCTGCTCTGTTAAACTCCCCGCTGGTCTCTCTCTCTCTCTCTCTCTGTGTCTGCCGCTGCTCTGTTAAACTCCCCGCTGATCTCTCTCTCTCTCTCTCTCTGTCTGCCGCTGCTCTGTTAAACTCCCCGCTGGTCTCTCTCTCTCGCTCTCTCTCTCTGTCTGCTGCTGCTCTGTTAAACTCCCCGCTGATCTCTCTCTCTCTCTCTGTCTATCTGCCGCTGCTCTGTTAAGCTCCCCGCTGATCTCTCTCTCTCTCTCTCTCTGTCTGCCACTGCTCTGTTAATCTCCCCGCTGATCTCTCTCTCTCTCTCTCTCTGTCTGCCGCTGCTCTGTTAAACTCCCCGCTGATCTCTCTCTCTCTCTCTCTCTCTCTGTCTGCCGCTGCTCTGTTAAACTCCCCGCTGATCTCTCTCTCTCTCTCTCTCTGTCAGCCACTGCTCTGTTAAACTCCCCGCTGATCTCCCTTCTGATGGAGGGTGTGAATGTTGAAGGTGGTGAATGGGGTGCCGGTCAAGTGGGCTGCTTTGTCCTGGATGGTGTCCAGCTTCTTGAGTGTTGTTGGAGATGCACTCATCCAGGCACAGAATTACAGGCTATTTAAAAATAACAACAACTTGCATTTAGCATAGTGGTTTTACAAGCGTTATCAACTGGAACTGACACTAAGCCACATAAGCAGATATTCGGCCAGATGATCAAAAGCTTTGTCAAAGAGGTAGATTGTAAGGAATGTTTTAAAAGAGAAATGGAGAGATTAAGGGAGGGGATTCCAGAGCCTAGAGCTTAGGTAGCTGAAGGCATGGCTGCTAATGAGCAGAATCATATGTACTAGCAGAGACCTGCAAAATATTTTCAGTCAAATTCGTATCTTCATTGCAACAGTGCTTCTTTTAATACAGGATGTTTCGTTATTACTTGACCAAAGACTTTAACAAAATCAAAACTTCTCACTGGAAAAAGCTACATGAAGCTGTCCATGTGTAAAAACAAGTCTAGGAATATAAATACACATTTCGTCGGAAGTCTGGCCTTCTGACTTGTTTATAGTCATAGAATATGAAATTCTAATTGGGAACAGTTTTCTCCTGAGTTGAAAAGGCAGGTTTACATCCGACGGGCTCAATATTATTTGAGGAATAAACACTCTATTTTCTTGAAATCTGCCTGTTATAATTTCTGCATCTATCATTTAAGAAAACTGCTTCCGAAACTACTAATCTTGTTCTATTGCAAAGTCCTTGTTTAGGATTCAAATTTCGTAGTGACATTATAAAGTGTTCCTTCCTTGAGTCTATATTTATGCAATTTTGGAATTAGACTATGTTAAAACTTTGGAGGGTATTTTTGTGTTTTCTTATCCTCTGTGTTAGTGACTACTACACACACGGCACTGACCACTCAGCACAGGATCAGTAACATGGAATCCTTATTCAAGGATGGTTCTGCATGTACATGCAGGTCTTCAGACTGCCCTCACACCAAGAAGTCACATGGTGTGTTACATCACAACTGTTGCACTGCTGTGCATTATAATATGACCACATCTCTTAAAGGCGCGCCACACAGGTACAGACTGTTAACATTTTCTCCGTCTATTGAATCTATGCTGAAATATTCGTTTAATTCACCTGACAGCTTTTCTAAAATCTTTTCATTCAAATCTAGTGGATCTTCATTTTTAGCACAAAGAATAGCTTTCAAATAATAAGTTCTGTCAAATACATCAATGTTTTCACCAAATAGGAAATTAACACAATTTGACTCCTCGGAAAAACAATTCTCCGGTATTTCAATTCAATCTCCCAATTTTCCATATCCCTAGTTTAAGAAGCCAATCTGTAAACACTGTATCATTAGGTGTTACTCTCATGTTTTCTTTCATTTTGAATTTCCTCAATTCCTGCCATATATTGCTTTTGTTCATTACAACTTCCAACAATATATCCTTGCGACGCTCTAGTAATAACTGGTAGGAGCTGTCAAAACATCACCTCCCAGATAAACAACTTTCCCTTCGAATATAATATCCTTATTTATTAAATCTTTAAGTAAACAATTTATTGCCAGGAAACAACACGTTGGTATCATTGGAGCTTCATCCTATATAATAAGCTTTAACTTTATAATAAGTTCTGCTTCTCTAGAATTTGCTTTCAATTTGCATGTTTTAGATTTGTGAACTGGAATTTTCAAAAGCCAAAGTGCTGTTTGACCTCCAAGAAGAGGAGTCGAGGCTATGCCTGTTGAAGCACGCAGCAAAACTGCATCTCCTTTGCCTTGTATCATAAGCATGCGAATATTGGAAACAGAGGTTTTCCCTGTTGCCATGGGGCCATCTGTAGTGTTGGGCTGTGTTTTCTATGTCTTCATGAAATGATAGAAATCATGGAATCATAGAAAGTTCACAGCACAGAAAGAGGCCACTTGGCCTATCGTGTCTCTGCCGGCCCAAAAACGAGCCTAATCTCACTTTCCAGCATTTGGTCCGTAGCCCTGCAGGTTACGGCACTTGAGGTGCATATCCAGACACCTTTTAAATGAGCTGAGGGTTTCTGCCTCAACTATCCTTTCAGACAGTGAGTTCCAGACCACTACCACCCTTTGGGTGATAAAACTTTTCCTAATCTCCCCTGTAATCTTTCTACCAATCACTTTAAATCTATGCCCCCTAGTCATTGACCTCTCCGCTAAGGTAAATAGGCCCTTCAATAGTTTCTCCCTATCTACTCTGTCCAGTGCCCTCATGATTCTGAGCACCTCTATCAAATCTCCTCCTAATTTTCACTTCTCCAAGGAGAACAGATCCAGCTTCTCCAACCTATCCACATAACTGAGGTTCCTCATCCCTGGAACCATGCTCATGAATCTTTTCTGCATCTTCTCTAATGCCTTAACATCCTTCCGAAAGTGTCGGCACAGATAACTTTGTAATATTTAGGACTATATGGAACAGATGAATACATTCCGTTTTTCTCCTTGGGGAAGTGAAATTAGGAGGCGATTTGATAGAGGTGCTCAGAATCATGAGGGCACTGGACAGAGTAGATAGGGAGAAACTATTCCCATTAGCCAAAGGATCCAACACCAGAGAACACCAATTTAAGGTGATTGGCAAAAGAAGCAACAGCGACATGAAAAACTTTTTTACGCAGTGAGTGGTTAGGATCTGGAATGCACTGCCTGAGTGTGGGGTGGAGGCAGATTCAATCGAGGCCTTCAAAAGAGAACTGGATAATTATCTGAAGAGAAAAAATATTGCAGGGCTACAGGGAAAGGGTAGGGGAGTGGGACTAGAGAATTGCTCTCGCAGAGAACCAGCATAGACAAAACGGGCTGAATGTAACCATTCTGTGATTCTCACAGCTCTCAATTTATGCGTTTGCATTTTTGTGCTTCAAAATTTGGTCAGAAGCAATTTGAAAGCAGATATATTGTGATATATTGTTAGTAATTTATTTGGATTAGTTTAGTCAGGATAATTTGTAGTTGAAGCAATGAACTCTATTCATACTGAATAGTAATGGACCTAGGTCTCTTGAGTTCAGACTTCTCCAACCCTTTCATTATCAAGTTCAAACTCCTAAGCAATCGCAATTTGATCCACTGGTGGTGAAGCCAACTGGAAAAAGTAGATGGGCTGCAGCCCTTTGTATTAATATTTTAATAAGCTTTTAAAGTTTGAAAACAAATTTTGACATTGTACAATCATCTTTTGAAAAACATAGCCTATCTTAGCTCTTTTCAAGCATTGAAAATTGCATTTTGAATGGGAAGCAGGTGTGTGTTATTTTGTCATACATTTAAGAATGATTTAAGTATCTGTCTTTGTTCAGTGGCAGCATTCTCATCTTTGAGTCAGAAGGTTGTGGGTCCCACTCCAGAGACTTCAGCGCATAATGGAAGTGGGACTAGTTGAACTGCTCTTGCTGAGAGCCAGCATGGACTCGATGGGCTGAATGGCCTCCTGTGCTGTAACTATTCTATGATTCTATAATACATCCACCGGTTCCCCTTCATCCACAGCAACTCCCTCAAAGAACTCCAATAAATTGGTTAAACATGATTTCCCCTTCACAAAACCATGTTGACTCTGCCTGATTATCTTGAATTTTTCTAAATGCTCTGCTATAATATCTTTAATAATAGCTTATAACATTTTCCCTAAGACAGAT
This sequence comes from Heterodontus francisci, assembly GCF_036365525.1. NCBI lineage: Eukaryota > Metazoa > Chordata > Chondrichthyes > Heterodontiformes > Heterodontidae > Heterodontus > Heterodontus francisci. Next base: position 15,398,419 of record NC_090389.1, on the reverse strand, counting down.
GTTAAGCTAACTTGCCTGTAGTTTCCTGCTTTCTGTCTCCCTCCCTTTTTGAATAAAGGAGTTGCTTTCGCTATTTTAAAATCTAATGGAACCTTCCCCGAATCAAGGGAATTTTGGAAAATTAAAACTAACGCATCAACTATCACACTAGCCACTTCTTTTAAGACCCTAGGATGAAGTCCATCAGGACCTGGGGACTTGTCAGCCCACAGCTCCAACAATTTGTTCAGTACCACTTCCCTGGTGATTGTAATTTTCCTGTGTTCCTCCCTCCCTTCCATTTCTTGACTTACAGCTAATACTGGGATGTTACTTGTATCCTCTATAGCAAAGCAAAATAACTGTTCAATTCATCTTCCATCTCCTTAATATCATTATTAATTCCCCAGACTCACTTTCTATAGGACCAATGCTCACTGTTAACTCTTTTCTTTTTAAAATATCTACAGAATGTCTTACTGTCTTTATATTTCTAGCTAGCTTTCTCTTGTACTCTAATTTTACCTTCTTAATCAATCTGTCATTCTTTGCTGTTTTTTATATTCTGTCCAATCTTCTGACCTGCCACCCATCTTTGCGTAAATATATCCTTTTTCTTTAAGTTTGATATTCTCAACTTTTTTAGTTAACCACGGATGGTGGGTCCTCCCCTTGGAACTCTTCTTTCTCATTGGAATTTATGTATTCGGTGTATTCTGAAATATCCCCTTAAATGTCTACCACTGCATCTCTATTGACCTATCTCTTAACCTAATTTGCCAGTTCATTTTAGCTAACTCTGCTTCCATGCCCTCATAATTGCCCTTATATAAGTTCAAATTCCTAGTCTAGGACCCACTCTTCTCTCCCTCAAACTGAATGTAAAATTCAATCATATTATGATCGCTGCTACCTACGGGGTGCCGTAACTATGAGGTCATTAATTAATCCTATCTTGTTGCACAATACCAGGTCTAGTATAGCCTGCTCTCTGGTTGGCTCCAGAATGTACTGTTCCAAGAAATTATCCTGAAAACATTCTATGTACTCTTCATCTAGGCGACCTCTGCCCATCTGATTTTTCCAGTCTATATGTAGGTTAAAATCCCCCATGATTATCGCCGTACCTTTCTGAAAAGCTTCCATTATTTCTCCCTTTATACCCCGTCCTACATTGTGATTAATGTTAGGTGGCCTGTTACCACTCCCACATGTGACTTCTGGCCTTTATGATTTCTCATCGCTACCCAAACTGCTTCTATACATCCTGGTTTCCTGAACCTGGGTCATCCCTGTCCGTGGCGGGGGGGGGGGTGGTGCTGGTAGATTGTACCAGCAGCCACTTGCCACAGAGTCCTGATGTCGGAAGTGCCGGGCTGGTCTTCCCGGCGGGCGCGAGGCTCCGTGGTAATGCCCCTGCCGCTGGGCAATGGGACCTGGCTTTACATATGTAAATGAAGCACATGAATAAATTTAAATAAGGTTCACACCGATCTTACTGGCTGCCTGAGATTTTCCATGTGGCAGCCGGCACTTGCACGCCTTCACTTTTCCGTCCAGGGAAAGCTGGTGCCACCGAGGTGGGGAAGGGGGGAGCCCAGGACTTTTATTGTGGTGGGGGGTACAGGTTCCAATCAGCATTAATAGTGTAGTGAGACAACTCAGTCACCACACGAGGAGACTCAGGTACAGGTTGTTCGATTGTTTATTTAAGCATACGCAGGGAGAGATATCACCCCGGGTATTCCGACGTAATACTCTAACTTTACATTCAGGAGCACAAACTTATATACCGTTCTTATCATACAATGTGTTCAAATAATGGATGATTGATTATAAAACAGAAACTAAACTAGACAATGGCCACTCGGGAATGTGTGAATGGCCTTTTTCCTGCCCCAAGATATAGTAATCACACCTACTATTGGCAATGCAACTGGAGCCACTCCCCCATTGAGGGCAGGATATGACCATGTGGGAGTGGTCCTGGATGGCCAGGGTGGGATGAATAACCCAGTTGGACAATCCGATTTAAGGTATTGCCTTATATGCAAGGGCCAGGGTCAGGAGGGTGTATAAAGCCACAGCCCTCAAGGACATTGTTACTGCAGTCGGTAGAGTGGACTGGTCAGCCATTCCGGACGTGCCTGGAAATCTGTTGAAGACCACCTGAGTCAAACCCGAGCTCGCGCGATTCCTAAGCAACCAGTGTCATTGTGAGTATATACTGTTGCTTAGAGATTTAATAAAAGTGTATCACATTTAGTGAAACAGTATCCAAGTTGTTGCGTGCCATTGAAATCAAGAGTAAAGACAAGAACCTTTAGACCAGAGAGGGGGTCTTACAGCGTTGAGAATTAATTTAGCAGGCTTTTCTTCAAAGACAGGAGACGAGATGAGTTGACATAGTGGACTTCTCAGGGTCTTTTAGAGAGGTGCTGGAAAGCTGAGCTGGGTTGTGGTCTTCTCTCCTTCCTTGGGAATTCTCTTCTCTCCTTGGAGGTTCTCTTCTTTCCTTGGAAGTTCTCTCCCTTTTCTTCTCCTACAGGCTGAGCTGAGCTGGGGTTCTGACCTTCAGGCTGATTTTTCAGATTCAATTTCAGACACAGAAAGTCCACCTTCTGCCCTGTCACTTCTCTGCACACATCTTCCCCACTTACCAGGTTTTCTGTTCAATTTTTAACTTGTGACAACCAGTAAACATTGTTGTCAACAAGTCCATTCAGTGCTCTCTTGATGACCCTCTTGGGAAAAAAAACTGGTCCAACATTTCTTCAGTTTGACTGAATTCTCAAAAGATTATTTTTAACAAAAAGTGAAGTACTTTCGTAAGAGTTGTGACTTCATCCCATACCAGTTTTCCGTTATCTGCAGTCTGTGGTCTCATTTCTATGCTCGCACAGTCATGTCCCTTGTAAACATAATTGTATTAGGTACTTCACACTTTTTATAGATGAACAAACTTCAACATTAATATAAGTGTAATATTTTAAGATTAAGTATGGGTTATAAGGTACCACCCAACAATTATCGAGTCCATATTTTTCAACTTTTAACTCACGTTGGTATTGCGTCTCCTATATTGGGGATAAGCATAAGTGTCTTCAGTTTTGTTTATAAATCCTTTCAGAAATTTTTTACTGCATTGATCATCCCACATACATGGTGAATTAGGATTGAGACTTGGGCCATGTACCATGTAAGCTTTAACAATCTTGAAGAGCCTTCCTTGTTGCTCGGGGAATTCTGCTCTAACAGTCTTGTCGATATTATATTTGTCACATATTTGTCTTCATTGACTAAGTTTATAATGATGTGTGCATGTTGCTGCTACCTAGAGGTGCCTTTACTCTGAGGTCATGAATTAATCCTGTCACATTACACAATACCAAGTCTAATATAACCTGCTGTCTCGTTGGTTCCAGAATGTGCTGCACTAAGAAACTATCTCAAAAGCATTCTATGAACCCCTCATCCAGGTTACTATTGCCAATCTGATTTTTCCAGTTTATATGTACATTAAAATCACCCATGATTATTGCTGTCCCTTTATCACAAGCATCCAATATTTCTTCTTGTATACTTCGTCCTACATTGTGTTTACTTTTAGGGGGCCTGTAGACCACTCCCATTCATGACTTCTTTCCTCTATTATTCCTCATCTCCACCCAAACAGATTCCACATCCTGGTCTCCTGAACCAAGTTCATCACTAATTATTGAACCAATGCCATCCTTAATTAACCGTGCTATCCCACCACCTTTACCGAGCTTCCTATTCTTCTTAAATGTCATATACCCCTCAATATTCAGGACACAATCCTTGTCATCCTGTAGCCATGTCTCCTTAATGGCTATCAGATCATATTTATTTACTTCAATGTGCGCTATCAGTTTGTCTACTTTGTTCTAAATGCTACATGCATTCAGATACAGAGCCTTTAGTTATGTCTTTTGTTACCTTTCAACATCTAGTCTTGACTGTTGGTGTGTTCTTAGGTTAGCCCGTCGAGCCTGCTCTGCCATTCAATTAGATCATGGCTGATCACCTACCTCAACGCCACTTTCCCGTGCTATCCCCATATCCCTTGATGTCAATAATATCCAGAAATCTATCGATTTATGTCTTGAACATGTTCAATGATTGAGCTTCCACAGCCCTCTGGGGTACAGAATTCCAAAGATTCACCACCCTCTAACTGAAGAAATTTCTCCTCATCTCAGTCATAAATGGCTTATCCCTTATTCTGAGACTATGTCCCCTGGTTCTGGACTCACCAGCCAGGGGAAACATCTCCATCCATCCTGTCATGCTCTGTAAGAATTTTGTAAGTTTCAATGACATCACCTCTCATTCTTTGAAACTAGAGAATACAGGCCCAGTTTCCTCAATCTCTCCTCATAAGACAATCCCGCCATCACAGGGATTAGTCTGGTGAATCTCTGGCAAATATATCCTTCCTTAGATAAGGAGACCAAAACTGTACACAATACTCCAAGTGCAGTCTCACCAAGTCTCTATACAACTGCAGCAAGACTTGAGTGTGGGGTGGAGGCAGATTCAATCGAGGCCTTCAAAAGAGAACTGGATAATTATCTGAAGAGGAAAAAAAATATTGCAGGGCTACAGGGAAAGGGTAGGGGAGTGGGACTAGAGAATTGCTGTTGCAGAGAACCGGCATTGACAAAACGGGCTGAATGTAACCATTCTGTGATTCTCACAGCTCTCAATTTATGCGTTTGCGTTTTTGTGCTTCAAAATTTGGTCAGAAGCAATTTGAAAGCAGATATACTATGATACATTGTTAGTAATTTATTTGGATTAGTTTAGTCAGAATAATTTGTAGTTGAAGCAATGAACTCTATTCATACTGAATAGTAATGGACCTAGGTCTCTTGAGTTCAGACTTCTCCAACCCTTTCATTATCAAGTTCAAACTCCTAAGCAATCGCAATTTGATCCACTGGTGGTGAAGCCAACTGGAAAAAGTAGATGGGCTGCAGCCCTTGGTATTAATATTTTAATAAGCTTTTAAAGTTTGAAAACAAATTTTGACATCGTACAATCATCTTTTGAAAAACATAGGCTATCTTAGCTCTTTTCAAGCACTGAAAATTGCACTTTGAATGGGAAGCAGGTGTGTGTTACGTTGTCATACATTTAAGTATGATTTAAGTATCTGTCTTGGTTCAGTGGTAACACACTCATCTTTGAGTTAGAAGGTTGTGGGTCCCACTCCAGAAACCTCAGCACATAATGGAGACTAGCTGAGTTGCTCTTGCTGAGAGCCAGCACGGACTCGATGGGCTGAATGGCCTCCTTCTGTGCCGTAACCATTATATGATTCTATGATCCTTTACTCCTATACTCAACGCCCCTTGCAATGAAAGCCAACATACCGTTTGCCTTCCTAATTACTTGCTGCACCTACATACGAGCTTTTAGTGACTCATGAACAAGGACACCCAGGTCCCTTTGGACATCAACACTTCCCAACCTCTCACCATTTAAGGAATACTCTGTCTTTCTGTTTTTTCAACCGAAGTGGATAACTTCACACTTATTCATGTTATATTCCATGCCATGTTCTTGCCCATTCACTTAGCCTGCCCAAGTCCCCTTGAAGCCTCCTTGCATCCTCCTCACAGCTTACATTCCCACCTAGTTTTGTGTCATCAGCAAATTTGGAAATATTACATTTGGGCCCCACATCCAAATCATTTATATAGATTATGACCAGCTATGGCCCAAGTACTGATCCTTGCGGTACCCCACAAGTCACAGCCTGCCATCCTGAAAAGGACACATTTATTCCTACTCTCTGTTTTCTGTCTGTTAACCAATCCTCAATCCATTGCAGTTTATTACCCCAATCCCATGTGCTCTAATTTTGTTTACTAACTTCCTTTGTGGGACCTTATGAAAAGCCTTCTGAAAAGCCAAATACACCACATCCACTGGTTCTCCTTTATGTGCAATACATCACCTGCCCTGCCATCCTTATTGCATTTTACTTAACTAATTACTTTCTTAATAAATTTTTTAAATTAATGCCTCTCCTTACCACCACTTATTTCAGATTCCCACAGACACTTGTTTGGGTCTGAAAAACTGAACTAGCTCTTCCTCAGAGAAAGAAATCAGCAGAGAATATTACCATCTTCTCGAGACAAGGAGGCCAAAGAAGAAGAAGAAGATTTGTTTTAATAATTATCAGCTAGGTCATAAATATCCCAAGAATTATAAGGGTCTGGGAGACCTCTCTTCAATACGTATCTCCCCACTTAAGGAGATACAGAGAGGGGTTCCTGCAGTTGTATACAGAATACTACATGAGACGATTTACTAACTTTTTTATAAAGTTATTAAAGAATTGAGCGTGCAATACACTTTTGAGTATATCATAACATTAAAGATTACTAAAAGGTGGAAAACATAATCTCATTTCTAAAATAGAATCCAAAAGTTCAACCTCGCCAATGTTACAGCAGAATATCTTAGAATATCCATCAAAATTCAAAGTAAACTGTTACCTTAAATTCCCCGAATAAGCCTCCTGCTTAACAAGGCAAAACGCTCTTGGTTAAGAGCAGAATTATCTTGTCATGCAGTCAGCTTCCTTTACTATGAGGTGAGAAGCATTGTTGAGAAATTGAATATTTCTAATTTTTTGACTGTAAAGTTCCTATGCTTATACTGTTTCTAACCTGATTAGCTCATCCCTTGCAAATGTGGATGTCACCTTTCTGTGAATGTTCCTCCCTCTTTTATTATCTTTATAAGGTTGTATCATTCATTATTATTCTTAATTATTGTTGAGAATTCCCTTATCTTGAAGTTGTGAGCCTTTATCCGGTCAAAACATTTGCAGTGTTTTTTGTGACACAATGACTGATTTATTGAGTGTGTTTTATTCTTAAAACCCCCTTTTTATCAAAAATCGTTTCAGTAACCTCTTTTTTTATCCTTTGGGTTACCTCAGGGTCACATACCATCTGTTTCTTATAGATAATGCTCCATTTTGTGGTTGATTATTCAGATAATGGTTCCCTAGTACTATCCTGTATCACATTAAGATGATCTAGCTATGTTTTATTTCATTATATTAAAAGGCCAGCTCATCAGGACTATAGGTATCTGTGTATGCCATGTATGGCGTGTCTCAATTTCTCCCTGTGTCTGCGTGGGTTTTCTCCGGGTGCTCCGGTTTCCTCCCACAAGCCAAAAGACTTGCAGGTTGATAGGTAAATTGGCCAGTATAAATTGTCACTAGTATAGGTAGGTGGTAGGGAAATATAGGGACAGGTGGGGATGTTTGGTAGGAATGTGGGATTAGTGTAGGATTAGTATAAATGGGCGGTTGATGTTCGGCACAGACTCGGTGGGCCGAAGGGCCTGTTTCAGTGCTGTATCTCTAATCTAATCTAATCTAATTCCATTAATTGATCAATAGTGCAAGTGGACATCATTATATTTTTTCTAGGCCTGTTTAGCCTAAAGGTGAACTTTTTTTCACACATTTCAATGTAGCAGAGATGTTGGGAGGGATTTTTAACTGAAGGGGAATCATGAATTTTTAACCCTGCTTTTAAAAGGAAATTATGAAAACCGACAATTTATTCAATCTTTAATTGTATTAAATAACTCGTTATTCCTAAAGTGTAATGTATTAATTATATCTGAATTCTACCTAATGAAGTGTATGTAGTAATTATCTATATTCTTTCCTAATTATTCCTATTATACCGATATTTCATCACAGCCTATGTTCTGGACATTGATAACGTTCAATGCTTTCAGCAATTTCAGACCATCTTGGATTGCAGGTCAATGTAATAAATAGATGTGGCTTCCCGAATTTTCTGATAATGCCATGATGTCTTGATAATTCTGCTGCACTGCCCTTATCTTGCATATTAACCTTACATCGAATGCCTTTTGGAAATTCAAGTATATTACATCTACTGGCTCCCCTTTTTTAATATTTCATGGCATGTGGTGCCACTGGAAAGGCCATCCCTAATTGCCCTTGACATCTGAGTGGCTTGCTTGGCCATTTCAAAGGGCAGTTAAGAGTCAACCACATTGCTGTGGGTCTGGAGTCACATGTAGGCCAAACCAGGTAAAGACTGCAGATTTCCTTCCCTAAAGGACATTAGTGAACTAGATGGCTTTTTATGAAAATCGACGATCATTTCATAGGCTCATTACTGAGACTACCTTTGATTTGAAATTAAATTTCACCAGCTGCCTTGGGATTTGAACCCATGTCCCGGGCCTCTGGATTACTAGCTCAGTGACATTACTACTACACCACCGTCTCCCCCTTTATATGTTTCATTGTAGGTAGTTAGATTTATGGCTGAATTCTTGAGTGTGTACGAAACACACTTCTGACTGTACATCTGAAAACCTTGAACATATCTACTGTATACCTGGAGCCAAATGTAAACACAAAAAAAGCTTTCATTTCCACAACTCACCTCTGTCACAGTTGAAAATGGTGCCGATAAACTTGTTGCCATGTCCTGAGTGCTGAAACAACATCTATACAAATTAGTCATGTATTTCCATTACTCACTTCTAGCGCCCAACAAATATACCCAACAATAGATAATAACAACCTGCATTTATGTAGCGGCTTTACAAGTGTTATCAAACAGAATCTGACACCAAGCCACATAAAGAGATATTAGGCCAGATGACAAAAGCTTGGTCAAAGAGATAGATTTTAAGGAGCATTTTAAAGGAAGTAGAGAGGCAGAAAGATTTAGGGAGAGGATTCCAGAGCTTGGGGCCTATGCAGCTGAAGGCATTGCTGCTAATGAGTTGTATCAGATGTATTAGCTCCTTCCATCATCCAATAAAATCATTCAACAAATTCAATTCATATTTCCAGGAACAGGATTACCATTTGAGTTTTGGTTTGTCAGCTTTTATAAAGGTAGCCGTTCTCATCTCTCCGATCACCCCACAATGCACATCTCCTGACAGGGTAGGGTATGTATATATAGGACGGCTCCCCACCCTCCCTAATGTGGGCAGTTGTTACTTTTTACTACTGTCCAGTAATATTAATTATCAAAATTCAAGTAGTCAGTTTGTGTTGAAAGATAGTTGCTCATGGCTGTGTGGATGATTTTTCCGCTCTGACCATCTTTGCGCATTGCGTGCGGCAAAGTTTTTCTTTTTAAAATGGCTGAGCCAGGCTGGTGTTTGGACTGGGTCAAAGGTGCCGGCTTAAACCAGCTCCAGACCGGGTGCCGACGTTGCTCTCTTACTTGGCTGCTGTCATGTATACAAGACTGGCTCACTGCCGACTCCGTGTTCAATTTCTCCTTGGGATTCTCTCCTGAGGGGATCCCACTGGCTTCCACTCTGGCACCATGAGTGCAGAGAGGTACTGTTGGGTTTACAGGAGTAGGAGGTACTGCACCCGTTCACTTGGTGAGACAAAACATTGGCTCTCTGCTGTACTCCCACTATTATTCCTGGCCCATTTATGTGCTGTATATTAAGAGAGTGCCTACAGATTAGGATGACTGATAGGTTCACACCTTACCAGAGAAACTATTTACATTGCTTCATGGAAACCGCATAGAATCCATCTAATCGTAGACCCAATGGATGGGAATATCTGCACGGTCTTTATCGTACGGAAATTTATTTCAGAGGCCCACAGGTAGTAATCGATGAAAAGAGAGTTGAGGTCTTCAGCCACATGTGACCTTTACCAAGGTGCGAACAGTGGTGGATGGGAAAAGTGCCTGTGATCCATCCAGTCTGTCACACACAATTGTGATGCCTTGTGCAACTGAAGCCATGTGATGTTCTAGTTAGTATCGAGCTTCTTGGTTAGTGTCGAGCTTCCTGAGTGTTGTTGGAGCTGAACTAACCAGGGAATTGGAGAGTATTTCATTATAAGCCTGACTTGTGGCTTGTAGGTAGTGGACAAATGTCAAATGAATTCTACCTTCTTCCTCTTGGCCTTCGTTGCTGTAAGTAAGGTTCATGCTCTCCTAACCCTCTCCATATTATCTATATTGACATGAGAAAAGGGGGGGATGCTTGTTTTGATAGGGAATACCTGGTAGTTTTGTGTGTCTTCTGCCACACCTGACCCTCTGGTCTGTCTAATCTGTCCCACACAATTGCGACCTCTTTAGCTGATTGTAACTAATCCAAGAGATATGGCCAGGTTCCAGAATCTGCTCCCATATTAATTCCACAGCCACAGATCTCCACTCTCCGGAATGGGAGACTATCTGTATTTTCAGTTTTTCCATGAGTTCTTCTGATTACCTCATGGCTTCAACATAGGACAGTGGCTGAGAGATTCTGTAGTCTGCACATATAACTAGACTGGCTATGTTGGGAGAACAACCATCATCGCCACCCAATCCAAGTTGTCCACATTGCTGTTAGTTTTGAAGTTCCAGGATTTTGACTCATTGGCGATGAGGGAACAGCGATATGTGTCCAAGCTGAAATGGTTTGTGACTTGGCCAGATACCTGGAGGTGATGATGTTCCCCTGCATCTGTTCCCATGTCCTTCTAGGCTTTAGAGTTCACAGGTTTGGCAGTTGCTGTTGAAGAAACCTGACTTTCTGCAGTGCATCTTGTAGATGGTTCACACTGCTGCCAATGTGCGTCGGTGGTGGAGGGAGTGAATGTTTGTGGATCGTCAAGTGGGCTATTTTGTCCTGGATGATGTTGAGCTTTTTGAGTGTTGTTGGAGCTGCACTCATCCAGGCAAGTGGAGACTATTCCACCACACTCCTGACTTGTGTCTTGGAGATGGTGAAGGGGTGATAAATGAATTCTGCCCATTTCCTCTTGGCCTTCGTCACTGTAAATACTTTTCATAGTCTTGGAATTCTGTCCAAGTCTTTTATTTTGACATGAGGCAATGCCTTTTCAAAAGGAAAAGCCAGTAGTATTGTGTGTCTTCAGCAGCACATGAGTTTTACAGACAATGATGGACAGGAAAAGACCCTCAGGTCCATCTAGTCTGTCCCATACAATTGTGCCACCTTGTGCATTGCAATATAGAGACTTCCCACTGCACCTGATACCATGTGATCTCCTGGGAGAGCCAAAACTCCAGGACAGTTTGGGAAGAATGTTTGAGAAATTCCTCTCCAATCTCCTGTAACAATTTTGCACTTTATCTCCTCTTAAGTGGGCCCGACTACCACCTGGAGGTGTCCTTTTGTACAATAGATTTTACTGATTAACCGGGTCTTGTACTTTCTTTGTCAGTTGGTGAGAATCTCTCTCCCTTAAGGGAAGTGGGTAATTTCCAATGAGGTCTGCGTAATTCCGGTTTCATTTTATTCTACATCACAATTAACAATTATCCGCTTTTGTTTACTTCATTTCAAATAGTCAGACTAGTGTGGCGATCTGATCATTACAAGACAGAGAAATACAGACTATATCAAAATAATAACAACTTGTACTTATTTAGCAGCTTTCAAGCATTATGACACATAATATAACACTGAGCCACAAAAGATTACCAAAAGCTTGGTAAATGAAGGAGCATCTTAAAGAAGGAAAGAGAGGTACAGAGATGGTGAGATTTAGGGAGGGAATTCCAGAGCTTAGGGCCTTGGTAGCTGAAGGCACCCCCGCCAAAGGTGGAGCAACTAAATTTGGGAATGCTCAGAAGGCCAGTATTGGCAGAACATAGAAATCTCGGGGCGGGGAATGGGTGGTGGCTGTTGGTGTTAATGGTCCCAGTGACTTCTTAAGCTCGTCAAACGTGTGTTGAAGATCTTCCTGCCAGATAAACGGTACTTCTTCTTTCAGAAGTTCCCGAAGAGACAAGGCTTTCTGTGCAAAATTTGGTATGGATGGTTAAAGAAAATTGAATAAATCTAAACAATGTTGAAGTTCACTCTTATCTTGCAGGTTAGGCATTGCACTCATGTCCTCCAGTTTGCTAGGATCAGGACAGATGCCAGTGTCTGAACATATTGACCCAAAAAAGTTGATCTGTTGTACATTCATGTTGCATTTTTGGCCGTTGAGCACAAGTTCTTCTCGATGTGCTGCTTCCATCACACTCCTGTTTTGTTCGGCCAACAATAGCGATGTCCTCTGCCGTGCGGATGCATCCTGGAATTTATAGAACATAGAACATTACAGCGCTGTACAGGCCCTTCGGCCCTCGATGTTGCGCTGACCTGTGAAACCATCTGACCTACACTATTCCATTGTTATCCATATGTCTATCCAATGACCACTTAAATGCCCTTAAAGTTGGCGAGTCTACTACTGTTGCAGGCAGGGCGTTCCACGCCCCTACTACTCTCTGAGTAAAGAAACTACCTCTGACATCTGTCCTATATCTATCACCCCTCAACTTAAAGCTATGTCCCCTCGTGTTTGCCATCACCATCCGAGGAAAAAGACTCTCACTATCCACCCTATCTAACCCTCTGATTATCTTATATGTCTCTATTAAGTCACCTCTCCTCCTCCTTCTCTCTAACGAAAACAACCTCAAGTCCCTCAGCCTTTCCTCGTCAGACCTTCCCTCCATACCAGGCAACATCCTAGTAAATCTCCTCTGCACCCTTTCCAAAGCTTCCACATCCTTCCTATAATGCGGTGACCAGAACTGCACGCAATACTTCAGGTGCGGCCGCACCAGAGTTTTGTACAGCTGCAGCATGACCTCGTGGCTCCGAAACTCGCTCCCCCTACTAATAAAAGCTAACACACCATATGCCTTCTTAACAGCCCTATTAACCTGGGTGGCAACTTTCAGGGATTTATGTACCTGGACACCAAGATCTCTCTGCTCATCTACACTACCAAGAATCTTCCCATTAGCCCAGTACTCTGCATTCCTGTTACTCCTTCCAAAGTGAATCACCTCACACTTTTCCGCATTAAACTCCATTTGCCATCTCTCAGCCCAGCTCTGCAGCCTATCTATGTCCCTCTGTAACCTACAACATCCTTCGGCACTATCCACAACTCCACCGACCTTCGTGTCATCCGCAAATTTACTAACACACCCTTCTACACCCAGGTCATTTATAAAAATGACAAACAGCAGTGGCCCCAAAACAGATCCTTGCGGTACACCACTAGTAACTAAACTCCAGGATGAAAATTTGCCATCAACCACCACCATCTGTCTTCTTTCAGCGAGCCAATTTCTGATCCAAAGCACTAAATCACCTTCAATCCCATACTTCCGTATTTTCTGCAATAGCCTACCGTGGGGGAACCTTATCAAACGTTTACTGAAATCCATATACACCACATCCACGGTTTTACCCTCATCCACCTGTTTGGTCACCTTCTCAAAAAACTCAATAAGGTATGTGAGGCACAACCTACCCTTCACAAAACCGTGCTGACTATCGCTAATGAACTTATTCTTTTCAAGATGATTATAAATCCTATCTCTTATAACCTTTTCCAACATTTTACCCACAACCGAAGTAAGGCTCACAGGTCTATAATTAGCAGGGCTGTCTCTACTCCCCTTCTTGAACAAGGGGACAACATTTGCTATCCTGCAGTCTTCCAGCACTATTCCTGTCGACAATGACGACATAAAGATCAAGGACAAAGGCTCTGCAATCTCCCCCCTGGCTTCCCAGAGAATCCTAGGATAAATCCCATCTGGCCCAGGGGACTTATCTATTTTCACACTTTCCAAAATTGCTAACACCTCCTCCTTGTGAACCTCAATCCCATCTAGCCTAGTAGTCTGTATCTCAGTATTCTCCTCGACAACATTTTCTATCTCTACTGTAAATACTGACGAAAAATATTCATTTAACGCTTCCCCTATCTCCTCTGATTCCACACACAACTTCCCACTACTATCCTTGATTGGCCCTAATCTAACTCTAGTCATTCTTTTATTCCTGATATACCTATAGAAAGCCTTAGGGTTTTCCTTGATCCTATCCACCAATGACTTCTCGTGTCCTCTCCTCGCTCTTCTAAGCTCTCCCTTTAGATCCTTCCTGGCTAGCTTGTAACTCTCAAGCACCCTAACTGAGCCTTCACGTCTCATCCTAACATAAGCCTTCTTCTTCCTCTTGACAAGCGCTTCAACTTCTTTAGTAAACCACGGCTCCCTCGCTCGACAACTTCCTCCCTGCCTGACAGGTACATACTTATCAAGGACACGCAGTAGCTGCTCCTTGAATAAGCTCCACATTTCGATTGTGCCCATCCCCTGCAGTTTCTTTCCCCATCCTACGCATCCTAAATCTTGCCTAATCGCATCATAATTTCCTTTCCCCCAGCTATAATTCTTGCCCTGCGGTATATACCTGTCCCTGCCCATCGCTAAGGTAAACCTAACCGAATTGTGATCACTATCACCAAAGTGCTCACCTACATCTAAATCTAACACCTGGCCGGGTTCATTACCCAGTACCAAATCCAATGTGGCATCGCCCCTGGTTGGCCTGTCTACATACTGTGTCAGAAAACCCTCCTGCACACACTGGACAAAAACTGACCCATCTAAAGTACTCGAACTATAGTATTTCCAGTCAATATTTGGAAAGTTAAAGTCCCCCATAACAATTACCCTGTTACTCTCGCTCCTGTCGAGAATCATCTTCGCTATCCTTTCCTCTACATCTCTGGAACTATTCGGAGGTCTATAGAAAACTCCCAACAGGGTGACCTCTCTTCTCCTGTTTCTATCCTCGGCCCATACTACCTCAGTAGACGAGTCCTCAAACGTCCTTTCTGCCGCCGTAATACTCTCCTTGATTAACAATGCCACACCCCCCCCTCTTTTACCATCTTCTCTGTTCTTACTGAAACATCTAAATCCCGGAACCTGCAACATCCATTCCTGTCCCTGCTCTACCCATGTCTCCGAAATGGCCACAACATCGAGATCCCAGGTACCAACCCATGCTGCAAGCTCACCCACCTTATTCCGGATGCTCCTGGCATTGAAGTAGACACACTTTAAACCAAGTTCTTGCTTGCCAGTGCCCTCTTGCGTCCTTGTAACCTTATCCCTGACCTCACTACTCTCAACATCCTGTACACTGGAACTACAATTTAGGTTCCCATCCCCCTGCTGAATTAGTTTAAACCCCCCCGAAGAGCACTAGCAAATCTCCCCCCCAGGATATTGGTACCCCTCTGGTTCAGGTGAAGACCATCCTGTTTGTAGAAAGAGCCCCAATTATCCAGGAAACCAAAACCCTCCCTCCTACACCATCCCTGCAGCCACGTGTTCAACTCCTCTCTCTCCCTATTCCTCGCTTCGCTATCACGTGGCACGGGCAACAACCCAGAGATAACAACTCTGTTTGTTCTCGCTCTAAGCTTCCACCCTAGCTCCCTGAATTTCTGCTTTAAATCCCCATCTCTCTTCCTACCTATGTCGTTGGTGCCTATGTGGACCACGACTTGGGGCTGCTCCCCCTCCCCCTTAAGGATCCCAAAAACACGATCCGAGACATCACGAACCCTGGCACCTGGGAGGCAACACACCAACCATGAGTCTCTCTCGTTCCCACAGAACCTCCTATCTGTTCCCCTAACTATGGAGTCCCCAATGACTAATGCTCTGCTCCTCTTCCCCCTTCCCTTCTGAGCAACAGGGACAGACTCTGTGCCAGAGACCTGTACCCCATTGCTTACCCCGGTAAGTCATCCCCCCCAACAGCATCCAAAACGGTATACCTGTTGTTGAGGGAAACGGCCACAGGGGATCCCTGCACTGCTTGCTGGTTCCCTCTCCTTCCCCTGACGGTAACCCATCTACCTACTTCTTTTACCTGAGGTGTGACTACCTCCCTATAACTCCTCTCAATAACCCCCTCCGCCTCCCGAATGATCCGAAGTTCATCCAGCTCCAGCTCCAGTTCCCTAACGCGGTTCTCGAGGAGCTGGAGTTGGGTGCACTTCCCGCAGATGCAGTCAGCAGGGACACTCTTGGCGACCCTTACCTCCCACATTCTGCAGGAGGAACATTCAACTGTCTTAACCTCCATTCCCACTATTCTAAATTCCCAACAAATCTACTGAAAACCAAAAAAAAAAAGTCAAAACTTGTTAGCTTAGCAATCCGACGGACAGAACTTTTTTTTTGGTTAGAGGAGGAGGATGGGTGGGAGACACTACCCGAGTAGTGTTTCGGGTAAAGCAACCGCCCAAATATGTAACCTCACTTACCCAGCAGTCCCGCGTGCGCTCCGCCTATCCACGAGAAATGGCTTCCGATTTCTTGGCGCGCTTTTCAAAGCTCTGCTCCCGCTGTTCTCTCTCTCTCTCTCTCTCTCTCTCTCTGTGGCTTCCGATTTCCGATTTCACATGCAATATGGTCCATGTGTAGTTGGAAAAGATCTTGGTTTACGGAAAGTCTGAATGGTAATTGTTGGAAACAGTATCTCTCGAACGGAGTGCGGAATGACGTTAGCTCCTGAGAGGTCTTTTCCAAATGTACTGACCAGTATCCATTTTTACCATCACATTCGGAGAAAAATTTGGGGTTCACAAACTTGGGGTTTAGTTCCTCGAGAGTGGGAATTTTATGTGGGCATCATTTCAATGCTGCATTCAGACGCCTTGGGTCGAAACAAACTCATATGGAGTAATCTTTTTTGATGATGCATATAATGGAGCTACACCAATCGGTGTGATGCCGAACTTTACAGATTATGCCATCTTTTTCCATCTTATCCAGTTCTACTTTCAGCTTACTCTGCATACGGATACTGCAATTATGCAGAGGATCAATGGAAGGAATAGCGTCTGCATGTATATGCCATACTGCATCACCTTTGAAACTTCCAATCCTGTCAAACCTATCCGGTTATGCAATGTTAGGTCGGCTACGGAGGTGATTGGGTTGTCCTTGTGGTCTGTAATCTTCCCCATTTTCATGTCAAAGCTATGAATGGTAACCAGGTTAGGTCTCTGCACACCGGTAGGCCTGCAATCACCGGACCTGTGGTGACCACAATATAGAATATCTGGCATGACCGCGGTGAGTGGTTGCAGCGACATTCAAGTGCAATGGATCCCAGTGATGAAATCCCTGAGCCGTTGTAGGTATCCAATAGGCAGTCTATATCTTGATCACCCACCCTCGAGGTTATATACTCTTTGTTGTTCTATTAGTGCCAGAAGGGGCACCGAAAGGGCGAGGGAGGGCTCCCCTAGTTTTTTGTCACATCGAGTAACTCCTTCTGTTGCTGGGGCGTCAACTGTTTGAACTTCTCTAGGAGGTCATTACCATCAGGGGATGGACCTGGTCTTGGTGCCGGATTGTATCCTTGCCGTCCTCTGCCCCGTCCCTTTACTCTACACGTCTTAGCCCAATGGCCTTCCTTTCCGCAGTAGTGGCATGCCCCGGGTCACTTATCAGGGCCTTTGGGCGTCCAACCCGCCTGCAGGGCTCGGAGCTTTGCTCCCATGTCCCTGTCCAGCTGATTGCATCGGTCAACCACTATTGCGAAGGATATATCTGTGCCGTCCCAATTCGGTAGGGTTATCTTCAACATCTTTGATAGTTCTGGTTTTAATCCCGCGACAAACGCCGACTTCAGAGGTGGAAAGCGGGAGTCGTCTAGTGCCTCTGGGGCAAGGTCCGTTATCCCCGAGTATTCCGACCAAACAGATCTAAACCTCTCTTCATACTCCCGCACCTCTTTGGTACTGTGTTGGTGACAGGCTATAATTTTATTCCAATCCGTCTTTGAGGGACAGAACGCTCGCAGCCACTGAGTAATCGCAGCCCATCCGGCATCTAGTTGTTGCTCGTCTTCGCCCAAAGCAGTTTGGACCTCTCTGTTCAGCTTTCGCCCCGCTCGCCTGGGCACCATGACAGTCAAAATCTGTACCCCGTCCCACGGGTGGAGGTGGTAAATTCCCTTCAGACGTTCCAACTTTTCCCATATTTTCTGGCCCCCCTTTTTCGGGTCAGGCAATTTTTCAGACCATTTGTCAATTTTCTCAGGGTCCGCTGGGATGTGTACCCAGTGTGTCTGGTGCTCAGACGTGATCACCTCGTTACCGTCTGTAGTCTTCTTTTCCTACTTGACCTTAACATGTTTCTGTTTAAGGGTGGGGGGGGGGCGAACCGCGCAAAAGGAAACTCATCACCCAAATCACTTTGATTGTTGGAGGACACAGATTCCTCTATACCGGCTTCGCGCCGTTGTGTATTCTATAATTTTTTTTGTAATGAGTCCAAGTTCGGATACAAGTGGGGTGGTGGAGGTCCGTGGGGTCCGCAGGGTGGTGGAGGTCCGCGGGGTCTGCAGGGTGGTCCCGGTCCCTGTCGCCTGTTCTTCTCGTAATTGTTTCTTAAATTCTTTTAATTCGGCTTCTAACTTTTCCGATTGAAGTTTCTCCTTCCTCAGTTTTTCGCAAACTGCCTTCAATTGGTCCTTCGCACTGTTCAGGTCGTGGTGGCGTTGAGTTTGTTGGATAATTTCATTACGCTGTCGGATCTGTCCCATTACGGCTAAGGACCACTGGGTTCGTTTTTCCCCAAGCCCTCTTTATATCTTCCAGGGACCACTGTCCCTTGGAGGCACCGTATTTCTGTTCAATTTCAATACAGGTTTTAGCCAAATTAAACTGTTGTTCAATATATCCTTTTTACTGCCAAAGAATTTCATCTTCGGAAACGTCCGGCGGGGCCCGCCCGCCTTTGACGACAGTTGGTAACTGTCGGTTGCCTTCGTCGGTCATTGTATCGATTCGTTCAGGGAGTGAAGGGGGTCTCAAGCCGTGAGGCTTTTCAGCCGATCTGGTGTGAGCACAGTCAAACACTGCTGAGTCAGACGTCTATGAAAGGTGCCTCGAGCCTAAGAAAAGTTCAGGATTGTGTGGTGGTGAACCGTAATCAGACAACGGCCGAGGACTTTTTTAACGTAAGGAGGAGTCCTTATCTCCAGGGCGCCGATATAGGTCCAATGTCTAGGGCTTCGGTTTTAATCCTCCAGCGATCCTGCCGACTACGCCAAGTTGTTGGATCCCATCAATTACAAAGAGAGATGAAGTCTGACCGTAACGTTTAGAAACTTTATTGCAGTATATGGTTGTTACATTGCTAGGTTACAAAAAGCAAAACAAAAGAACATGCAAAAGAACAAAACAAAAGAACATGTGCTCACTACATCAAGCCTTATTCAAACAAAATTAGTAACGCCTCCCCCCCCCCCACCCCCACCCCTTGTTTCTGAGTGGTTTTCAGACTTCTATTATCAGTGCATGATTGGTTCAAAAATTTCTGTTAAAGATTTGATTACAGCCTCTGAATTCTGACCATGTAGTAGCTTAACTTCAACCCATCTTGAATAATAGTCAACGACAATAAGGAACATCTTCCCTTTGTGCTCAAAGGGATCGATTCCTAGACACTGCCATGGTCTGGACGGAAATGAAGATGACATAAGTGGCTGTCTCACCTCTTGTCTGGTATAGCACATGCGATGCATCTGGAGGCGGTAATGGCGGCCATTACGTCTGACATCATTGCGTGGTGACGTCAGTGCGCGCATTCATAC
Source organism: Heterodontus francisci (assembly GCF_036365525.1). NCBI lineage: Eukaryota > Metazoa > Chordata > Chondrichthyes > Heterodontiformes > Heterodontidae > Heterodontus > Heterodontus francisci. The sequence continues at coordinate 15,378,913 of NC_090389.1, read as the reverse complement.
TGGCAAGCGGGCAAATGTTTGGACGCACTGATGACGTCCGCGATCGCTCTGCACACGCTCTGTGTTGTCAGGAGAAACTCCATTTTCTCTAACCTCCCACTGCCGGCTTAGCTGAATGGCTTTTTGTAAACTCAAGTCTTCCCTCAACTGTAGTGCATCATCAATAATCCTAACTATGATTCTATCGCAAATCAATTCCTTAAGCAAGCTTCTATACTCACAATCTTCATCGATCTTGTATAGGTCATTAATAAATGATTCAACGCTTTCCCCTTTTCTCTGGGTGCGCTTATTAAATTTTGCCTGCTTGTAGATAATGTTTTTTCTGATCTTGAAATACCCTTCTATATCTTTCATGACTTCACATAAATAGTTTGCTTCTCATCGATTCCTTGGGTTATGAGAATGTAGTCTGCACACTCCCCCATTGTGTATAACAACGTACTGACCTGCTCTTTGTCTGGTCTCTGAGCTAAACCCGATGCAGAACGGTTCTTCTCGAACTTCCGGACCCATTTCAGCCACGCCTCGGCTTGGTTTGGACCTGCTACCCACTTGAAGGCCTCTGACAAGGGCAATGAATTTTCCATGATATGAGAACAGAACGTGCCAGAAATACTCAGTAGGTCTGGCAGCATTTGTGTCAAGAGAAACAGAGTTAACGTTTCAGGTCTGCGACCCTTCATCAGAACTGGCAAAAGTTAGAATTGTAACAGTCTTTGAGCAAGTGCAAGTGGGGAGGGAGGAAGAAGGACAAGAAGGAAGGACTGTGATAGGGCAGTGGGGGGAGAGATTACATGACAGATATCATGGAACAGAATGCAAATGAGTGCTAAATAGTTGTAGTGAAAGACAAAGCACAAGTCCAGATAGAGTTCTAATGGCAGAATAATGAACAGCTCTGTCTGAAAGCAAGAACATGAAAAATAGGTTAGAGACTAGCACATGGGTAAAAATTAAATAAATACATTTGAAAAGGATATATAAATAAATAAATAACTGATTAAAAATAATAAACAAAAAATAATGGGACTCATGGTCTGAAATTATTGAACTCAATATTGAGTCCCGAAGGCTGTAGAGTGCCTAAACGGCAAATGAGATGCTGTTCCTTGAGCTTGCATTGATGTTCACTGGAACACTGCAGCTGGCCAAGGACAGAAATGTGGGCATGGGAACAAAGTGGTGAATTAAAATGGCAAGCAACCAAAAGCTTGGGATTATGCTTACGGACCGAGCTGAGGTGTTCTGCAAGTGGTCACCCAATCTGCATTTGGTCTTCCCACTGTGAGCAGTGAATACAGTATACTAAATTGAAAGAAGTACAAGTAAATCGCTGCTTTACCTGGAAAGAGCGTTTGGGGCCTTGGATGGTGAGGAGAGAGGAGGTAAAAGGGCTGGTATTACACCTCCTGCGATTGCATGGAAGGTGCCGTGGCAAAGAGAAGAGCTGTCAGGGTTGATGGAGGAGTGGACCAGGGTGTCGTGGAGGGAACAGTCCCTTTGGAATGCTGACGGGAGCGGACGGGAAGATGTGTTTGGTGGTGGCATCATGCTGGAGGTGACGGAAATGACGGAGGATGATCTTTTGGATATGGAGGCTGGTGGGGTGGAAAATGAGGATAAGGGGAACCTTGTCGCAGTTCTGGGAGGGAGTGGAAGGGATGAGAGCAGAAGTGCAGGAAATGGGTCGGATATCGTCGCGGGCCCTTCCAACCACAGTCGGGGGGGAATCCTCGGTTGAGGAAAAGGATGGCAGTGTGTGAGGAAGTGTAATCAAGGTAGCTATGGGAGTCAGTGGGCTTATAATGAACATTAGTGGACAGCCTATCCCCAGAGATGGAGACAGCGAAGTCAAGGAAGGGAAGTGTCGGAGATGGACCATCTGAAGTTGAGAGAAGGGTGGTAATTAAGTTGATAAAGTTTTCCAGTTTAGGGCGAGAGCAGGAAGCAGCACTGATACAGTCATCAATGTACCAGAAAAATAGGTGAGGGAGGGGGCCTGACTAGGAATGAAACAAGGAATGTTTGACATATTCCACAAAAAGACAGGCATAACTAGGACCCATGCGGGTACCCAAAGAAACATCTTTGATTTGAAGGAAGTGAGTGGAGTTGAAGGAGTTGTTGTTCAATGTGAGAACAAGTTCAGCCAAGCAGAGGAGGGTGATGGTGGTTGGGGACTGGAACAGGCTGAAACAATGGGTCTGCCAGGACAGTCCTGTTTGTGGATTTTGGGAAGGAGGTAAGCGGGCTGTCTGGGTTTGCAGGACTATGAGGTTGGAAGCTGTAGAGGGAAGATCTCCGGAAGAGATGAGGTCAGTGACAGTCCTTGCGACAGTGGCTTGATGTTCTGTGGTGGGGTCATGGTCCAGGGGGAGTTGGAAGAAGTGTCTGAGGGTTGGCGTTCAGCCTCTGCAAGGTAGACGTCAGTATGCCAGACAACAACAGCACCACCCTTGTCAGTGGATTTGATCACAATGTCAGGTTTGGACCTAAGAGAACAGAGTGCAACCAATTCGGGGGAGACAGGTTAGAGTGAGCGAGGGGAGCGGGGAAATTGAGACGGCCAATGTCTCACCGACAGTTCTCAAAGAAAAGATCAAAAGCGGGTAAGAGGCCAGAGGGAGGGATCCAGGTGGAGGGAGAATACTGGAGGTGGGGTGAATGGGTCTGTTGGTCAGGGGGAGGACTCCTGGTCAAAGATGTGAGCACGGAGGTGAAGGTGACAAAAGAAAAGATCAACGTCATGTCAAGCGTGAAATTCATTGAGGTGGGAGCATAAGGGTATAAAACTGAGTCCTATGCTCAGTACAGATCATTCAGCGTCAGAGAGGGGAAGGTCAGGGAATATTGTGAATACACGGCAAGGGATGAGGTTAGGAGAAGGGATGGGGTCGGGGGAAGGGGAAGAAAGATCTGGAGGGGCATTGGTGCCCATGAGTTGCTGGGGTTTGTGTTCCTTAACACCTGAAAGGGAGAGAAAAAGTTTTTTGTTCATGACTTTTCCATCTTCTTCTGCTTTTTTGGTGTTTTACTGATGTTATCATTTCTTCTCCTCTACGATCACTTTTCTGCTGCCACCATGTAATATCCGGGTTTTGTGCCAAATAAAGTTATTGATCTGGGTTAAGGTAACTGGAGTTTATTTACAAACGTCTATCATCTGTGGCTGCCACTACAGTACAACTCACACGAGGCTAGGTGCAATCTGTAACACATCCTGAAATGATGCTTGCAATCTATTTAAATATCTACCTAGCGACAACCTACATTACATTATACTACAGCTTGAGCCATCACTTTCTACTTCTGTGGGTACATGCTTTTCAGTATGTGAAGTGGAAGAATGTTAGCACTCACACCTGTATTGATTTTTGTCCACAGTGTATGTTTCCCAGGTTTCTGTGGGAATGCGATGTGAATAGTGGCAATGGCTTCGGATGGTACAATAGTGTCAATACGGTTTGTGATGTTGACTTTATGGAATGCCTGCTGACTGTGTGTGTTAATGCTCTGATCATCCTCATCATTCACCCAATGCAGTCTGGCTGGTCATTTCATGGATTTGCTGTTTATGATATCTGGTACGCGCCTTTTGTTTGTTGGACCCATCTTGCATCCAACTGTGGCTTGTCCTGGTGTCAAGCCACCTGTTCTGGCTTCAGCTTCCTGCATTGAAGTTTCCAGTCTCCTCTGGTGCCACATGCCTTACATATGTTGTGGAAAGCTGGACAATTTCTGGGTAAATGTATGAGACTGCACTGCCTGCATGGCTTACCAGGTTTGTTTGAATTGTCTACCGTGCCAATAGTGGACGTAGTGCACAGAGCCTGTAAACTCTGTCTACCCATAAAGATTCCTTCATACTTGTGTCCGCTTTTGAGTAATGCTTCCAAGCTGTAACCTTTGGGTTGGTCCAAAAGATCCTTTTGAAACACTTCGATTGGGGTAAAAGATATCACAAGCTCGATGATTCTATCAGCCAGTTCTGCCTCTGAAAAGCTACAATCACGCCCCTTACCTCTGCAGCAGCTCACAAACTGATCTATTATCTCGTTGGGTTGCTGTCTGAAAGACATAAATTTGAGATAGTGTATATGAAAATTAAGCTTAACTCTTAACTGGACTTCAAATGTAGACCATATTTTGCTTGGGTCTTTGAGGCTGTCTTCTGACAGTCCTGATATGTTCAGTCTATGGAGACCTTTGTTTCCTGTGGCTATTTTTACTTTGATGGCTTGTCTGTCTGGCTTGGAGACAGCCAAGTCCAGAAAATATAGTTCCATCCGTTGCCTGAACAAATTGAATTCAGTAAGGAGGTCTGCTGCCTTCCAATTCAGGAATGGGAATTTTGGATTCATCCTGGCAGTATTCACAGGATTTTCAATGATATCTGAGGCAGGAACAAATATTCAGCCTCGCACAGTTCCTCAGGGCTTTAATTCTGTGGCTCCACTGGCTTGCAGTTCCTTGGATGGCCACACCCTGGTGTTGGACGTAGGATCGATGGTGTTGTAGCTGCCATCCTGTGCTTTTGTTAGGCCCTGCTCATGAAGCTGCAATTCGGCGCGAAGACGCCCCATCGCCTAAAGAAATTGTCTAATGGTCTTTTTCAGCCTTCTTCAAGCTGTTTGTGGCTCGATGGACTCTTTTGCCTGACCCTGTCAATAACATTGGCCCCCACTCCCCACCCACCCCCCCCCCCCCCCCCCCCGTACACCCAATCTGGTTGCTCCGTTAATGGAGCAGTGCCCAGTGCCACACCTCACAGAGTTGGTTCGCTAACAATTGTTCCTGTACAAGTTGTAGCAGTAGTTGAACTCAGACGGATGCTCCTTGATTTGCAGTTGTTTTACTGGGACCCGCCGCCTACCTGTTGGATCGAGGTGCAGTGTCCAGACCACGCGGATTTGCTGTGGATTGGACGGCTACACAGTTGCAGAATCGCTCACACACAGGCTTCCGTGCTGCTGTAAGTACTGCAGATGTACTTGTTATGTCTTCAAACTTCCACTGGAATTCTGTAGTGTGTGGAGGGGTTCAGTGTTGCAGATTCAGCAAAATCGCCAATTCAAATCTTTAAACACCACCAGCTGCCACCATATTGTGTTTTCTACTTTACAGAAACACACCAATTACATGAAGAGGATTGGTAACTCAATTAGGTAAGTTGATTAAGGAAAGCCAGCATGGATTTCTTAAGGGAAAATCATGTTTAACTAACTTGCTGGAGTTTTTTGAGGAGGTAACGGAGAGGGTTGATGAGGGCAATGCTGTTGATGTAATGTACATGGACTTTCAAAAGGCATTTGATAGAGTGCCACACAACAGACTTGTGAGCAAACCTGTAGCTCATGGAATAAAAGGGACAGTAGCAGTATGGATACGAAATTGGCTGAATGACAGGAAACAAAGAGTAGTGTTTAATGGATGTTTTCCAGGCTGGAAGGTTTGTAGTGGAGTTCCCCAGGGATCAGTGTTGGGACCCTTGCTTTTCCCGATATATATTAATGACCTAGACCTTGGTGTACAGGGCACAATTTCAACGTTTGCAGATGATATAAAACTTGGAAGCATTGTGAACTGTGAGGAGGATAGTGTAGAACTTCAAAAGGACATAGACAAGTTGGTGGAATGGGCAGACAGGCGGCAGATGAAGTTCAATGCAGAGAAATGTGAGGTGATCATTTTGATAGGAAGAACTTGGAGAGACAATATAGAATAAAGGGTACAATTCTAAAAGGGGTGCAGGAGCAGAGGGACCTCGGTGTATATGTGCATAAGTCATGAAGGTGGCAGGACAGGTTGAGAGAGCAGTTTATAAAGCGTACAGTATCCTGGGCTTTGTTAATAGGGGCATAGAGTACAAGAGCAAGGAAGTTATATTGAATTTGTATAAGACACTAGTTCGGCCTCAGCTGAAGTATTGCGTCCAATTCTGGGCGCCACACTTGAGGAAAGATGTGGGGGCATTGCAGACAGTACAGAAAAGATTCATGAGAATGGTTCCAGGGATGAGGAATTTCAGTTATGAAGATAGATTGGAGAAGATAGGACTGTTTTCCTTGGAGAATAGAAGGCTTAGAGGTGATTTGATAGAATTATTCAAAACCGTGAGCGGTCTGGACTGAGTAGATAGTGAAACTGTTCCCATTCATGAAAGGATTGAGAACGAGAGGGCACAGATTTAAAGTATTTGGTATGATAAACAAAAGTGACATGAGGAAGAACCTTTTCATGCAGCTAGTGGTTAAGGTCTGGAATGTGCTGCCTGAAAACGTGGTGGAGGCAGGTTCAATTGAAGTTACACAGTTATATGAAAATGAAGAATGTGCAGGGTTTTGGGGAGAAGGCAGGGGAATGGAACTGAGGGAATTGTTCTTTCAGAGAGCCAGTGCGGATATGATGGGCTGAATGGCCTCCTTCTGCGCTGTAACGATTCTGTGATTCTATGTTGGCATACCTTTACCATCCTGTCTTGCAGACGTTCTCTCTCTGCAAGTGATCTGCCACCATTCCGTGTGCAGTATCTGAGCTCGGCCTTCTGCACTGCCTTGCCCAATATCCTCGCATGTCACAAGCTTTACACTGGCCCTGGTACGGCGGACAACTGCAAATAGGGCGAGTCAGGACTTCTGAGCCTTGGTTACCATACCAATTGCTGTAGCTACCCCCAACACTTGTAACTGTTGGTGTCCAGCCATGATGGCTTCAAATTTCCTTCCATCATTAAGTAGTGCATCTTTGGTGTGCCCTTTCTTCTTTTCTAGCAGCTCTTTTTGAAAAGCCTCTAGTGGGGTAGACGAAATTACCAACTAGTTCTGACAATTCGGTATCTGTGAAGTCACAATATTGAGCTTTGTCTTGGCACCTTGCAACAAACTGGTCAATGGACTCATCTTGCCTGTGCTGGTAGGTCATAAGCTCAAGCCTATGCATGCAGAAATTTAGTTGCACCTTCAATTGCTGCTCCAGGAATGTCCAGATCTTACCAGGGTCCTTCAGGGTTCCGAAGAAGGGTCACTGACCCGAAACGTTAACTCTGCTTCTCTTTTTACAGATGCTGCCAGACCTGCTGAGTGGTTCCAGCATTTCTTGTTTTTATTTCCTTCAGATCTTCATCTGATAACCCTGAGGTATTGAGCCACTTCAAACCTTTTCTACCCATTGCAATCTTAATTTTGGTAGCTTGTTTCTCTGGTTCAGTGACTTCCAGGTCTAAGAAACATGACACATTCACCCATGAATCCCCCATGTTTCTAGCTGCTCTTCTTTATTCTTCTGTGTGCATTCCTACGCGGTGCTCCCCCTGCACTGTCAGCTGAAGTGGAAGCAGGCTGCTGACATTGCTGCCCCTTGGCTAGGGATGACCTTGGCAGTTGTCCTCTGGATGCCTGAGGTCTGGAGGGCCCTGGCATGCTGAGGGCCTCCTGCACTGAACCAGTACCACCCTCTGTCATCAGGGATAAAAGGTGATCTGGTGTCACTGGCAGAGGGGCAGAGGAACTGCTGCCCACCCCAGGAGCACCCGAACAGCCCCCAGCTGCAGGGGGGTGGGAAGGGGGCGGGGGGGGGGGGGGAGGTGCAACCGCTCCTCCTCCCTTTCAAGGCGCACTTGTGCCTCCCTGCTGACCTGGGACAGTAGAGAATCTGCTGGTGACTCCAGGTCCCACGTCCCCTCTCGCTTTGCCTCTGCTGCCTTGAGTGCATGGTAAAGTCGAGTGTATGCAAGTCTGCACGAATCTCCTGCAGACACTGAGTGTTCTGCTGGATGTGACTCTCCAGGAGAGCCACCAATCTCTCAATGGTGGACTGTCAGAGACAGTGCAGCACCCAAGGTCTGGATGTACTCCTCCATTGTCTGTGCTGGAGTAGTTAAAACATTAACCTTTATTATATTGTAACTATTTACACTTCACACCAGTCTGTGTGACTCCTCCAAAGCCACGTTGCATCCATCTTCGAGTCTATCTCACATGTGATCTCTTACATCATCATGGTAGGAGATATTCTTTACACTCTCTCCACATTAACTCTTTCAGACCTTATACTACATCTTCTCCCAGATCTTAATCCAAATACATGTTTACATGCATTCACTTTTTATTTACATACTATCCCATCTCCCCCCAAGTCTCTGACTTCATAGCATTCAAGGCGCTCTCTGGTGGAAATGTTATGTCATTCCCCAGCAACAGTGTTTGGGTTGCTCCTGTGTCCCTCAGTATAATGATATGTTTTCCTGCCTCACTTAAAGGATATGGAGTTACTTTCCCCTTTAACGAAACTTTATTATAACTTTCGGGTATCTTATTCTTAACCTCTACACTCACTTTAGTTTTTGTATCTGGTTTTACAGCTGCCGTTAAAGCTATAGCCTGGTCTGCTATACTCTCAGTCAGAGTCTTATCATTGCCACAAAACAGATCATCTTCGTTCAGAATGCTGTAAATAGCGAGATAAACCCATAGGACTTGTTGGGGTATGCAAAGCTAATGCAGAGAAAAACACTTCGGCTTGCAACCCTCACTTCTACCCTCAGCACCTTCCTTTCTGGCCTGAGGTGGTGATCGTGGGTCATTCCCAGCTGTTCCTTCTTGAACCTGGATACTTGCCTTCCTTTCACTCTCCCAGTTTCTATCCTTCTCGGGTTTATGGGGGTGACAGACTAATGCCATTCTGATGATATAGACTGTACCTTATTACACAAGAAACCTGGTTCCTTTTATTTTTTTCATAATTGCCGTAGATTTGGATCCCGACAATTGAGTCTCCAATAAATATGATCTCAGACGAGAGAGCAATTAATATGATGCCAGACGCAAGACTCCAATTTATGTGTTATCCCAGAGATGATTAATTAATATGATTACAAACGTGAGCCCCCCCAATTAATCTGATTCTGATCCCGGACGAGCCCCCAATTAATTTGTTACGACTGTGGCGGGAACAACACACTGTCAGTTCAGTCCCATCACTCCAAAGGTCATAGCATATTATTAAAGTTTTCCCACCCAACTGGAAAACAGCCAAATAAACACTCTAGTAACCCCCGGAATAATACAGAACAAACCAGGTATCTTTAGACAACAACAAATTAACTATTTATTCAAACTAAATCTTAAACACTATTAAGATAAAGACCTTATAACTTCTGATTTTAATTTAACTCCCCCATTCACACACATACACTCAAAAATCACGGTTAACCGGTTTCAAAAGTGGTGTTTTTAAAGAATTAACTGTTTCTTAAGAATAAATAAGTAAATTTTTGTGGGTCATGTTCCTGATGGATGAGATATTCTAATGTGAAAATAATCAAAGGCTACTCGAAATCTCCACGTGGATTGAGGAACATAGCAGGAGTAGGCCATTCAGCCCAACGAGCCTGCCCCGTCATTCAATACGATCGTGGCTGATCGTCCACTTCAATGCCTTTTTCTCACACTATCCTCATATTCCCTTATGTCATTTGTATTTAGAAATCTGTCAATCTCTGCTTTAAACATACTCAATGACTGAGCTTCCACAGCCCTCTGGAGTAGAGAATTCCAAAGATTCACAACCCTCTGAGTAAAGAAATTTCTCCTTTTCTCAGTCCTAAATGGCTTTCCCCTTATTTGGAAACTGTGTCCCCTGGTTCTAGATTCCCCAACCAGGGGAAACATCCCAGCTGCTTCTACCCTGTCTATCCCTTTAAGTATTTTGTAGGTTTCAAAGAACAGTACAGCACAGGAACAGGCCATTCGGCCCTCCAAGCCTGTGCTGATCCTGATGCCTGTCTGAACTAAAACCTTCTGCACTTCCGGGGTCCGTATCCCTCTATTCCCATCCTATTCACGTATTTGTCAAGATGCCTCTTAAACACCGCTATCGTACCTGCTTCCACCACCTCCCCCGGCAGCAAGTTCCAGGCACTCATCACCCTCTGTGTAAAGAACTTGCCTCGCACATCCCCTCTAAACTTTGCCCCTCGCACCTTAAACCTATGTCCCCTAGTAACTGTCTCTTCCACCCTGGTAAAAAGCTTCTGACTATCCACTCTGTCCATGCCACTCATAACTTTGTAAACCTCTATCATGTCGCCCCTCCACCTCCGTCATTCCAGTGAAAACAATCCGAGTTTATCTAACCTCTCCTCATAGCTAATACCCTCTAGACCAGGCAATATGCTGGTAAACCTCTTCTGTACCCTCTCCAAAGCCTCCACATCCTTCTGGTAGTGTGGTGACCAGAATTGCACACAATATTCAAAGTGTGGCCTAACTAAGGTTCTGTACAGCTGCAGCATGACTTGCCAATTTTTTGAAGAACAGAAGAGACTCCAATATCCCGGCTAATATTTATCCCTCAACCAACATCACGAAAGGAGATTTTCTGGTAATTTCTTATTGCTGTTTGTGGGAGTTTGCTGTGCACAAATTGGCTGCTGCGTTGCCAATGTTTCAATGAGATTTTATGAAATGGTCTGTTCCTAATAGGCATTCAAACACTTCGGCTGCAGCAGGCATCAAACACTGGCGAATTCCAGAAAATATAATCAGTCAAGAGATTCAAACTTGAAGCAAATATTTCCTGGCTTGGAAGTAAAGAAAAGGAGTTTTACTACCTTCAGCAATACAAATGGTCTCTTAAAAGAAAGGGCTCTTTTCCTTCCCAACAGGCAATCAACTCAGCCTGTAGCTCCCTGTAGAATTTTTGCTGAGAGAAAAAAGACAGTTCTTAAGTAGCACGCCTCGCTGGAAATTCTCTCTTAAAACAATACTGTTTCAGACTGGCTTTTGCCAGTTTTACACACAGTCAAATCGAAACATTATGCCATATGGCCTCTCTCTCCTGTATTGCCAGGGTAACAAAGTGCAGCTGTGGCACACTGTGCCCCAGAAATCCAAAACTTCTCTCCCTGCCTTAAAGGCCCACTGTTTTGAACAGAGTCTTAAAGGCACACTGTTTTAATCCGAGGAGAAAAAAAATACGGTTCCGTGACACTAGTCTGCTCTCATAAACTCATTTTGCTTTACTTATCAATCTTTTGGTCCTCCTTTGCTGAATTCTAAAATCCTCCCAATTCTCAGGTTTACTACTCTTTGGCAATATTATAAGCCTCTTCCTTTAATCTAATACTATCTTTAACTCCTCTAGTTAGCCACGATTGGTCCTCAGCCACATATGACTTTTACAAATATACAATGACAGACAGGAAAAAGCCTTCTGGTCTCTCCAGTCTGTCCGACACAATTTTTATGCCTTGTGTACCACAGTGTATACACACCCCACCACATCCAGAATCGTGATCTTTTGGGAGCGGCGGAAAAACTGATTTAAAAAGGGCAGGCTAATTTGGGGAAAAATCTGGGAAATTTCTCTTCAAACTAGTCCGGAAGACACAGACTTGTGAGCCATATTTTGATCCCCTATTAATTCCACAACCTCAGGTCTCCTGGATAGTGCCTGAGAGATTCTGTAGTCTAGACACATAGTTAGACTGGCTATGTCATGAGATCAACCTCCATTGCCACCCAGCCCAGGTTGTTCACATTGCTATTAGCTTGGGAGTTCCAGGATTTTGACCCAGTGGCAATGAAGGAACGACAATATATTTCCAAGTCAGGATGGTGTGCGGCTTGGAGGGGAACTTGCAAGTGGTGATGTTTCCATGCATCTGCTGCCCTTGTTCTTCTAGGTGGTAGAGGTCGCGGGTTTGGAAGGTGCTGTCGAAGGAGCCTTGGTGAGTTGCTGCAGAGAATCTGGTGGATGGTTTACACTGCTGCCACTGTGCGTTGTTGGTGAACAGAGTGAATGTTGAAGGTGATGGATGGGGTTCCAATCAAGTGGGCTGCTTTGTCCTAGATGATGTCGAGCATATTGAGTGTTATTAGAGCCGCAATTATCCAGGCAAGTGGAGAGTATTCCATCACACTCCTGACTTGGTGAAGGGGTGATAAATTAATTCTACCCATTTCCTCTTGGTCTTCATCGCCATAAATGCTGTTCATACTCTTGAGATTTTGTCCAAATCTTTTATTGTGACATGATGCAAGGCCTTTTCAAAAGGAAAAAGCCAGTATTACTTCATGCCTTCAACAATATGGGAGTTTTATAAACAATGACAGACAGGAAAAAGACCCTCTGGTTGATCACAGGCAAGTGCGTGAGAGATTCTGTAGTCTGGAAACGTGGCCAGGTTGGCAATGCCACAAGATCAACCACCCAGTCTCAAGTGACCACTCAGAATTTGTGCTCTTTTATAAAGTATAGCTTTCTTGACCTGATGTTTTGCTTTGATACATTACAGAAAATTTAACACAAGCCGTAGCAGTTCCAGGGCACTATTCTCACTGAATCCTTAAACTCTTTGAGGCACTGGATTACCAGCACCTGATCATGGCACTGGATTGCCAATGTCTGAACGCAGTACTGGATCATCAGTGTGCGAACGTGGCACTGGGTCTCCAGTATTGGAAGGTGGCACTGGATCATCAATGTCTGAATGCAGCACTCGATCGCCAGTGTCTGAATGCAGCACTCGATCGCAAGTGTCTGAACGTGGCACTGGATTACCAGTGTTGGAATGTGGCACTGGATTGCCAGTGTCAGAAAGTGGCACTCGATTGCCAGTGTCTGAACACAGCATATGCTTCAGCCGACCCTGACTCTGCTGGCACTGGTGATTGGAAAATAATTCACTTTGTGACTGGAAGAGGGCTGTGTCTTTGCAATTCGACCAAACAGATACGATCTCCACTTTCAAACCGTAAGCAAAGCAATGAGAGTACTGCAACACTATGTTGTCAGAATGTTCACTCATTGTTTGCGGGTCCAAGTCATTGAGTACCTTCATGCTGTTGCAACAAGTTTCTTCGAATTTCTCTGAAGATGGCATTTTGGCAACCTTCTTGATTCCTTCTTCTAAAAAATTTCCCAGGCTAGTTGCGTGCCCACCTTTCCCTTCCCTTTATTCAATGTTGCGAAGAGGCCAAACTAGGCCACACCTGTTCACAGTGTAGACCCAGTAAAAACACAAAGTAAAAACACATATAGCAAAAACACATAAGAACTTAGTTAAAACAAAGGGGCTAGTCACACAACAATGAACAGTGTGTTAAAGCATAGGGAGGATGGGTAAAGAGGCCACAGCACACAGATGGCCGAGGAATTGTAGATAATATAGTAAAGATGTTGAGGAGGATCCCAGACACAGTCCTTGCACTTAGCAGATATAGGGAGTTGTCATGGACACCAGATATGATTAAGCTCATAATAGACAATGGGAAACTGAAGTTTTGAACAGGTTCTCACTGAGCCAAATAAGGAATTACTATTATGTCATTATACCAGACCTCTATGAGTAAGTAAGAGGGGCGGGTCTTAGAAACAAGATTTAACCCCTGACTGAAACCAGGGAAGGTACGAGAACCCCAGGGAAGAACACTCGAGAAGATACCCTGAGCCAGGGGCTCAGAGAACAGAAGAGCAGCCGCAAGTCCGAGACTGATCACCTCGTGTCTTGACGGGTAGTATACTGTACAAGTAGTGAGAGCTTGTACTTGATGATTTAGTGTGTGAATAAAATATTGATATACCTTTCACCAATCGGATTCCGTGGATTCTTTAAGAGTAGAGTGCGTGTTGGGTACAACATAATTGGCGCCCAACGTGGGGCTCGGTTGTAGTGCTATTTCAAGTTATTTTGAATAGCCTCGCTGAGTTTGAACTAAATTATAAACAAAGTTACGAGTCTGACAGATCGGATTGGTGAACCTTTGAGTAATTATGGCCCTGGCCAGGCCAGAGTGGGAGTTGGAGCATTGGAAATATTTGAAGGGCAAGTGGCAGTTAAACAGTAGACGGGCCAGGCGTCCGTTGGGGTACAGCACTGGGAGGATCAACGTACCCACCAAGCCAAACGGGCACCTGATAGGGCCCTGAAGGCAGAGTCAGTTAGTACAGCACAGGTGGTGCAGAGTGAAGTTGAAAGATTGAAGCAGGAGTTGCAAAAGTCAGAAAAAGAAAAGAATGAGTGGCATGATAGGGCCCTGAAGGCAGAAACAGTTCAGCACAGGTAGTGCATTTCATCCAATTCCAGTCTCAAGCTGAAAAGGCTGAGTGCAGTCGCAGTAAGGCTGAGAGGGGAGCAGACAAGGCAAAGGAACAGCTCACAGGAGCGGAACAGAAATGCTCTGACTTACAGACCGCAATGACAGTTCTGCACCGTTTACAGAAGGAGCGGGTGTACCATCAGCAGATCATACCAAATGTCAGGAGGAGACATATAAACTACAGTCTCAACTCTCAGCACAGAGGGGATAATATGCACTTTTGTGGATAGGGAGGATGATGACAATGACAATTTTAATTGGGCCAACTTGGCAGATACGGCCAAAGGACTCCATGACAAAGTTTATGGCAGAGTGACATAAAAAGACTATGTTTTAATGAAATTTCAAGTGAGTAAAAACAAGTTACTGTGTCTTTTGATTCGAATGTGTGAATGTTGGAAGCTTCCACGAAAAAATTGAATGTCCTTGGGATTTGCAGCCTGTGTTCTGTGGAACTAATTGTCGTTAACTCTTTATTGTCTGGCCTTAATGATGAAAGCATGAGTCTGTTACTTTTTCTATTTTTACACGCGTATATTTCGTGGGAACCTTGAGTCATGTTTTGGTTGTGAACTTGTTGAACCTGTGTGTGTTCCTTGGCATCGGGACAGGGAATTTGACAGAGATTTTGGTACTTTGAATTCATAATCCATTACAGGAATCAATTTTCTAAGTTGTTTGGAATTGAATGAGTGTGAAAAGTGATTGTTGAGTGTATTCATTTCAATTTAAGATTGTGCACCCAGGAATGGGATATAAAATTGAATTATATTTTAAGTTAAAGTTTTATTTTTATTTTAAAAGTTGGTTTTGCAATGAACAATTTTCTAAGAGATAAGCTTCAGCCTTGAAGGTCTGAAGATGTCTGGCAGAAATCCAATTTGTAGTTTAAAACACTGCTTTAATTGGAGTTCCAGTTTAAAATCTTTTTTTTTGGAGTTTAAATTAAAGGCATGTTTTATTGACTGTTTTAAGTAGCAAATGACAGGAATTGGATATTGGTTTAAGGGAGAGAAGGATAAACAAAGGAGATGTAGGAAAAATTCTGTCTGTTTAAAGTTTGTTTAAGAAGCTGGTATTAAATCTTTTGTTTTAAGAATGTTAAATAACTTTTTCTTTAGTTTTTGGTTTTATTAGTCATTTGAAAAGGTGCTTGAAGAAAGTACAAGAAAAATGACGTAATTTACCTATCTTTAAAAAAAGCATGTGCTATTCTGTTCTGTGTGTAGTTAATAAGTATTATAAGTTAATAAGTCTGTGTTAAGTTGAAAAACTGGAAATTTCATTTCTGGCCACAATGAACTTTCAAGTTTATTATGTCAAGTTTTGGAGGAGTCTTCAGTTCCGGACATAAGACTCGTTCATATAACATTGGCAGTTTTGATTTTTAAATATTTATTGCAGTGAATTGGAATTTGGAATCATCTTTATTATAAAAAAAAATCCTGGCATTAGAAACCTCTTACAAAAGATGCAAAAAATTTGGAAACAATTGCAGTTTGATCTAAAATGCCGTCTTTCCTGATGGAGATGCTTTCCTTTGAAGTTGATAATGTTAATAATGATTTTGTTGTTTGCAAACCCTAAGGATACCAAAAGGATTGAAAAAAAAAAGTTTAAAATGGACAGTAGTTCTTTTCGATCAGACAAAAAGGTTACGTAAAGTGACGCAGCTGAGAATGTTTTGCTCCGCCCCCTTGGAGACAAACAAAGAAATTAACCCTGCTGCAGCTATTGTTTTTCCATTTAATCCACCACACAATTTTTGCATTGCTGAGGGTAAAATTTATATATATTGGACATTATTAAATCTCTAAATTGACAGATATTTATTTAATTTAGAGATACAGCACTGAAACAGGCCCTTCAGCCCACCGAGTCTGTGCCGACCAACAACCACCCATTTATACTAATCCTCATTAATCCCATATTCCCTACCACATCCCCACCATTCTCCTACCTACACTAGGGGCAATTTACAATGGCCAATTTACTTATCAACCTGCAAATCTTTGGCTGTGGGAGGAAACTGGAGCACCTGGCAGAAACCCACGTGGTCACAGGGAGAACTTGCAAACTCCGCACAAGCAGTACCCAGAACTGAACCTGGGTCGCTGGAGTTGTGAGGCTGCGGTGCTAACCACTGTGCCACCCAGCTATATAATTGGACAAATTAACCCATTGGGCTCAGGAGCAGAGCCACAATGGATTCTTTCTGTTTTTTGTTAAGCAGGTGACAGTGGATTCCAAGGCCACATGAGAACTGATGCCACAGCAAGAGATCCAGCAGCTTTAAGAATTTAAGAACTTAATTGCAGACATCAAATGTCACAGCATTTTTATCAATGAGACAAAGTGCTGGAGAAGGAGTGATAGTTGCAAGCACTTCTGTCTTTAATGTAAAAAAATGCAGTACCACCAATCTGGGCATAAGAAATTGGAATCGATAAGCACAATTTAATTGATACGAGTGGTTATTTAAAGCACTCAAAGGGAAATTTATCTGATATTTAAGAGGACAATCAAAGTCTCAGAAAATAAAAAACAAAAACAGTCTAAGTGGTTTACTGTGTTGGACATTAGCAATGGGTTCTGGTCCATACCACTGGCACAAGAGTGTCAATATAAATTTGTGTTTATGTTCCAGGGACAACAGTACACCTGAACATGTCTCTCCAGGGATTTCATTATAGTCCGTCAATATTCCACCTTCCTCCAGAAGGTTGGAGTGAAAGTTAAGCCGAAAAAGGCACAGATAATGAAGGAAAAGGTTCCCTATTTGGGAATAGTGATAACACAGGGAAAGCATGAGATAGAGCAGATGCGAGTACAGACAATCCTCAAACTCCCCCTACCACAAGATACTAAGGCTCTGAGATCATTTTTGGGCCTTGTTGGGTATCGCAGGAACCATATGGATGGACTTGCCTTAAAGGCAGCCCCTTTATATAATCTCCTGAAAAAGAACTACTATGTGCCTGGCAAAGAATTTAATCTGCTGAGTATTTCCAGCATTTCTTGTTTTTATTTCAGATTTCCAGCATCCGCAGTATTTTGCTTTTATTTTAGTGGGCAATTTAATCTACCAGGTGTGTCAGGTTTTGACAGCAAAGGCCCTCCAGGGACCTTTTGTGTCAAAATCATTGGGGGGTGTACAAGGGAAGGAGCCAGCAATCAAACCAGCACTCAAAATTTTTTTTGTTGATGGTCCCTCTACAGGGAAGTTTGGGATTAGGCAGACAGGGTGTGGATTACATGTACAGGAGGATGGAAGTCCCAGACTCAGGGACAAATTGCGGTGGGTCTTTCTTGTAAATGTTACTATCGGACAGTTTGTATTTGTTGAATGCCCAACAGGGACCCACCAGGGGGCCCCAAATTTCCTCTATGGGAATGCGATGATAAAGACTGTAAAAACCAATCAATATGTGTGAAACCACACAATGATAGGGGCTAATGTCTCTATTCTGTTGGGGAAAATAAAAAAGGACAGTTCCTATTCCAGGTTGTGAGATTAAACGGACAAGAAGCACCAACCCCCACGGTTACCCCCACATCCGAATTACCAACGAGTAAGGTTACGACCCAGCAGCCACAAGTGACTGATCTCCCTTGCCCTGCCTTAACTGCAGGACCAGAAAATGGACTTGCGATAATAAAAACTAATAAAATTGTATATGATAATATACAGCATGAGTTGGTACCGGTAATATTAAATATCTCAGATATCCAGCTACCTGACTGGTGCCCTGAGAAGACTCAAGAGTTGTACAAGGTACTACTGCAACAATTGCTGAGACAACAATTCAGTGATGAGGGAATAATAAAGGGAATGAGACGTAAACGTAGTTTAGTGAATGACGCAGCCACAGTCTCTAATACGGGAATTTCAATTGTCAATACTATAGATTTAGAAAATGTGGACCAGAAGGTTAGAACTCTCAGTCAGCTAGTAAAGGATATTTTGAAAAAGGAACAAAAGGCACAGAGTGGTATAGCTAAAGTCGGACAGGATTTCATGAACGCAGTGACGGGACTGGTGAGAGTACTAGAAGGTCATGCTCATACTATTAATGATATAATGGAAAAGGTAAAGGAGGTCCACGACATTTCAAATAATGAAAGTGTTTGTAGTGAATACAGTTCGTGGATGCTAGAACAAACTCAGGAAAATTTGAGGCAAATTGATGAGGGACAAGTGCCAGTTTGGTTCAATGACACCCAGTTGGAGGACTTAGCTAATCAAACAAACGATAAAATTACCAGGTGCCAACTCAGAAAACTTAAGGGATGGAAAGGTCAGGAGTGTGTAAATACAAGATCTATGAATATTGGAGTAGTGTCGGGAATACCTGTAATTCCGAGAGCTAAGTTAGGGATGTAATTATATGAAGTAGAAAATATAGGGGTGATAAGGGAAAAGATCACATAAAATACTATGATCTATTACCCTATGTTGTGGAAAGTGGAAAAGAGATATTTGGAACAACATTGTCTGAGTGTAGTCTGGAAAACCAGGTGATCCTATGTCCTCATCCTATATATATATAAAACAGTAGAATCAAAATGTGGATTTAATGCCACTGTAAATTGCACCATGGAGACTAGGAAAGCATTATCAGGGCTAACCCATGTGGCCTATATGGGAAAGGGGAGATATTGCTTAACCACCACGGCGGAGGAGTACCAGTATGGACATAACTGGACTTGTCCGGTGAGCAACAGTACGTTTTGTTTCAACCCACAAATACCAACCAGAGTAGGGAAGATGGAGTTGGTAGACATACATAAACGAAAGACAGAAACAATAACTGTGACAGAAAGTATTAAGGAGGATTTGACAAATTACCACCAGGAATGTAAATATACTATTCAGCCATTGCCCACGTGCTTGGGTAAAGAGAGACAGCAGCTAGAAGCCATTGCTGTAGTGTACTACGATCTGGAACAACAGTCGAAGATGCTACAAGATGAGATTGACGAGATAAACGATTCTACCTGGCAGGAGGACTTATGGAACTGGGGGTCAAACGTGCAGATACACCCCTGGTTTAGAATTATGTCCTGATAGTGGTTTTGGGTATCATGGTGTTATATGTGACACTTAATTTGGAAACTTAAGAAATTAATTAGACGATGTGAGAGGATGTATGAACACAGGTTGGAAAGCTACCCGAAAGGCAATCAGTATTTGAACTTGCTCTATAAAAGGATAGACAATTAGTTATGCCACACAAGGGTTATTGTATAACCCATTCATATATAGTTAAAATGCATGAATGAATGATCAATGTACTCTAAGAATGAAATTGTATTATGTTTGCACAATTGATTGATTATGTAATAGTGATGTTTAAATTGTGCTTTCTTTAACATTACACTGCTTATGCTTTTGTTTTGAAAATGAAATTGTAATTGCACAAATGTACTACCTAAGAGACATGAGAGTGTGATCCCTTGGGCATAGGCCTTGCAGGATCAAAGGGGGGACCCCTGCAGGATCAAAGGGGGGACTGTAGACCCAGTAAAAACACATCTAGCAAAAACACATAAGAACTTAGTTAAAACAAAGGGGCTATTCACACAACAATGAACAGTGTGTTAAAGCATAGGGAGGAAGGGTAAAGAGGCCACAGCACACAGATGGTCGAGGAATTGTAGATAGTATAGTAAAGATGTTGAGGAGGATCCCAGACACAGTCCTTGCACTTAGCAGATATAGGGAGTTGTCGTGGACACCAGATATGATTAAACTCATAATAGACAATGGGAAACTGTGAAGTTTTGAACAGGTTCTCACTGAGCCAAATAAGGAATTACTATTATGTCATTATACCAGACCTCTATGAGTAAGTAAGAGGGGTGGGTCTTAGAAACAAGATTTAACCCCTGACTGAAACCAGGGAAGGTACGAGAACCCCAGGGAAGAACACTTGAGAAGATACCCTGAGCCAGGGGCTCAGAGAACTGAAGAGCAGCCGCAAGTCCGAGACTGATCGCCTTGTGTCTTGATGGGTAGTATACTGTACAAGTAGTGAGAGCTTGTACTTGATGATTTAGTGTGTGAATAAAATATTGATATACCTTTCACCAATCGGATTCCGTGGATTCTTTAAGAGTAGAGTGCGTGTTAGGCACAACAGAAGTTGTGGAGAAGTGTCCCGTACGTCACAACCTCTAACCACTTCAACATCTTAGCAGCTCCATAGAAACGCATGGGTAAGACTGAAACAGTGAACCTCCGCACATCGGCTATCGGACAATTGTCGCACGTCTGGAAAGCTGCTTTGGCCATTCTTTTCACCAAAAAGGCCCAGAGCTTCACTTTACCAGCAATAATTTTGCATCTGCACTAACGTAAATGTGGTTTCTTTGGCTGTGTGTTGGCGGTTTTATCAATTCTTTAACTATATAAGCCACCATAAAGTGTTGCAGTAAACAAATTTCAATTCTGCCAGTTGGGAAAAGCACAGGAAATGAACTGGTAAAGACATCAAATATGTTGTAAAAAGCACAAAGTTTAAAGGAGGTTGTATAAAAAAGGACACGTTCAGAAAAAAGGGAGAAAAGAGGGGAGAGAACTGTCTTGACTAAAACTATGGGGAACGTGCAGGTTGGGGAGGGGCAATGACAGAGGAAGAAATATCTGAGGCAGGTTTGGAAGAGAGTGACTGAAGATATCCCAGAGAAGTACTCAAGTTTAGAACAAACTGCTTGGCTGAAAGTCAGCCTGCTTGTTAGAAAGTGGGTAGATTGCATCGTAAAAAGGGATGGTCAGTGTGGACAATAATCCAGGAATTTACACCGGACAATAATCCGTGGATTGTCAGTGTGGACAATAATCCAGGGATTGTCAGTTTTTTACTCTTTCATGGTATGTCCGCATCGCTGGCTAGGCCAGCATTTATTGCCCATCCCTAATTGCCCGTGAGAAGGTGGTGGTGAGCTGCCTTCTTGAACCGCTGCAGTCCATGTAGGTACACCCATCGTGCTGTTAGGAAGGGCGTTCCAGGATTTTGACCCAGCTACAGTGTAGGAAAGGTGATATAGTTCCAGGTCAGGATGGTGTGTGGCTTGGAGGGGAACTTGAAGGTGGTAGTGTTCCCATGCAACTGCTGCCCTTTTCCTTCTAGGTAGCAGAGGTCGCGGGTTTGGAAGGTGCTGTCTAAGGAGCCTTGGTGCGTTGCTGTAGAGCATCTTGTAGATGGTACACACTGCAGCCACTGTGCGTCGGTGGTGGAGTGAGTGAATGTTGAAGGTGGTCGATGGGTTGCCAGAAAGGGGCTGCTTTGTCCTGGATGGTGTTGAGCTTCTTGAGTGCTGCTGGAGTTCCACCCACCCAGGCAAGTGGAGAGTATTCTATCACACTCCTGACTTGTGCCTTGTAGATGGTGGACAGGCATTGGGGAGATAGCAGGTGAGTTACTTGTTGCAGAATTCCCAGCCTCAGACCTGCTCTTGTAGCCACGGTATTTATGTGGCTGGTCCATTTCAGTTTCTGGTCAATGGTAACGCCCAGGACATTGATAGTGGGGGATTCAGCGATCATAATGGGGAGATGGTTGGATTATCTCTTGTTTGAGATGGTCATTGCCTGGCACTTGTGAGGTATGAATGTTACTTGCCATTTATCAGCCCAAGTCTGGATGTGGTCCAGGTCATGCTGCATCTGGACATGGGCTGCTTCAGTATCTGAGGAGTCGCGAATGGTGCTGAACATTGTGCAATCAACAGCGAACATCACCACTTCTGACCTTATGATTGAAGGAAGGTCATTGATGAAGCAGCTGAAGATGGTTGGGCCTAGGACACTAGCCTGGGGAACTCTTGCAGTGATGTCCTGGGACTCAGGTGATTGACCTCCAACAACCACAACCATCTTCCTTTGTGCTCGGTATGACTCCAACCAGCGGAGAGTTTTCCCCCTGATTCCCATTGATTCCAGTTTTGCTAGGGCACCTTGATGCCAAACTCGGTCAAATGTTGCCTTGTTGTCAAGGGAGCCACTCTCACCTCACCTCTTGTGTTCAGCTATTTTGTCCATGTTTGGACCAAGGCTGTAATGAGGTCAGGAGCTGAGAGGCCCTGGCGGAACCCAAACTTAGTGTCAGTGAGCAGGTTATTGCTGTGCAAGTTCCTCTGGCTATCAATTCACAGATGATCGGAGCAGACTGATGGGGCAGTAATTGGCAGGTTTGGATTTTACTGCATTTTACACACTGTGTGGACAATAATCCAGGGACAGTCAGTGTGGACAAAAATATAGGGACAGTCAGTGTGGATAGAAATCCAGGGATTTCAACTGGACAATAATGCATGGACAGTCAGTGTGGACAGGAATCCAAGGACTATCAGTGTGGACGATAATCCAGGGACTGTCAGTGTGGACAATAATCCAGGGACTGTCGGTGTGGACAGGAATCAAGGGACAGTCAGTGTGGACAATTAATCCAGGGACCGTCAGTGTGGACAGGAATCCAGGGATTTCAAATGGACAATAATGCATGGACAGTCAGTGTGGACAATTAATCTAGGGACTGTCGGTGAGGACAATAATCCAGGGACTGTCAGTGAGGACAATTAATCCAGGGAATGTCAGTGTGGACAGGAATCAAGGGACTGTCAGTGTGGACAATAATCCAGGGAATGTCGGTGAGGACAATAATCCAGGGACTGTCAGTGAGGACAATAATCCAGGGACTGTCGGTGAGGACAATAATCCAGGGACTGTCAGTGAGGACAATAATCCAGGGAATGTCAGTGTGGACAGGAATCAAGGGACCGTCAGTGTGGACAATAATCCAGGGACTGTCGGTGAGGACAATAATCCAGGGACTGTCAGTGAGGACAATAATCCAGGGAATGTCAGTGTGGACAGGAATCAAGGGACCGTCAGTGTGGACAATTAATCTAGGGACCGTCAGTGAGGACAATAATCCAGGGAATGTCAGTGTGGACAATAATCCAGGGACTGTCAGTGAGGACAATTAATCCAGGGACTGTCGGTGTGGACAGGAATCAAGGGACCGTCAGTGTGGACAATTAATCCAGGGACTGTCGGTGAGGACAATAATCCAGGGAATGTCAGTGTGGACAATAATCCAGGGACTGTCAGTGTGGACAGGAATCAAGGGACTGTCAGTGTGGACAATAATCCAGGGAATGTCAGTGTGGACAATAATCCAGGGACTGTCAGTGTGGACAGGAATCAAGGGACTGTCAGTGTGGACAATACTCCAGGGACTGTCGGTGAGGACAATAGTCCAGGGACTGTCAGTGAGGACAATTAATCCAGGGAATGTCAGTGTGGACAGGAATCAAGGGACTGTCAGTGTGGACAATAATCCAGGGACTGTCAGTGAGGACAATTAATCCAGGGAATGTCAGTGTGGACAGGAATCAAGGGACTGTCAGTGTGGACAATAATCCAGGGACTGTCGGTGTGGACAGGAATCAAGGGACTGTCAGTGTGGACAATAATCCAGGGAATGTCAGTGTGGACAGGAATCAAGGGACCGTCAGTGTGGACAATTAATCCAGGGACCGTCAGTGTGGACAATAATCCAGGGACTGTCGGTGTGGACAATAATCCAGGGACTGTCAGTGTGGACAATAATCCAGGGAATGTCAGTGTGGACAGGAATCAAGGGACCGTCAGTGTGGACAATTAATCCAGGGACCGTCAGTGTGGACAATAATCCAGGGACTGTCGGTGTGGACAATAATCCAGGGACCGTCAGTGTGGACAAGAATCAAGGGACCGTCAGTGTGGACAATAATCCAGGGACCGTCAGTGTGGACAGGAATCAAGGGACCGTCAGTGTGGACAATAATCCAGGGACTGTCAGAGTGGACAATAATCCAGGGACAGTCAGCGTGGATAATAATCCAACTACAGTCAGAGTGGACAATAATCCAGGGACTGTCGGTGTGGATAATAATCCAGGGACTGTCAGTATGGACAGGAATCAAGGGACCGTCAGTGTGGACAATAATCCAGGGACTGTCAGAGTGGACAATAATCCAGGGACAGTCAGCGTGGATAATAATCCAACTACAGTCAGAGTGGACAATAATCCAGGGACTGTCAGCATGGATAATAATCCCGGTACAGTCAGCGTGGATAATAATCTAGGGACAGTCAGTGTGGACAATAATCCAGGTACAGTCAGAGTGGACAATAATCCAGGGACTGTCAGCGTGGATAATAATCCAGGTACAGTCAGCGTGGATAATAATCTATGGACAGTCAGTGTGGACAATAATCCAGGTACAGTCAGAGTGGACAATAATCCAGGGACAGTCAGCGTGGACAATAATCTAGGGACAGTCAGCGTGGACAATAATCTAGGGACTGTCAGTGTGGACAATTAATCCAGGGACCGTCAGTGTGGACAATAATCCAGGGACTGTCGGTGTGGACAGGAATCAAGGGACCGTCAGTGTGGACAATTAATCAAGGGACCGTCAGTGTGGACAATAATCCAGGGACTGTCTGTGTGGACAATTAATCTAGGGACCGTCAGTGTGGACAATAATCCAGGGACCGTCAGTGTGGACAATAATCCAGGGACTGTCAGTGTGGACAATAATCCAGGGACTGTCGGTGTGGACAGGAATCAAGGGACCGTCAGTGTGGACAATTAATCCAGGGACCGTCAGTGTGGACAATTAATCAAGGGACCGTCAGTGTGGACAATTAATCCAGGGACCGTCAGTGTGGACAATTAATCAAGGGACCGTCAGTGTGGACAATAATCCAGGGACTGTCTGTGTGGACAATTAATCTAGGGACCGTCAGTGTGGACAATTAATCCAGGGACCGTCAGTGTGGACAATTAATCCAGGGACTGATGGTGTGGACAGGAATCAAGGGACCGTCAGTGTGGACAATTAATCCAGGGACCGTCAGTGTGGACAATAATCCAGGGACTGTCGGTGTGGACAGGAATCAAGGGACCGTCAGTGTGGACAATAATCCAGGGACTGTCAGTGTGGACAATAATCCAGGGACCGTCAGTGTGGACAATAATCCAGGGACTGTCAGTGTGGACAGGAATCAAGGGACCGTCAGTGTGGACAATAATCCAGGGACCGTCAGTGTGGACAATAATCCAGGGACTGTCGGTGTGGACAGGAATCAAGAGACCGTCAGTGTGGACAATTAATCAAGGGACTGTCAGTGTGGACAATAATCCAGGGACTGTCAGTGTGGACAATAATCCAGGGACCGTCAGTGTGGACAATAATCCAGGGACTGTCGGTGTGGACAGGAATCAAGGGGCCGTCAGTGTGGACAATAATCCAGGGACCGTCAGTGTGGACAATAATCCAGGGACTGTCAGTGTGGACAATAATCCGGGGACTGTCGGTGTGGACAGGAATCAAGGGACCGTCAGTGTGGACAATTAATCCAGGGACCGTCAGTGTGGACAGGAATCAAGGGACCGTCAGTGTGGACAATAATCCAGGGACCGTCAGTGTGGACAATAATCCAGGGACTGTCAGAGTGGACAATAATCCAGGGACCGTCAGTGTGGACAGGAATCAAGGGACCGTCAGTGTGGACAATAATCCAGGGACCGTCAGTGTGGACAATAATCCAGGGACTGTCAGAGTGGACAATAATCCAAGGACAGTCAGCGTGGATAATAATCCAACTACAGTCAGAGTGGACAATAATCCAGGGACTGTCAGCGTGGATAATAATCCCGGTACAGTCAGCGTGGATAATAATCTATGGACAGTCAGTGTGGACAATAATCCAGGTACAGTCAGAGTGGACAATAATCCAGGGACCGTCAGTGTGGACAATAATCCAGGGACTGTCGGTGTGGATAATAATCCAGGGACTGTCGGTGTGGACAATAATCCAGGGACCGTCAGTGTGGACAATAATCCAGGGACTGTCGGTGTGGATAATAATCCAGGGACTGTCAGTGTGGACAGGAATCAAGGGACCGTCAGTGTGGACAATAATCCAGGGACTGTCAGAGTGGACAATAATCCAGGGACAGTCAGCGTGGATAATAATCCAACTACAGTCAGAGTGGACAATAATCCAGGGACTGTCAGCGTGGATAATAATCCCGGTACAGTCAGCGTGGATAATAATCTATGGACAGTCAGTGTGGACAATAATCCAGGTACAGTCAGAGTGGACAATAATCCAGGGACAGTCAGCGTGGACAATAATCTAGGGACAGTCAGCGTGGACAATAATCTAGGGACTGTCAGTGTGGACAATTAATCCAGGGACCGTCAGTGTGGACAATAATCCAGGGACTGTCGGTGTGGACAGGAATCAAGGGACCGTCAGTGTGGACAATTAATCCAGGGACCGTCAGTGTGGACAATTAATCTAGGGACCGTCAGTGTGGACAATAATCCAGGGACCGTCAGTGTGGACAATTAATCAAGGGACCGTCAGTGTGGACAATAATCCAGGGACTGTCGGTATGGACAGGAATCAAGGGACCGTCAGTGTGGACAGGAATCAAGGGACCGTCAGTGTGGACAATTAATCCAGGGACCATCAGTGTGGACAATTAATCAAGGGACCGTCAGTGTGGACAATAATCCAGGGACTGTCGGTATGGACAGGAATCAAGGGACCGTCAGTGTGGACAGGAATCAAGGGACCGTCAGTGTGGACAATAATCCAGGGACCGTCAGTGTGGACAGGAATCAAGGGACCGTCAGTGTGGACAGGAATCAAGGGACCGTCAGTGTGGACAATAATCCAGGGACCGTCAGTGTGGACAATTAATCCAGGGACCGTCAGTGTGGACAATAATCCAGGGACTGTCGGTGTGGACAGGAATCAAGAGACCGTCAGTGTGGACAATTAATCCAGGGACTGTCAGTGTGGACAATTAATCCAGGGACCGTCAGTGTGGACAATAATCCAGGGACTGTCGGTGTGGACAGGAATCAAGGGACCGTCAGTGTGGATAATTAATCCAGGGACCGTCAGTGTGGACAATAAACCAGGGACTGTCAGTGTGGACAATAATCCAGGGACCGTCAGTGTGGACAATAATCCAGGGACTGTCAGTGTGGACAATTAATCCAGGGACCGTCAGTGTGGACAATAATCCGGGGACTGTCGGTGTGGACAGGAATCAAGGGACCGTCAGTGTGGATAATTAATCCAGGGACCGTCAGTGTGGACAATAATCCAGGGACTGTCGGTGTGGACAATAATCCAGGGACCGTCAGTGTGGACAGGAATCAAGGGACCGTCAGTGTGGACAATAATCCAGGGACCGTCAGTGTGGACAATAATCCAGGGACTGTCGGTGTGGATAATAATCCAGGGACTGTCAGTGTGGACAGGAATCAAGGGACCGTCAGAGTGGACAATAATCCAGGGACAGTCAGCGTGGATAATAATCCAACTACAGTCAGAGTGGACAATATTCCAGGGACTGTCAGCGTGGATAATAATCCCGGTACAGTCAGCGTGGATAATAATCTAGGGACAGTCAGTGTGGACAATAATCCAGGTACAGTCAGAGTGGACAATAATCCAGGGACTGTCAGCGTGGATAATAATCCAGGTACAGTCAGCGTGGATAATAATCTTTGGACAGTCAGTGTGGACAATAATCCAGGGACAGTCAGCGTGGACAATAATCCAGGGACAGTCAGCGTGGACAACAATCCAGGGACTGTCAGAGTGGACAATAATCCAGGGACAGTCAGCGTGGATAATAATCTAGGGACAGTTAGCGTGGATAATAATCCAGGGAGTGTCAGAGTGGACAATAATCCAGGGACAGTCAGCGTGGATAATAATCCAGGGGCAGTCAGTGTGGACAATAATCCAGGGACCGTCAGTGTGGACAATAATCCAGGGACTGTCGGTGTGGACAGGAATCAAGGGACAGTCAGTGTGGACAATAATCCAGGTACAGTCAGAGTGGACAATAATCCAGGGACAGTCAGCGTGGATAATAATCCAGGTACAGTCAGAGTGGACAATAATCTATGGACAGTCAGTGTGGACAATAATCCAGGTACAGTCAGAGTGGACAATAATCCAGGGACAGTCAGCGTGGATAATAATCCAGGGACTGTCAGAGTGGACAATAATCCAGGGACAGTCAGTGTGGATAATAATCTAGGGACAGTCAGCGTGGACAATAATCTAGGGACAGTCAGCGTGGATAATAATCCAGGGACTGTCACAGTGGACAATAATCCAGGGACAGTCAGTGTGGATAATAATCCAGGGACAGTCAGCGTGGACAATAATCTAGGGACAGTCAGCGTGGATAATAATCCAGGGACAGTCAGAGTGGACAATAATCCAGGGACAGTCAGAGTGGACAATAATCCAGGGACAGTCAGCGTGGATAATAATCCAGGGACTGTCAGAGTGGACAATAATCCAGGGACAGTCAGTGTGGATAATAATCCAGGGACAGTCAGCGTGGACAATAATCTAGGGACAGTCAGCGTGGACAATAATCCAGGGACAGTCAGCGTGGATAATAATCCAGGGACTGTCAGAGTGGACAATAATCCAGGGACAGTCAGTGTGGATAATAATCCAGGGACAGTCAGTGTGGACAATAATCCAGGGACAGTCAGTGTGGATAATAATCTAGGGACAGTCAGCGTGGATAATAATCCAGGGACTGTCAGAGTGGACAATAATCCAGGGACAGTCAGCGTGGATAATAATCCAGGGGCAGTCAGCGTGGATAATAATCCAGGGACTGTCAAGGTGGACAATAATCCAGGGACTGTCAAGGTGGACAATAATCCAGGGACAGTCAGCGTGGACAATAATCCAGGGACAGTCAGTGTGGACAGTAATCCAAGGACGGTCAGTGTGGAGAATAAACCAGGGACAGTCAATGTCGACAATAATCCAGGGACAGTCAGCGCGTACAATAGGACAGGGACTGTCAGTGTGGATGACAATCCAGCGACAAGTCAATGTCAGCAATAATCCAGGGACAGTCAGCGTGGACAATAATCCAGGTCCAGTCAGCGTGGACAATAATCCAGGGATCGTCAGTGTGGATAATGATCCAGCGACAAGTCAGTGTGGACAATAATCCAGGGACTGTCAGCGTGGACAATAATCCAGGGATCGTCAGTGTGGACAATAATCCAGGGACCGTCAGTGTGGACAGGAATCAAGGGACCATCAGTGTGGACAATAATCCAGGGACCGTCAGTGTGGACAATAATCCAGGGACTGTCAGCGTGGACAATAATCCAGGGATCGTCAGTGTGGACAATAATCCAGGGACCGTCAGTGTGGACAGGAATCAAGGGACCGTCAGTGTGGACAATAATCCAGGGACTGTCAGAGTGGACAATAATCCAGGGACAGTCAGCGTGGATAATAATCCAACTACAGTCAGAGTGGACAATAATCCAGGGACTGTCAGCGTGGATAATAATCCAGGTACAGTCAGCGTGGATAATAATCTATGGACAGTCAGTGTGGACAATAATCCAGGTACAGTCAGAGTGGACAATAATCCAGGGACAGTCAGCGTGGACAATAATCTAGGGACAGTCAGCGTGGACAATAATCTAGGGACTGTCAGTGTGGACAATTAATCCAGGGACCGTCAGTGTGGACAATAATCCAGGGACTGTCGGTGTGGATAGGAATCAAGGGACCGTCAGTGTGGACAATTAATCAAGGGACCGTCAGTGTGGACAATAATCCAGGGACTGTCTGTGTGGACAATTAATCTAGGGACCGTCAGTGTGGACAATAATCCAGGGACCGTCAGTGTGGACAATAATCCAGGGACTGTCAGTGTGGACAATAATCCAGGGACTGTCGGTGTGGACAGGAATCAAGGGACCGTCAGTGTGGACAATTAATCCAGGGACCGTCAGTGTGGACAATTAATCAAGGGACCGTCAGTGTGGACAATTAATCCAGGGACCGTCAGTGTGGACAATTAATCAAGGGACCGTCAGTGTGGACAATAATCCAGGGACTGTCTGTGTGGACAATTAATCTAGGGACCGTCAGTGTGGACAATTAATCCAGGGACCGTCAGTGTGGACAATTAATCCAGGGACTGTCGGTGTGGACAGGAATCAAGGGACCGTCAGTGTGGACAATTAATCCAGGGACCGTCAGTGTGGACAATAATCCAGGGACTGTCGGTGTGGACAGGAATCAAGGGACCGTCAGTGTGGACAATAATCCAGGGACTGTCAGTGTGGACAATAATCCAGGGACCGTCAGTGTGGACAATAATCCAGGGACTGTCAGTGTGGACAGGAATCAAGAGACCGTCAGTGTGGACAATAATCCAGGGACTGTCAGTGTGGACAGGAATCAAGGGACTGTCGGTGTGGACAGGAATCAAGGGACCGTCAGTGTGGACAATAATCCAGGGACTGTCAGTGTGGACAGGAATCAAGAGACCGTCAGTGTGGACAATTAATCAAGGGACTGTCAGTGTGGACAATAATCCAGGGACTGTCAGTGTGGACAATAATCCAGGGACCGTCAGTGTGGACAATAATCCAGGGACTGTCGGTGTGGACAGGAATCAAGGGGCCGTCAGTGTGGACAATAATCCAGGGACTGTCAGTGTGGACAATAATCCAGGGACTGTCAGTGTGGACAATTAATCCAGGGACCGTCAGTGTGGACAATAATCCGGGGACTGTCGGTGTGGACAGGAATCAAGGGACCGTCAGTGTGGACAATTAATCCAGGGACCGTCAGTGTGGACAGGAATCAAGGGACCGTCAGTGTAGACAATAATCCAGGGACCGTCAGTGTGGACAATAATCCAGGGACTGTCAGAGTGGACAATAATCCAGGGACCGTCAGTGTGGACAGGAATCAAGGGACCGTCAGTGTGGACAATAATCCAGGGACCGTCAGTGTGGACAATAATCCAGGGACTGTCAGAGTGGACAATAATCCAGGGACAGTCAGCGTGGATAATAATCCAACTACAGTCAGAGTGGACAATAATCCAGGGACTGTCAGCGTGGATAATAATCCCGGTACAGTCAGCGTGGATAATAATCTATGGACAGTCAGTGTGGACAATAATCCAGGTACAGTCAGAGTGGACAATAATCCAGGGACCGTCAGTGTGGACAATAATCCAGGGACTGTCAGTGTGGACAGGAATCAAGGGACTGTCGGTGTGGACAGGAATCAAGAGACCGTCAGTGTGGACAATAATCCAGGGACTGTCAGTGTGGACAGGAATCAAGGGACTGTCGGTGTGGACAGGAATCAAGGGACCGTCAGTGTGGACAATAATCCAGGGACTGTCAGTGTGGACAGGAATCAAGAGACCGTCAGTGTGGACAATTAATCAAGGGACTGTCAGTGTGGACAATAATCCAGGGACTGTCAGTGTGGACAATAATCCAGGGACCGTCAGTGTGGACAATAATCCAGGGACTGTCGGTGTGGACAGGAATCAAGGGGCCGTCAGTGTGGACAATAATCCAGGGACTGTCGGTGTGGACAATAATCCAGGGACCGTCAGTGTGGACAATAATCCAGGGACTGTCAGTGTGGACAATTAATCCAGGGACCGTCAGTGTGGACAATAATCCGGGGACTGTCGGTGTGGACAGGAATCAAGGGACCGTCAGTGTGGACAATTAATCCAGGGACCGTCAGTGTGGACAATAATCCAGGGACCGTCAGTGTGGACAGGAATCAAGGGACCGTCAGTGTGGACAATAATCCAGGGACCGTCAGTGTGGACAGGAATCAAGGGACCGTCAGTGTGGACAATAATCCAGGGACCGTCAGTGTGGACAATAATCCAGGGACTGTCAGAGTGGACAATAATCCAGGGACCGTCAGTGTGGACAGGAATCAAGGGACCGTCAGTGTGGACAATAATCCAGGGACCATCAGTGTGGACAATAATCCAGGGACTGTCAGAGTGGACAATAATCCAGGGACAGTCAGCGTGGATAATAATCCAACTACAGTCAGAGTGGACAATAATCCAGGGACTGTCAGCGTGGATAATAATCCCGGTACAGTCAGCGTGGATAATAATCTATGGACAGTCAGTGTGGACAATAATCCAGGTACAGTCAGAGTGGACAATAATCCAGGGACCGTCAGTGTGGACAATAATCCAGGGACTGTCGGTGTGGATAATAATCCAGGGACTGTCAGTGTGGACAGGAATCAAGGGACCGTCAGTGTGGACAATAATCCAGGGACTGTCAGAGTGGACAATAATCCAGGGACAGTCAGCGTGGATAATAATCCAACTACAGTCAGAGTGGACAATAATCCAGGGACTGTCAGCGTGGATAATAATCCAGGTACAGTCAGCGTGGATAATAATCTATGGACAGTCAGTGTGGACAATAATCCAGGTACAGTCAGAGTGGACAATAATCCAGGGACAGTCAGCGTGGACAATAATCTAGGGACAGTCAGCGTGGACAATAATCTAGGGACTGTCAGTGTGGACAATTAATCCAGGGACCGTCAGTGTGGACAATAATACAGGGACTGTCGGTGTGGACAGGAATCAAGGGACCGTCAGTGTGGACAATTAATCCAGGGACCGTCAGTGTGGACAATTAATCTAGGGACCGTCAGTGTGGACAATAATCCAGGGACCGTCAGTGTGGACAATTAATCAAGGGACCGTCAGTGTGGACAATAATCCAGGGACTGTCGGTATGGACAGGAATCAAGGGACCGTCAGTGTGGACAGGAATCAAGGGACCGTCAGTGTGGACAATTAATCCAGGGACCATCAGTGTGGACAATTAATCAAGGGACCGTCAGTGTGGACAATAATCCAGGGACTGTCAGTGTGGACAATAATCCAGGGACTGTCAGTGTGGACAATAATCCAGGGACCGTCAGTGTGGACAGGAATCAAGGGACCGTCAGTGTGGACAGGAATCAAGGGACCGTCAGTGTGGACAATAATCCAGGGACTGTCAGTGTGGACAATAATCCAGGGACCGTCAGTGTGGACAGGAATCAAGGGACCGTCAGTGTGGACAGGAATCAAGGGACCGTCAGTGTGGACAATAATCCAGGGACCGTCAGTGTGGACAATTAATCCAGGGACCGTCAGTGTGGACAATAATCCAGGGACTGTCGGTGTGGACAGGAATCAAGAGACCGTCAGTGTGGACAATTAATCCAGGGACTGTCAGTGTGGACAATTAATCCAGGGACCGTCAGTGTGGACAATAATCCAGGGACTGTCGGTGTGGACAGGAATCAAGGGACCGTCAGTGTGGACAATTAATCCAGGGACCGTCAGTGTGGACAATAATCCAGGGACTGTCAGTGTGGACAATAATCCAGGGACCGTCAGTGTGGACAATAATCCAGGGACTGTCAGTGTGGACAATAATCCAGGGACTGTCAGTGTGGACAATTAATCCAGGGACCGTCAGTGTGGACAATAATCCGGGGACTGTCGGTGTGGACAGGAATCAAGGGACCGTCAGTGTGGATAATTAATCCAGGGACCGTCAGTGTGGACAATAATCCAGGGACTGTCGGTGTGGACAATAATCCAGGGACCGTCAGTGTGGACAGGAATCAAGGGACCGTCAGTGTGGACAATAATCCAGGGACCGTCAGTGTGGACAATAATCCAGGGACTGTCAGTGTGGACAGGAATCAAGGGACCGTCAGTGTGGACAATAATCCAGGGACTGTCAGAGTGGACAATAATCCAGGGACAGTCAGCGTGGATAATAATCCAACTACAGTCAGAGTGGACAATATTCCAGGGACTGTCAGTGTGGACAGGAATCAAGGGACCGTCAGTGTGGACAATAATCCAGGGACTGTCAGAGTGGACAATAATCCAGGGACAGTCAGCGTGGATAATAATCCAACTACAGTCAGAGTGGACAATATTCCAGGGACTGTCAGCGTGGATAATAATCCCGGTACAGTCAGCGTGGATAATAATCTAGGGACAGTCAGTGTGGACAATAATCCAGGTACAGTCAGAGTGGACAATAATCCAGGGACTGTCAGTGTGGATAATAATCCAGGTACAGTCAGCGTGGATAATAATCTATGGACAGTCAGTGTGGACAATAATCCAGGGACAGTCAGCGTGGACAATAATCCAGGGACAGTCAGCGTGGACAACAATCCAGGGACTGTCAGAGTGGACAATAATCCAGGGACAGTCAGCGTGGATAATAATCCAGGGAGTGTCAGAGTGGACAATAATCCAGGGACAGTCAGCGTGGATAATAATCCAGGGGCAGTCAGTGTGGACAATAATCCAGGGACCGTCAGTGTGGACAATAATCCAGGGACTGTCGGTGTGGACAGGAATCAAGGGACAGTCAGTGTGGACAATAATCCAGGTACAGTCAGAGTGGACAATAATCCAGGGACAGTCAGCGTGGATAATAATCCAGGTACAGTCAGAGTGGACAATAATCTATGGACAGTCAGTGTGGACAATAATCCAGGTACAGTCAGAGTGGACAATAATCCAGGGACAGTCAGCGTGGATAATAATCCAGGGACTGTCAGAGTGGACAATAATCCAGGGACAGTCAGTGTGGATAATAATCTAGGGACAGTCAGCGTGGACAATAATCTAGGGACAGTCAGCGTGGATAATAATCCAGGGACTGTCAGAGTGGACAATAATCCAGGGACAGTCAGTGTGGATAATAATCCAGGGACAGTCAGCGTGGACAATAATCTAGGGACAGTCAGCGTGGATACTAATCCAGGGACAGTCAGAGTGGACAATAATCCAGGGACAGTCAGAGTGGACAATAATCCAGGGACAGTCAGCGTGGATAATAATCCAGGGACTGTCAGAGTGGACAATAATCCAGGGACAGTCAGTGTGGATAATAATCCAGGGACAGTCAGCGTGGACAATAATCTAGGGACAGTCAGCGTGGACAATAATCCAGGGACAGTCAGCGTGGATAATAATCCAGGGACTGTCAGAGTGGACAATAATCCAGGGACAGTCAGTGTGGATAATAATCCAGGGACAGTCAGCGTGGACAATAATCTAGGGACAGTCAGCGTGGATAATAATCCAGGGACAGTCAGCGTGGATAATAATCCAGGGACTGTCAGAGTGGACAATAATCCAGGGACAGTCAGTGTGGATAATAATCTAGGGACAGTCAGCGTGGATAATAATCCAGGGACTGTCAGAGTGGACAATAATCCAGGGACAGTCAGTGTGGATAATAATCCAGGGACAGTCAGCGTGGACAATAATCTAGGGACAGTCAGCGTGGATAATAATCCAGGGACAGTCAGCGTGGATAATAATCCAGGGACTGTCAGAGTGGACAATAATCCAGGGACAGTCAGTGTGGATAATAATCTAGGGACAGTCAGCGTGGATAATAATCCAGGGACTGTCAAGGTGGACAATAATCCAGGGACAGTCAGCGTGGATAATAATCCAGGGGCAGTCAGCGTGGATAATAATCCAGGGACTGTCAAGGTGGACAATAATCCAGGGACTGTCAAGGTGGACAATAATCCAGGGACAGTCAGCGTGGACAATAATCCAGGGACAGTCAGTGTGGACAGTAATCCAAGGACGGTCAGTGTGGAGAATAAACCAGGGACAGTCAATGTCGACAATAATCCAGGGACAGTCAGCGCGTACAATAGGACAGGGACTGTCAGTGTGGATGACAATCCAGCGACAAGTCAATGTCAACAATAATCCAGGGACAGTCAGCGTGGACAATAATCCAGGTCCAGTCAGCGTGGACAATAATCCAGGGATCATCAGTGTGGATAATGATCCAGCGACAAGTCAGTGTGGACAATAATCCAGGGACTGTCAGTTCAAATCCCCTTGAAGCTTCCACAGCCCTCTGCTGTAGAGAATTCCAAATATTCACAACCCTCTGAGTCACAAAATTTCTCCTCATCTCTGTCCTAAATGGCTTCCCCCTAATTTTGAAATTGTGACCCCTGGTTCTAGACTTCCCCACCAGGGGAAACATCTTAGCTGCATCTACCCTGTCCATCCCTTTAAATATTTTGTAGGTTTCAATGAGATCACCTCTCGTTCTTTGAAACTCCAGAGAATACAGGGCCAGTTTCCCCAATCTCTCTTCATAGGACAATCCCACCATCCCAGGAACAAGTCTGGTGAATCTTTGTTGCACTCCCTCTATGGCAATAATATCCTTCCTAAGGTAAGGGGACCAAAACTGCACACAGTACTTTAGTTGCAGTCTAACCAAGGTTCTGTACAATTGAAACAAGACTTCACTACTCCTGTACTCAAATCCTCTTGTGATAAAGGCAAAAGTACCATTAGCCTTTCTAATTGCTTGCTGAACCTGCATGTTCGCTTTCAGTGACTTATTGACGAGGACACCTAGGTCCCTTTGTACATCTACACTTTCTAATCTCTTACCATTTGAGAAATACTAGGCACATCTGTTCCTCCTACCAAAGTGGATAACCTCACATTTTTCCACATTATATTCCATCTGCCACGTTCATGCCCACTGTCTGTTCAAATCTCCTGGAAGCCACTTTGCATCTTCCTCACAACACACATTCCCACCTAGTTCCAAGCAGAGCTTGGAAATATTACATTTGCTCCCCACCTCCAAATCATTGTTAGACATTGTGAACAGCTGGGCCAAAGCACTGATCCCTGTGGTACCCCATTAGTCACAGCCTGCCAACGCGAGAATGACCCGTTTATTCCTACTCTCTGTTTTCTGCCTCTTAACCAATCCTTATTCCATGTCAGTATAATACCTCCTATCCCATGTGCTTTAATTTTGCTAACCAACCTCCTGTGGGGGACTTCATCAACAGCCTTCTGAAAATCCAAGTATACCATGTCCACCCCTTTATCAAAAAACTCCAACAGGTTCGTCAACCATGATTTCCCATTCATAAATCCATGTTGACTGTGCCCAATCAGATAATTATTATCCAAGTGCCCATTTATCACATCCTTTAGAATAGATTCTAACATTTTTCCTACTACTGATGTAAGGCGAACTGATCTGTAGTTCCCTGTTTTCTTTCTCCCTTCCTTCCTAAATAGTGGGGGTGACATTTGCTACCTTCTGATCTGCAGGAACCATTCCAGAATCTACAGAATTTTGGAAGCTGATCACCAATGCATCCACTATCTTCATAGCTACCTCTTCCAACACTCGGATGTGGAATATCAGATCCCGGGGACTTATCAACCTTTAGCCTCATTAATTTCTCCAATACATCCTTCTTACTAATACTAATTTCCTTCAATTATTCATTCTCCCTGGTCCCTTGGATCTCTTATTCTAGGAGATTTCTCAGTGAAGACAGGCACAAAGTAATACAAAGAATAAAGAACAGTACAGCACAGGAACAGGCCATTCGGCCCTCCAAGCCTGCGCTGATCTTGATGCCTGCCTAAACTATAACCTTTTGCACTTCCGGGGACCGTATCCCTCTATTCCCATCCTATTCATGTATTTGTCAAGATGCCTCTTAAACTTCGCTATCGTACCTGCTTCCACCACCTCCCCCGGCAGCAAGTTCCAGGCACTCACCACCCTCTGTGTAAAGAACTTGCCTCGCACATCCCCTCTAAACTTTGCCCCTCTCACCTCAAACCTATGTCCCCTAGTAACTGACTCTTCCACCCTGGGAAAAAGCTTCTGACAATCCACTCTGTCCATGCCGCTCATAACTTTGTAAACCTCTATCATGTTGCCCCTCCACCACCATCGTCCCAGTGAAAACAATCCGAGTTTATCCAACCTCTCCTCATAGCTAATGCTCTCCAGACCGGGCAACATCCTGGTAAACCTCTTCTGTACCCTCTCCAAAGCCTCCACGTCCTTCTGGTAGTGTGGCGACCAGAATTGCACGCAATATTCTAAGTGTGGCCGAACTAAAGTTCTGTACAGCTGCAGCATGACTTGCCAATTTTTATACTCTATGCCCCGACCGATGAAGGCAAGCATGCCGTATGCCTTCTTGACTACCTTATCCACCTGCGTTGCCACTTTCAGTGACCTGTGGACCTGTATTCCCAAATCTCTCTGCCTGTCAATACTCCTAAGGGTTCTGCCATTTACTGTATACTTCCCACCTGCATTAGACCTTCCAAAATGCATTACCTCACATTTGTCCGGATTAAACTCCATCTGCCATTTCTCCGCCCAAGTCTCCAACCGATCTATATCCTGCTGTATCCTCTGACAATCCTCATCGCTATCCGCAACTCCTCCAACCTTTGTGTCTCCGCAAACTTACTAATCAGACCAGCTACATTTTCCTCCAAATCATTTATATATACTACAAACAGCAAAGGTCCCAGCACTGATCCCTGCGGAACACCACTAGTCACAGCCCTCCATTCAGAAAAGCATCCTTCCACTGCTACCCTCTGTCTTCTATGACTGAGCAGTTCTGTATCCATCTTGCCAGCTCACCTTTTGTACCAGTCTGCCATGCGGGACCTTGTCAAAGGCTTTACTGAAGTCCATATAGATAACATCCACTGCCCTTCCTTCATCAATCATCTTCATCACTTCCTCAAAAAGCTCAATCAAATTCGTGAGACATGACCTCCCCTTCACAAAACCATGCTGCCTCTCGCTAATAAGTTCATATGTTTCCAAATGGGAGTTAATCCTGTCCCGAAGAATTCTCTCCAATAATTTCCCTACCACTGATGTAAGGCTCACCGGCCTATAATTTCCTGGATTATCCTTGCTACCCTTCTTAAACAAAGGGACAACATTGGCTATTCTCCAGTCCTCTGGCACCTCATCTGCAGCCAATGAGGATGCAAAGATTTCTGTCAAGGCCCCAGCAATTTCTTCCCTTGCCTCCCTCAGTATTCTGGGGTAGATCCCATCAGGCCCTGGGGACTTATCTACCTTAATGCTTTGCAAGACACCCAACACCTCCTCCTTTTTGATAATGAGATGACTGAGACTATCTACACTCCCTTCCCTAAGCTCATCATCCACCAAGTCCTTCTCTTTGGTGAATACTGATGCAAAGTACTCATTTAGTACCTCGCCCATTTCCTCTGGCTCCACACATAGATTCCCTCCTCTGTCCTTGAGTGGGCCAACCCTTTCCCTGGTTACCCTCTTGCTCTTTATATACGTATAAAAAGCCTTGGGATTTTCCTTAATCCTGTTTGCCAATGACTTTTCATGACCCCTTTTAGCCCTCCTGACTCCTTGCTTAATTTCCTTCCTACTGTCTTCATATTCCTCAAGGGATTCATCTGTTCCTAGCCTTCCAGCCCTTACGAATGCTTCCTTTTTCTTTTTGACTAGGCTCACAATATCCCGCGTTATCCAAGGTTCCCGAAACTTGCCAAACTTATCCTTCTTCCTCACAGGAACATGCCGGTCCTGGATTCTAATCAACTGACGTCTGAAAGACTCCCACATGTCAGTTGTTGATTTACCCGCAAACAGCCGCCCCCTATCTAAATTCTTCAGTTAATGCCTAATATTGTTATAATTAGCCTTCCCCCAATTTAGCACCTTCACCCGAGGACTACTCTTATCCTTATCCACAAGTACCTTAAAACTTATGGAATTATGGTCACTGTTCCCGAAATGCTCCCCTACTGAAACTTCGCCCACCTGGCCGGGCTCATTCCCCAATACTAGGTCCAGTACGGCCCCATCCCTAGTTGGACTATCTACATATTGTTCCAAGAAGCCCTCCTGTTTGCTCCTTCCAAATTCTGCCCCATCCAAGCCCCTAGCACTAAGTGAGTCCCAGTCAATATAGGGGAAGTTAAAATCACCCACCACTACAACCCTGTTACCTTTACATCTTTCCAAAATCTGTCTACATATCTGCTCCTCTACCTCCCGCTGGCTGTTGGGAGGCCTGTAGTAAACCCCCAACATCATGACTGCACCCTTCCTATTCCTGAGCTCCACCATATTGCCTCGCTGCATGACCCCTCCGAGGTGTCCTCCCGCAGTACAGCTGTGATATTCTCCTTAACCAGTAATGCAACTCCCCCACCCCTTTTACATCCCCCTCTATCCCGCCTGAAGCTTCTAAATCCTGGAACATTTAGCTGCCAATCCTGTCCTTCTCTCAACCAAGTCTCTGTAATAGCAACAACATCATAGTTCCAAGTACTAATCCAAGCTCTAAGTTCATCTTCCTTACCTGTTATACTTCTCGCATTGAAACAAATGCACTTCAGACCATCAGTCCCGCTGTGCTCCGCAACATCTCCCTGCCTGCTCTTCCTCTTAGTCTTACTGGCCTTATTTACTCGTTCCCCCTCATTTATTTCACTTGCTGTCCTACTGCTCTGGTTCCCACCCCCCTGCCACACTAGTTTAAACCCTCCCGAGTGAGGCTAGCAAACCTCACAGCCAGGATATTTGTGCCCCTCCAGTTTAGATGCAACCCGTCCTTCTTGTACAGGTCCCATCTGTCCCTGAAGAGATCCCCATGGTCCAGATATCTGAAACCCTCCCTTCTACACC
Source organism: Heterodontus francisci (assembly GCF_036365525.1). NCBI lineage: Eukaryota > Metazoa > Chordata > Chondrichthyes > Heterodontiformes > Heterodontidae > Heterodontus > Heterodontus francisci. Next base: position 15,338,342 of record NC_090389.1, on the reverse strand, counting down.
AACCGTTCAGCCACGTGTTTAGCTGCACTATCTTCCTATTTCTAGCCTCACTGGCACATGGCACAGGGAGTAATCCCGAGATTACAACCCTAGAGGTCCTGTCTTTTAACTTTCTACCTACCCAACTCCCTTAACTCCCCCTGCAGGACCTCGTCACTCTTCCTGCCTATGTCATTGGTACCGATGTGTACCACAACCTCTGGCTGTTCACCCTCCCCCTTCAGAATGCCCCCTGTCCGTTCAGAGACATCCTTGACCCTGGCACCAGGGAGGCAACATACCATCCTGGAGTCTCTTTCACGTCCACAGAAGCACTTATCTGTGCCCCTGACTATAGAGTCCCCTATAACTATTGCTCTTCTGCGCTTTGTCCCTCCCTGCTGAACAACAGTGCCAGCCGTGGTGCCACTGCTCTGGCTGCTGCTGTTTTCCCCTGATAAGCAATCCCCCCTAACAGTATCCAAAACTAACAGTATACTTGTTAGAGAGGGGGATAGCCACAGGGGATTCCTGCACTGACTGCCTGCCCCTTCTCGCAGTCACCCATCTATCTGCCTGCACCTTGGGTGTAACCACTTCTCTAAAACTCATGTCTATGATGCTTTCTGCCACCTGCATGCTCCTAAGTGCATCCAGTTGCCGCTCCAACCAATCCATGCGGTCTGTGAGGAGCTGCAACTGGGTACACTTCCTGCAGATGTAGTTGTCCGGAAGGCTGGAAGCGTCACGGACCTCCCACATCTCACAGGTGAAGCACTTCACCCCTCTAACTGACATTTCTAGCACTAATTAATAAATTAATTTAAAATAAATACTTATTAAATCCTTACTAAATTGTTATAATTAACTATATGGTCCCTAGTGCTAGATTCCTACTATAAATATTAAATGCTAACTAAATACAGTAATCTCCTCCCTCTGGTTTAGTTACTCTACTTATTAATTAGTTAATTAGGGTTTTAATCAATTTTTATCAATGTTTTATTTTCAAATTCAGTAAAAATTTCCTACCAGCCAATCAGGTCACAGCTTTCCTGTGACGTCACTTTCAGTTTTTTTTTAACCAGAGGTAAGTTTTTTTTCTTACCGGTCCAGAACTCCGCCCTCCGAGTCTTCTCCCAGTCATCTGTGCTCTTTGGAAGCTCTCGGCTCCCCTCATTCTGAGGGCAGGTAGGAAATAAAAGGAGCTCCTCACCGAACTTCCTCAGTTCCCAAACTTCCACTATAGCACTCTAATGCAACCCAAGTCAGCAGTCCAGTGCAAACAAAGTCAGCACTGGAAGATGGCTAATCATTTAGCTCCTCTGCCATTTCTCTATTCCTCATTATAAATTCTTCTGACTCTACCTGTAATGGACCCACATTCCTTTTTACATCCCTACAGAAGCTTTTACAGTCCGTTTTTCTGTTTTTTGCTGGTTTACATTCATATTTTATTCTCGCTTTATCAGTTTCTTGGTCCTCCTTTGCTGTATTCCAAAATCCTCCCAGGTTTACTACTATTTCTGGCAAGTTTTTAGGCCTTTTCTTTTAATCTTATACTCAGGTACAAAGCGTATAATAGAGCCAGATGGAAACACTGTGGTTCCAGGATTGACTCGATGGAAGTGGGCACAGCAGGAAAGACAACCAGTGGTACACAATGAGGCGCAGTGGATGGTGACAAACAGGTCCAGATGACACAGCAACATGATGCAGCCCAGCTTGACCATCAACCGATGAAAACAACAACAGGATGAGGTTGCGGAAGTTGAGCATGGAACTTCAGTGGCGGCTTCTTCACTAAGGCTTTAACCTTTCTTATACAAACCTACCAATACATAGGTAGACAGCTTTGGAGGCTAAGCTGGCTTTTGGAAATTGCAAATTAATTAGCTTCCTCATGGACTATCTCAAAGAGGCTGTTGATGAAGAAGGGGCTTATGAAGGATCTCTGACAGGGGAGTCAGATACAGGTATGATTTCTTATTGCGAATGAACCTCAGGAAATAGAAAATGCAAAGAAAATCAAAGCACTTAATTTCACACGGAGATGCATGAAAGAACTCTAGTCAGTGTTCGTGACATCATGGTTAGCTTGCCTGGGATCATGAAAATATTTAAGCACAGCTATAGACGTAGAAGTTCCCAAATTCTTCACAAAACAGCTGAGGAATGTTAAACTTATCTTCCCTATACCCCTATTGGGTAGTTTTTGCTCACTGCATACTTTCTTTGCAGATGATGAGAATAAACCAAATCCTGATGCTGGTGGAAGAACAGCTGGAGATTTCTTTGCAGAAGTATAAAGATGAGCTTCTCATTCTTGGAAGTGAAAGGTCAAAGGCAGAGATGTTATTGTTGATATTATCCTTTGCCATGAGGCACTGTTGATCATCTGTTGCTGTGATGCATCTCCTGGAGCTTGTAAATACATTGGGCTGAATTCTACAAAGACGGCAGTCCACTTGCGCGGATCACTGATTGCTGAGCTCCCACTATAGTGAGCGCGGTGGCTCATTAGCATGGAGGGGGCGGAGCACCTGCCCCCGATGACGTAAAGGGGCAGGGCGCTCCAGCAACAGCGCCTGGTGCCACCACGCAGGTGCCGGCACCATTTTAGAAGGGCTTCAAGTCCTTCAGGTAAATTTACATTTTTAAAGGTGCCGTGGCACGAAAATTGGAAATAAAATTTTATTTAAACTTTGAATCCCCTCTCCTGGACCCCATCCCCACTGAGTCCTCAATAAATAAAATAGCCTAACCCCCAAAAAACCACTTTTTAATATTCCGAACTTTCACCCTCCAACTGCAGCACCTTTGACCCTCAACCCCTTCCCACCGTCCCCACAACCAATCCGGGCAGTTTTCCATGCTCCCCCCGCCCCGCCCTGCAAATTTCACTCCTCCCCACTCCCCACCAGTGTCATCTCCAAACAGAGATTTGAAGGCGCAGGAGTTCCGGCCAACGGCCGTAATATCGGCATGGAATGGCCATCGCTAACAGGTAAGTGGTTATTCATTAGCAGTAATATGATTAGCATATTTAGATGAAAGCTCCGCTGCTGACCGGTGGGTGCGGGGGGTCACCAAGGCCTCGCTGCCACTAATAAAATGCGGGGGTCGTGGCGGGCTTCTCCCGGAAGAATTTTCCGAGCCGCCCCCACCACGAGCCCTGACGTTGGGGGGCTGGTAAAATTCAGCCTATTGTTTGGGTGATTGATATATAAATCCACAAATCAGTTCTCAGGAAGATGTTTCGCGGCAATGTAGATCACCTATACTTCCACTTCTATAGTCTGTATTGCTACCGTCATGTTATTGCATTCAGAGGTCTTGTTGAAGATAAAGTTCCATGCAACAGGAATGTGTTGTTAAAGATCTGAACAATAGCAACTTCTTTTGTCACTGCAGATCTGACTTCACAGATACAGAGCGAGAGATGATATAAAAGGGCATCTAACATACAGGGACACCAGGCAAAATTTGTAGAGGAAAACGTTGAGGATGTATATGATGCCATATCTATTACAGGAGCATGAAGTCAGAAGGACAGCCACTTAGTAATAGAAGTAACTTTTCATACATTATCAATTTTGATGAATTCTCAGTTTTTAAGTCTTCCAAATATTCATTATGACCTATATACTTAATGATTAATGAACTCCACCACCCGCCCCCCCCCCCCCCTCTCCGCCCCAAAACCAAGAACAAATAATATTATTCTAGCTGGAGTATGCTTCGGAAAGTACAAACCCAAAATGTAAATGTTCCTACATAAATTTGTAAAAGAAGTCAAGAAAACTGTTCAATGAAGCAGTGTTATTTATGGAATCGAAGGGGGGAAATGGTTACCAGCAGATTATTTGCACCTTGCTGCTGCGTGGATTCTCCAGAGTGTGCAGCAATGCAGAATACAGTCCAATTCAATAGATATCAAGGACGTGGCTTATGCTACCATCCTTGGAAAGCAGTAGACCGGGTTGTCAAGTACCCAATAGATGTCTGTGATCATGTGGACAGGAGAGATGATGAAATGCTGCAAGACATGAGTTTGACACAGCTGGAGTGGCGGGGGGTGGGGTGGCAGTTGGAGGCGTCAAGGGACCTAGTGCTTTTTTGAACCTACCACTTTTCCGATAAGCATGGGGATTCCCCCAGATTTCATGCACAGCCTTCTATTGGGTGTTTTCAGACAATTAACTGACGTGGCTTTCCTCGGCAGACAGTGAATTTTACATTGGAGTTCCCCGAACTTTAGCTGTGATAAATGACCAGATCCAATAAACTGGCAAGTTTTGTTGCTAGAGCCCCGAAACCATTAGCTGAGAGGAGGTACTAGAAGGCCTCAGAATAGTACATGTGACTACGGTTCCACAGTCTGCCATGTTTAACTGGGATACTCCCAGAGATTTATTTCAATCACTGGGTTCTACTTGTGCAGATTTCTTTCCTTTTATTACAAAAATCAATCCCTGTTCATGAGGTCCGAAAGTGTAATGTATTGATATATTAATTTGTCGGCAGGGTACACGTCCTATATGGTTCAGGAGCCACGACAAATAATGTGCACTTATTGACACATATTCCCATAAGTGTAGCCATGTAGGGCCCCTTATGGACCCATTCATGCTTCCCCTTTGAGGCATACAATTGGCAAATGAAACAGCAACTTAAAGGGTATAGGGGAATTATCGCACAGGTAGAACATAAGTTTCTTCACATGCAAATTTGCCACTCTTGGATGAGTTTGCAAGATCACCATTAGTTGGAAGATTTTGCAGTGCATTGTTAAGCCCAAGGAAGGGAGAAGAAAATGCCCATGAAACCTTCAGAAAGATATTTAAGCAGAGCTGAGTTGCGAACATTCAATCCTCAAGAAGTTGAAGCTTTATGTAGAAGGGGTTATAACATTGACAGGGATGATATGGAACATGTACACCACTAAATGTGCATGATTGAGCTGGTTTTTTTTAAACACCACAACACAGATCTGAAACTCTGCAAAGAGGTAACTCCCTCTTGTTTTTTTAGATAATCATCAAATTGATCAGCTACAAAGCATCCCGAAATTTCAAGGACATTGTGTAATGATTATTGAAGAGCTGTTGATCCAAGATGCTGCCCATTCCAGGATCTGCAAACAAGCTATAATTCACATCTGAGGGCCAGTGCAGGCATTTCTACAAATATCAAAGCAGTGCCTCCTGGAGAAGCAGTGGCCAACTGTGTAAAAATGGACATTAGTGGCAGATGTTACATTGCATACTTTCCAAATTATGTAACTCTGAAGTTAGACCTCTGTTCATTTGAACTGTTTGAAACTACACTATAATTACAAAATTCCTTTTAAATTGAAATTGTCGCTTCAATCCTGTAACTTTATTTATTTTGGCAAAAAATAAAATATGCAACAATGAAGGTATGTGCCTCAAATGGGCTTTCATTTTTACAAAGACAACCTTCGGAATATTGGAATGTTACAAATGAATTGATATTCAACACCAGTGCCAGATAGGCGTGAAAAAATTCCCGACAGTGCCCTGTGGTGAAGGAAATCATGAAATGGTTCCCCCACAGGGGCATTTTTTTTAAGCTGCAGGCAGTTGGATTCAACTGGTGTGACTATCAGTAATATTTTCCAGTTCAAAGATTCTGCCTGCCAACTGGTTACAATTGAAACTACTATATACCAACTGGCTCCACTTAATTCCAGCTGGTTACAGATGCAAGTCAACTGGGCAACTGGGAATGCCAAATGGTTACCAGTTAAGATTGCCAGTTATCCTGGCTGTAACTGGACAACACAAGTTAAGACCAGTTAAGACTAACTGATATTTCCAAATGGTTTCAAATAGTTTGGAAATGCTCCAGTAGATGTTTAATACCCTCTACCCCTCCTCCACAGGAGGGTTTATACTCCTCTACCCCTCCTTCACGAGAGGGTTTATACCCCTCTACCCCTCCTTCACGAGAGGGTTTATACCCCTCTACCCCTCCTTCACGAGAGGGTTTATACCCTCAATCCCCCCTCCTTTGGTAAGAGGTCAGCGTATCCCTCCTCCAATCTCAGTCTCAGCCAATGAAATGCCCCACTTCCCTTTGCCTGAATCTCTATTCATAGGTGGCCCAGTTTAAGGCATCACTTTCCATTCTGCTTGAGGGTGGGGGTGGGGTTGGTCTGACTTGGTGCTGCACCCTGCCCTCCCCCCCCCCCCTCCCCCCCCCAACCACTCAGTAACACAGAACCGTCACTGTGACACTGGGAAAAGATGCAGCCTCTGAAGTGAGGCCGGGTAGTTCCTCAGAACTGCTCCCACTGCAGTGCCGTGTCCCCACTGGATGTGTGGCATCTGTGCGTAAGCAAGGGGTTGCCAGCTCTGGTTGGACTTTTTTCTGACCTCCCTCCTCGATTCATTTCGCCCAGTCAAACAGCCCATCTCCAATGTTTATATAAATAAATAAAAGTGCTCGCAGATGATATTTCCCCAGGAGATTAATCTGTAATTCCTGGAGATGCTAAGGACATTCTGGAAGATTCGCAAACCTAGAATAAAGGGGCCCTTCAGTGCGTTTCCAGCCTAGTTACAACAGAAGAGTGGGAGCGGCTGCAAGGAAATGCTAGAGCAGGAAAAATGAACCCAGCCTTAAATCTCAGACCGAAAATAGCACCTTTGATTCCAAAAACGATTAGCGTGTCGTCGTTAAAAGGAAAAATGCAGTTGACTGCAGATAAACACAAACCACACACATGTATAGAATTCCTGTGGATCAAACCCACTTTCCCATTTCCTCCCACTCCATTGTTCAGAATTCCTGGTCTATTTTGATGTTTTCCTGTTTGTCTGCTTTCTATTTTCAGCACAGTAACAGAAGGCCTGCCATTGGTCTCAGTCTCATTGAAATGGCACCACTGAGGAGATGAGATAAGACGATTTACACGCAGGATCCCTGAAACAGAACCAGTACTTTGATCAGGTCTGCACCTCAAATTGTGTGGCTGTCTCTGCGTTGGTACTCTTCCAGAGCAGTAGAAATGCCAAATGGCAGGTGCAACCATCTGCACCTCCCAAATGGCATCCAGAAAGTAGTCAGAAAGCTCCTGCTTTCATCCAACTTCACTTGCCTGTATCCATCCTTAGCATATAGGGTAGTAAAGACCTTTGCCGTGGCAAGTTGAGGCAGAATCTCTTTAATAGTTGGTATAGGGTAGTGAGATCTCTTCAAAGCTTTATTGAGGTCCTTTGGATCTAAACACACTCTACTTTCCAAGTTTTTTCACTGTTACCATGCTGCTAATCCAGTCTGTAGGAGTGGTCACTTTCTTGATTACTCCCATTTTTCAAGCTCCTCTATCTTGTCTTTCAGGCTGGACTTGAGGGCAGCTGGAACTCTCCTCGGAAGATGTTGAGTTGGCCTCACATTCTCATCTACTTCGAGATGATATTCAGCAGAAAGGCAACCAAGACCTGTGAAAACATCTTTGTAATCCGTCAGGATTTGTTCAGCAGTCAATGGCTTAGTGTCATGAAAAATACTGCAAATCTCTTCTGGTATGTGGAGGGTTACCAGTCCAAGCTTTTGACTTGATTCACCCAAGCTGAGTGGAGTTGCTTAGAGTCCACTATCTGGAACTGAACTTCTTTTTTCTTTCCATAGCATTGGATTCTCAGCTTGGTTTGTACTCCTTGGGGTGAGCATCATTCCATCATAGAGCCTCAACTTTACCTTCGACGGCTTCATATTCGGGTCTCCATCTTGAGCAGTTTCACACAAGTCTGCAGAGTTCATGATGTTGCACATAGAGCCAGTGTCTATCTGACACCTCACATCAGCTTGGTGCTCTCCTTCTGCAGTCATCATTCCAAGAGCCACAAACCACTTTCTACGTCGAGACGACAGCACCAACATGTTCTCATGTGTAGAGTGATCAGCATCAGACATCTCTCCATCAACCATATTTACAGGCTTGCTTTTCATCTTTCTAGCAAAACATTTGCATGCATAGTGGTTCAGCTTCTTGCAGTTAGAACACTGTTTTCCCCACCTGGACATGCTTCCTTTTTCTTCTTGTGGTGTCCTCCACAGTATTAAGGATGCCCGTTGGTGACAGAAGGCCTTTATTAGGTGCAGGGCAGAGATCAATACAATGTAGTATATCACAGCAGTGATTTACAGCTCCGATTAGTTATTATCCGCTTGGCCACTGGGCAGTATAGCTTGCAATGTCCTGGCAGTCTCGATTCCTTTGACTGGGCAAGTGTTAAGGTCCAGATAGCATCTACTTCCACCTGCACAGCCAGACAACTTTATCTTCTCCTCTACTTCTGCATCTGACCATTCACAATCCTTCTTATTTTATGCCCCAAGGCTTCAATCATCCCTGATCATCTGACTCCAGACATCCAATCATCTCCGTCCATGCTAGTTTAAGCTTATCTGTTTCATATGTCCTGTCAGCTTTGTCCACGCTCAGTAGAGAATCCCTTACCTCTACCCCCTTTAGTTTAGTTTAGTTCAGCGATACAGCACTGAAACAGGCCCTTCGGCCCACCGAGTCTGTGCCGACCATCAACCACCCATATATACTAATCCTACACTAATCCCATATTCCTACCACATCCCCGCCTGTCTCTATATTTCCCTACCACCCACCTATACTAGGGGAAATTTATAATGGCCAATTTACCTTGCTGTTACATTTCTTAGCCTATCTTATCAGTCCTTTACAGATGATGGTTACCATCAAAGTGGCTTACAGATTTCAGTTAATTATAGAATCATAGAGTCATAACGGCACAGAGGAGGCCATTTGGTCCATCAAGTCCATACTTGCCATAGAGGGAGTGCAACGAAGGTTCACCAGACTGATTGCTGGGATGGCGGGATTGTCCTGAGAGGAGAGTGAGGAGACTGGGCCTGTATTCTCTAGAGTTTAGAAGAATGAGAGGTGATCTCATTGAAACATACAAAATTCTTAAAGGGCTCAACAGGGTAAATGCAGAATGTTTCCCTTGACTGGGGGGGTCTAGAACCAGGGGACACAGTCTCAGAATATGAGGCAGGCCATTTAGGACAGAGATGAGAAGGAACTTCTTCACTCAGAGGGTGGTGAATCTGTGGAATTCTCTACCCCAGAGGGCTGTGCTCACTTATTCATTGAGTATATTCAAGACAGAGATTGATAGATTTCCAAGTATTAAAGATATCAAGGGATATGGAGATAGTGCGGGAAAATAGCGTTGAGCCATGATCTAGTTGAATGGCGGAGCAGGCTCGAGGGGCCAAATGGCCTACTCCTGCTTCTATTTTCTATGTTCCTCCGCTGGCTCTCTGCAGAGCAATTCGATTCATTCCGTGTGATATCAAGAAATGACTGAAGGCACTGGATACTGCAAAGGCTGTGGGTCCTGACAATATTCCAGCAATAGTACTGAAGACCTGTGCTCCAGAACTTGCTGCGCCCCTAGCCAAGCTGTTCTAGTACAACTACACACTGGCATCTACCCGGCAATGTGGAAAATTGCCCAGGTATGTCCTGTAGACAAAAAGCAGGACAAGTCCAACCCGGCCAATTGCCACCCCATCAGTCTACTTTCAATCGTCAGTAAAGTGATAGAAGGTGTCATCGACAGTGCTATCAAGCGGCACTTGCTTAGCAATAATCTGCTCAGCGATGCTCAGTTTGGGTTGTGCCAGGGCCACTCAGATCCTGACCTCGTTACAGCCTTGGTTCAAAAATGGATAAAAGAGCTGAACTCTTCAGTCAAGTCTCCCCTCACTCTTCTAAACTCCAGTGAATACAAGCCCAGTCTGTCCAACATTTCCTCATAAGACAACTCGCTTATTCCAGGTATCAATCGAGGAAACCTCCTCTGAACTGCCTCCAATGCATTTACATCCTTCTTTAAATAAGGAGACCAAAACTGCACACAGTATTCGAGATGTGGTCTCACCAATGCCCTATATAACTGAAGCATAACATCCTTACTTTTATTTTCAATTCCTCTTGTAATAAAGGTTAGCATTCCATTAGCCTTCTTTATGACTTGCTGTACCTTCATACTAACTTTCTGTGACTCAGGCACTAGAACACCTAGATACTCTGCACCTCGGAATTCTGCAGTCATTCTCTGTTTAAGTAATACTCTGCTTTTTTATTCTTCCTACCAAAGTGAACAACTTCACATTTCCCACATTATACTCCCATCTGCCAGATTTCTGCCCACTCACTCAACCTATCTATATTGATCTGCAACCTCTTTATGTCCTCTTCACAACATACTTTCCTACCTATAAAAGCAAAATACTGCAGATGCTGGAAATCTAAAATAAAAACAAGAAATGCTGGAAATACTCAGCAGGTCTGGCAGCATCTGTGGAGAGAGAAACAGAGTTAACATTTCAGGTCAGTGATCCTTCTTCAGCACTAGGTTTGAAACGTTAACTCTGCTTCTCTCTCCACAGATGCTGTCAAACCTGCTGAGTATTTCCAGTATTGTTTTTATTTCATACTTTCCTGCCTATCTTTGTGTTATCTGCAAATTTAGCTACCATGCCATCGCGCCCCTCATCCAAGTCATTGATATAAATTGTAAAAAGTTGAGGCCCAGCACAGACCCCTGCAGGACTCCACTCATCACATCCTGCCAATCAGAAAAGGACCCATTTATGCATACTCTGTTTTCTGCCAACTGGGCAATCTTCTATCCATGCTAATATGTTACCCCCTACACCAAGAACTCCTACTTTGCGCAATAACCTTTTATGTCGCACCTGGTCAAATGTCTTCTAGAAATCCCAGTACAGTAGTAAGTCAACATGCTCCCCTTTATCCGCAGTGCATGTTACTCCTTCAAAGAACTCCAATAAATTGGTTATACATGATTTCCCTTTCACAAAACCATGCTGACTATTCCCGATTACCTTGAGTTTTTCTAAGTGCCCAGCTATAGCCTCCTTAATGATCGATTCTAACACCATCCCCACAAAAGGCGTCAAGCTAACTGACCTATAGTTACCTGTTTTCTGCCTCCCCCACTTCTTGAATAGAGGGATTATATTTGCTACTTCCCAGTCTGTTGGAACCTTTCCAGAATCTAGCGAATTTTGAAAAATTAACACCAACACATCTACTACCGACTGCATCGAGGACAGAATCAATTTGGCTAGAGCTAAGGAACAAGAAAAGATGTGGTTACATTGCTCGGTGTTGTCTATAGGCCACCAGCTAGTGGGAAGGATGTGGAGGAACAAATTTGCAATGAAATTACAGAGAGATGCAAAATTTATAGGGTAGTTATAATGGGGGACTTTAATTATCCAAACATAGACTGGGATATTAGTAGTGTAAAGGGCAGTGAGGGGCAAGAGTTCCTAGAGTGTGTTCAGGAAAATTTTCTATGTTGCTAGTCCAACGAGAAAGGAGGCACTTCTGGACCTGGTTCTTGGGAATGAAGTGGGCCAAGTGGATCAAGTATCAGTAGGAGAGCATTTACTTTATCATTGTATCATAAGGTTTAGGCTGACTATGGAAAAGGACGAAGAGCAATCCAGGGTAAGAATAATTAACTGGGGGAAGACCAACTTCAACGGGCTAAGAATGGAGCTGGGTCGAATACATTGGAGTCAAAAGCTGGCAGAAAAACGGGTAGATGAACGATGGGCTACCTTCAAAGAAGAGATAGTTCGGGCACAGTTGAAGTATGTTCCCTGGATGGGGAAAAGTAGGGCAAACAAATCCAGAGCTCCCTGGATGATAAAAGAGATAGAGATTAAGATAAAGAAGAAAAAGTGTACTTATGACAAATGTCAGGTAGAAAATACTATTGAGAACCAGGCTGAATATAGAAGGTTCAGAGGGGTAGTGAAAAAGCAAATAAGAGAAGCAAAGAGAGAGTATGAAAAGAGACTGGCAGCTAGCATTAAAGGAAATCTCAAAGTTTTCTATCGGCATATAAATAGTAAAAGGGTGGTAAAAGGAGGAGTGGGGCCGATTAGGGACCAGAAAGGGGATTTACACATGGAGGCAGAGGGCATAGCTGAGATATTACATGAATACTTTGCATCTGTCTTTACCAAGGAAGAAGATGCAACCCAGGCAATGTTGAAAGAGGAGGTAAGTCAGATACTAAAGGGGTTTAAAATTGATAAAGAGGAAGTATTCGATAGGCTGTCTGTACTTAAAGTGGATAAAGCACCAGGACCAGATGAGATGCATCCAAGGATACTGAGGGACGTGAGGGTGGAAATCGCAGAGGCACTGGCCATAACTTTTCAGTCTTCCTTAGACTTGGGGGTGATGCCATAGGACTGGAGAATTGCAAACGTGTTCAAAAAAGGGTCATATGTACAAATACGAGTTAATTAAGGAAAGCCAGCATGGATTTCTTAAGGGAAAATCATGTTTAACTAACTTGCTGGAATTTTTTGAGAAGGTAACAGAGGGTTGATGAGGGTAATGCTGTTGATGTGGTGCACATGGACTTTCAAAAGGCATTTGATACAGTGCCACACAACAGACTTGTGAGCAAACTTGTAGCTCATGGAATGAAAAGGAGGGTAGCAAAATGGATACAAACTTGGCTGAGTAACAGGAAACAAAGGTAGTGGTTAATGTATGTTTTTTGGGCTGGAGGAAGGTTTGTAGTGGAGTTCCCCACGGACCCTAGCTTTTCCTGATATATATTAATGACCTCGACCTTGGTGTACAGGGCACAATTACAAAGTTTGCAGTTGATATGAAACTTGGAAACATTATGAACTATAAGGAGGATAGTGTACATAGGAACAGGAGTAGGCCATTCAGCCTATCGGGTCTGTTTCGTCATTTGATACAATCATGGCTGATCATCCACTTCAATGCCTTTTACCCCACACTATCTTCATATTCCCTTATGTCATTTGTATTTAGAAATCTGTCAATCTCTGCTTTAAACATACTCAATGACTGAGCTTCCACAGCCCTCTGGGGAAGAGAATTCCAAAGATTCACAACCTTCTGAGTAAAGAAATTTCTCCTCATCTCTGTCCCAAGTGGCTTCCCCCTTATTTTGAAATTGTGCACCCTGGTTCTAGACTCCCCAACCAGGGAAAACATCTTACCTGCATCTACCCTGTCTATCCCTTTAAGTATTTTGTAGGTTTCAATGAGATCACCTCCCATTCTTCGAAACTCTAAAGAATACAGGTGCAGTTTCCCCAATCTCTCTTAATAGGACAGTCCCGCCATCCCGGAAACAAGTCTGGTGAACCTTCGTTGCACTCCCTCTATGCAAATAATATCCTTCCCAAGGTAAGGGGACCAAAACTGCACACAGTATTCCAGGTGCGATCTAACCAAGGTTCTGTACAATTGAAGCAAGACTTCACTGATCCTGTACTCAAATCCTGTTCCGATAAAAGCTAATATACCATTACCCTTCTTAATTGTTTGCTGCACCTGCATGTTAGCTTTCATTGACTTATTGACAAGGACACCCAGGTCCCTTTGCACATCTACACTTCCTTATCTCTTACCATTTAAGAAATACTCTGCACATCTGTTCCTCATACCAAAGTGGATAACCTCACATTTTTCCACATTATATTCCATCTGCCACGTTCTTGCCCAATCACTAAGTCTTTCCAAATCCCCTTGAAGCCACTTTGCAACTTCCTCACAATGCATGCATCTTCCTCACAACACAGTGAAGTGTAGAACTTCAAAAGGACATAGACACATTGGTGGAACGGGCAGACAGGTGGCAGATGAAGTTCAATGCAGAGAAATGTGAAGTGATTAATTTTGGTAGGAAGAACATGAAGAGACAATATAGAATAAAGGGTACAATTCTATAGGGGGTGCAGGAGCAGAGGGACCTGGGTGTATATCTGCATAAGTCATTGAAGGTCGCAGGACAGGTTGAGAGAGCAGTCAATAAAGCACACAGTATCCTGGGCTTTATTATTAGGGGCATAGAGTACAAGAGCAAGGAAGTTAGTTTAACTTGTATAAGACACTAGTTTGGCCTCAGCTGGAGTACTGCATCCAGATCTGGGCACCGCACTTGAGGAAATATGTGAGCGCATTGGAGAGAGTACAGAAAAGATTCATGAGAATGTCTCCAAGGAAGAGGAATTTCAGTTCTGAAGATAGATTAGAGAAGTTAGGAATGTTTTCCTTGGAGAAGAGAAGGCTGAGAGGTGATTTGATAGAGGTAATCAAAATCATGAGGGGTCTGGACAGAGTAGATGGAGAGAAACTGTTCCCACTCGTGAAAGGATTGTGAACGAGAGGGCACAGATTTAAAGTATTTGTTAAGAGAAGCAAAAGTGACATGAAGAAAAGCTTTTTCACACAGCAAGTGGTTAAGATCTGGAATGCGCTGCCTGAGAACAAGTTGGAGGCAGGTTCAATTGAAGCATTCAACAGGGAATTAGACAGTTATATGAAAAGGAAGAATGTGCAGGGTTATGGGGAAAAGGCAGGGGAATGGAACTGAGGGAATTGCTCTTTCGGAAAGCCAGTGTGGACACAATGGGCCAAAGGGCCTCCTTCTGCACTGTAATGATTCTGTGATTAGCCACCTCTTTTAAGACCCTAGGATGAAGTCCATCAGGGCCCGGGGAGTTGTCAGGCCGCAGCTCCATCAGTTTGCTCAGTACTGCTTCCTTGGTGATTGTAATTTCACCAAGTTCCTCTCTTCCTTCCACCTCCTGATTTACAGCTATTGCAGGAATGGTTTTTGTATCCTCTATAGTAAAGACAGAAGCAAAATATTTGTTCATTTCATCCGCACTTTCTTATTATCTACTCTTAACTCCTCATTCTCACTCTCTAGAGGACCAACACTCATTTTACTTACTCTTTTCCTTTTAAAATACCTGTAGAAACTCTTGCTATCCATTTTTACATTTCTAGCCAGCTTCCTCTCAAACTCTAATTTCTTTCTCCTGATTAACCTTTTAGTCATTCTCTGCTGTTCTTTATATTCTGACCAATCATATGACCTGCCACACACCTTTGCGCAATTATATGCTTTTTCCTTAGGTTTGATGCTGTCCTTAACTTCTTTAGTTAACCACGGATGGTGGGTCCTCCCCTTAGAATTTTTCTTTATAGTAGGAATATACATCCTGAGTATTCTGAAATATCCCCTTAAATGTCTGCCACTGTTTCTATATTGATCTATGTCATAGCCTAGTAACCCAGTTCACTTCAGCTAGCTCAGCTTTCATGTCCACATAATTGCCCTTATTTAAGTTTAAAATACTCGTCTTCGACCCACTCTTTCAAACTGGATGTCAAATTCAATCATATTGCGGTTGCTGCTACCTAGAAGTGCCTTTATTCTGAGGTCATTAATTAATCCAGTCACATTACACAATAGCAAGTGTCATGCTAGATCCCACCTGCCAAGAATGAGGCATATTAATTTTGTCACATGAACATTGATTTAAAAACTGTTGCTGAAGTGAAGAAGGAACTTGTTCAAAAAATTACCAGGCCCCTGGCTGGAAAGATATTTGCATATTAACAGACAGTGCTTGTGGAGACAAAGGGGTTACTTCCCTTATCCAATTTAATCCACAGTGGACTTTGAGCACCAGGTATTGTATGTAAGAACAGACATTTCAGGGTCGGCTAAGACCAGAGAATCCACAAACAGACGTGGTCACGTGACTAGCCTGCTTGGCAACTTGTTTTTTTCTGAATTGTACAAACAGTTAGAACTCAGAGTGTCTGTTTGCTCCTGGACTGAAAAGACCTCCCCTGGCTAGATCGCCACAGTCTCTCCTTTCTGCTCCCACCTCTTTTTCACAGAACTCCAAATCCACTGAAAACACATGAAACCCAAGAGAGAAAAGTATTCCACAGCAAACAAGGTTTAAGAAGAATATTGGGCCCCAATGAAAAGCAAGATCTACCGAGAATCAAGGACTCTACAGTGAGCTCGAAGATCCATAACAAAAACCCTCTTCAGAGATTGCCTCAAACTTTTTCACTTTATTTCTTCTGCTCTGTTCTGTCTCTATTTGCATGTGTGTATCGCGCATGCATCCTAGCATGGGCATGTCGTGTATCCGTGGGCATTAACCGAATTAGAGTTTAATAAATTTCAACCTTTCTTCTTTAAACGTAAGAAAACCTGTTTGTGCTGGTTTCTTTACCTTATAATTGGAAAGCAGTGAACAAGGATTTACCAAGGGGAAGCTAAAAACATGGTGTGTTTAAAATAAAACCCTGTTACGGTAAGACTATGTGAAGGTTGAGAGGGGCCCCTAGACCCCTTTCTCACCTGAGTGTTCCAGAATGTGCTGCTCTAAGAATCTATCTCGGAAGCATTCTATGAACTTCTCATCCAGGTTACTATTGCCAATCTGATTTTTCCAGTTTATATGTAGATTAAAATCACCCATGATTATTGCTGTCCCTTTATCACATGCACCTAATATTTCTTCTTGTATACTTCGTCCTACGTTGTGGTTACTGTTGGGGGCCTGTAGACCACTCCCACTAGTGACTTCGTTCCCCTACTATTCCTGATCTCCACTCAAACCGATTTTACATCCTGATCTCCTGAACAAGCTCATTTCTAACTATTGCACCAATGCCATCCTTGATTAACAGTGCTACACCTCCACCTTTACCTAGCTTCCTATTCTTCTTGAATGAATAATGGAAACAGCTTTACTTTGTCAAACTTATCTAAACCTGTTATAATCATATACCCCTCTATCAAATCTCTCCTCAATCGCCTTTGCTCCCAGGAGAACAATCACAGCTTCTCCAACCTAACCTTGTAGCTAAAATCCCTCATTCCTGAGACAACTGTGGTAAATCTCCTCTGCACCCACTCAAGGACCCTCACATCCTTCCTAAAGTGTACCGACCAGAACTTTTTAAAAATTCAATCATGGGATGTGGGTGTCACTGGCTAGGCCAGCATTTATTGCCCATCCCTAATTGCCCTTGAGAAAGTGGTGTAAGCTGCCTTCTTGAAACACTGCAGTTCATGAGAGGTAGGTACACCCAGAGTGCAGTTAGGAAGGGAGTTCCAGGATTTTGACTCAGGGACAGTGAAGGAACAGCGATATAGTTTCAAGTCAGGATGGTGTGTGGCTTGGAGGGGAACTTGCAGGTGGTGGTGTTCCCATGCATCTGCTGCCTTTGTCCTTCTCGGATGCAATACTCTAGTTGTGGCCTCAGCAAGGTTTTACCAAGGTTCAGCATAACATTTCTGCTTTTGTACTTAATATCTCTATTTATGAAGCCCAAGATCACATATACTTTGCTCACTTATATATATATTTTTTTAACTTATATTTTTTTTTGCTCACTACTCTCTTAATATGTCCTTCAAAGATCCATGCACGTGAACCCCTAGGACCTCTGTCCCTGCACACTCTTAAGAATGGTGCCATTAAGTCTATATTGCTTCTCCCCATCCTTTCTGCCAAAATGCATCATCTCACACTTGTCTCTTTTAAAATTCCATCTGCCACTTGTCTGCCCATTCTGCTAGCCTAGCTATGTCCTGTTGCAGTCAATTGGTATCATCCTCACTGTTTGCCACACCTCCACGTTTGGTATCATCGACAAATTTGAAATTTTACTCTTGTTTTCCAATATCCAAATCATTTATATATCAAAAAAGCAGTGTCCTAGTATTGACCCTTGGGAAACACCACTATCTACCATCCTCCAATCTGAAAACAACCATTTACCACAACTCAAATAAAAGCAAAATACTGCGGATGCTGGAAATCTGAAATAAAAACAAGAAATGCTGGAATCACTCAGCAGGTCTGGCAGCATCTGTGGAAAGAGAAGCAGAGTTAACGTTAAGGGTCACTGACCCGAAACGTTAACTCTGCTTCTCTTTCCACAGATGCTGCCAGACCTGCTGAGTGATTCCAGCATTTCTTGTTTTTATTTCATTTACCACAACTCACTGTTTTCTGTCCTTAAGCCAACTGACACTGACCCTCGTATTCCACGAGCCTCAATTCTGTTAATTAGCCTTTTATGTAGCAAACACTGAGCAACCACTTTCGTAAAATCCATATAGACAACATATCCCCCTCATCAATGAATGAACTGATACTTTCGCCATCTTTTTGGGTGTGTTTGTTGAATTTCGCTCTTTCCACGATAACATTCTTTCTGATTTTAAACTATCCCTCCAAGGCTTTTATTACTTCACCACACGGGGTTTCCTTTTCATCGATCCCCAGGGTAGTTAAAATGTCATCTGCACTGTCGTACAGTAAATAACTGATCTATTCCCTGTCTGGTCGTGCTGCTAGACCCAATGCAGAATGGTACCTGTCGAATCTTTGAATCCACCTCGGCCACGCCTCTGCCCGGTTGGGCCTCACCGCTCGCTCGAAACTCTCTGGTAAGGGTATCGACTTTTCCATGCTTCTCTCCAATGTTTTCAATATTTTCCATCTTTACCCTACAAAAGTCATTTTTTACCACTGTCACCATGTACTAAGGATAGTAGACTTTGGGTTAAAGTAACAGGAGTTTATTTACAGGGGTCTTATCTCTAAGGCATCTACATTAACATTGAGCAACACGAGATTCAGCCTCGTGACATCACATCCTGCGATGATGGGTCTATATACATAATTACCCAGTAACAGCTTATATACATTATACTACAGAGACCCCACACCACATTTATACATTACACAGCCCTCCTTGATGGCAAAATCCTTTCAGCTGAAAGTCCCAAACTCCTCCCAGGTGCAATGGGTTGGATCTCCCAGACCTTCTCAAAGTCAATGTCCTCTTCGTTCACTTCTCCCAAGCACTTTCAACCTGGGCTTCTGTGAATAAGGCGATCTCTGGTGATCCTGTTTGTCTTTTACTTCTCCGCAAAGTTCAACTTTCAAAACAGGTTCAAGTCTTCACAGTCTTTCGCTGTATCAGTCTTCTGACTGCAGGTGTTCCCTCTCTCTCTCCTCTCCGAGGCTACCACTGCTGGTCTTCTTCCTTACAGCCTGCTTGCCTTCTGAAAATCTGTTGAATTTATCCAGAATCAATAGTCAATAATATTTTCCAATATGCATAGTCTACAAGTCTGGCTACAGCAGACCCATCCGGTCTTTCCATTGTTTCTGGGTGTTAGCAATAGCAATTCAAATTTATATTCTCTGAGTCACTGACTCCTTGTTTATGATCTGAAAGTCTGGGAGGGTGAAACCCATTGTTCTTCAGGTGTTACACCCCTGCAGTCTCTGCTTTTCAAAAAGGTCTTTCGTCTGTGTTCTTTGTTGTCCTGGTAACCACGATTCCTGTCTATCTTTAAGCAAAGTTGATGTGAGGTCACCTGATTTCTCTGACTCCATCTTAAACTTTAAAAAAATCATAATCTTTAAAACATAATCATGTGACAAAGTCCAGTGCTCATAAAACAATGGACAACATTGTGCATGGGTTTCATTGACAACATGTTACAATACTTTGAAGATTTCACAAACAAGCTACAGATTTCCACAAAATTCTCCACAGACACTCTATTATTGTGTCCAAACTGGAATCATCCTCATGTTTGACATCTCCGTTTGACACCTGTGTGAGCTATCACTGTTCTGATGACCCAAATAACCACTTTGTATGATGTGAATTACAAATTTCCCACATGACACTGTCAAGAAAACCCCATATGCTAAATGAGAAATATTAATTTCATCAGTTAGAAACTTACTTTAGGCTTTTAATGGAAAAAATCCGACAACTAACTTTTTAAAAAACTAGCAGCCAAGATGGTCACTGCAATTTGCATCTGAAATACCAGGCGATTGAACTGGAGACAAAGGTCTAACAAAAAGACCAGCCAGAACAATGCTTTGGCTAACTGAGTATATTATGCAGATCATCCTCATTAGCAGGACAGTCAAAGCTATCTTCAGGCATTCATATGTGGATACATCCCTCCAGAGGATAAACACTGACAACCCCACTGAAGAGAGGTTTGGGTTTTAGAATTTGGAGCTCATTTAAAACAAAGGGGATTAAGAGAACAATATGACTGTCTGTCCATCTTTTAAAAACTGGGCGTTTTGTTACACGCACAGAAGACAAGCTGTAACTGAGTGTGCAGCAGCAGAGGAGGCTGCGTGCTTCCCTTTCTCTCTCTCTCTCTCCAGAAAGCATAAAGTTTGGAAACATGTCTGCAACTGTGAACCCTCCAAGCCTACAGACTGCTACAGCCAGAGACCAGGTGAAGAGAGCTACCTACCAGTAGGCCAACCACAAAGTGCACTTTGACCGACCAAGGATTTCAAGAATACAACTCTAGCCGGACAATCACCGAGTCATCCAATCTCAAACTGTGTATTTAACTTTTATTTATTCTAGACTTTAATCCAACCACCAAATCTAGTTTTCCCTCTGTAATCTATTTGTGCGTGTGCGATTCTCGTGTGAATGTGCAGTGTATTTTTTTATTATTTTTTAATTGGGGTTAGAGTGTTAAGTATAATAAACGTACCTCTTGTTTAAACTTAAGAAAACCTGTCTGATTGGATCTTTCACGATCACAGTAAAGGAAAAAGGTAAAACACTCACTGAGGTGGTAAACACAACCACCGTTTAAAGAAAGGAACAAACCCTGTTGCGGTCAAATAAGAGGAAGGGCAAGAGGGGAGCCTGAGATCCCCTCCCCACCTGGCCGGAACAACACCAATCCCGAACATTGAAAACTAATTGCAGGAAGTTAGTTTATGACAATGCTTTATAGCTCAAACACTCAGCACAAAAATTGTGTCTTGTGCTATGATTGTTTGTAAGCTTGAATTGGCCAGTTACAAACAAATGCGGTTTGCCTCCAATAAAAAGCATTATGAAATCCCAGAGAGTATGTCTGTCTGAGGACGTCTGCACGAGGCATAGGGCATCCAAGAACAGTTTTAACTGTTTATTGAATTAATTGCTATTTAAATATTACATTGGCTGGCACATTGAGTTGCTATCCTTGTGTTCACAGATGACTGTGTTCCTGCAGGTATACATATGCAAGTTCTTGCTAACCTTTAGAAAATTCCCAATGTTCTTGCACTGAATACATAGCCTGACTTGCCAGTGACATTTCCTGTGCATCCTAACCAGTTGAATGAAATAGAATTTGGCTTTACTTTGAACTCTGCCCTCGTGGTGTGTGTCTGCTGAATTCATTCAATGAGATTACAGTCTCCAATCAAGTTATTGTCTGGAAAACTTTTAAGACACCAACAATTTCTTACATTTTATAGAATCATAATATAGAAATTTATAGGAGGCCATTCGGCCCATCGTGTCTGTGCTAGCCAAAAAGATCTATTCAGTCTAATCCCACTTTCCAGCTTATGGTCCGTAGCCCTCTGGGTTACATCACCTCAAGTGCATTTCCAAGTGTTTTTTTAAATGCAGTGAAAGTTTCTGCCTCTACCACCCTTTCAGGCAGTGAGATCCAGACACCAGCACCCTCTGGGTGAAAAATATTCTCCTCAACTCTCCTCTAATCCTTCTGCCAATTACTTCAAATCTGTACCCACAGGTTATTAGCCTCTCTGCTAAGGGAAATCAGTCTTTTCCTATCCACTCTGTCTAGACCTCTCATAATTTTATACACCAATTATATCTCCCCTCAGCCTCCTCTGTTCCAAAGAAAACAACACCTGTCTATTGAAACTTTCCTCATAGCTAAAATTCTCCAGTCTTGGCAACATCCTTGTGAATTTCCTCTGTACCCTGTCATGCAGCCCCCTCCCCCCACCCCCCACCTGCCAAGAATGAGGCACATATTATTTCGCTATTTATTATTTATTTAAAGCTTAAAATTGCTGCTGGGAAGGAAAGAGGGCCTATCACAAGGAATTGCCAGGCCCCTTGCCGGAAAGACCTTTCTTGCATAGTAACAGACAGTACTTGGAACGGACAAAGGGGCCATTCCCTGCTCCAATTTAATCCACAACGGACTTTTGATTACCAGATGTTGAAGGTGGAGAGCCTAGCATTCCAGGTTAACTGCTAAGATGGCCGAATACACAAACAGACGAGGTCAGACCAGTTTAGTCACATGACTAACTGACTGTTGGAGTTTTTTTGAATTTGAACTTGCCACAGGAAATTTGAACTCAGAAAGCTGTTTGCACCTGGACTGAAAAGATCTCTCTCCTGTCTGCTCCTATCTCTTTCTCATGGAACTGAAGACCCATTGAAGACACATGAACCCCAAGAGAGAAAAGTCTCCTACACTGAACAAGGTTTAAGAATACTAGGCCCCAATAAAAAGCAAGACTACTTAAAAAAGGACCGCAGTGAGCTCGAAGCACAGTGAACAAGAAGCTCTTCTGATATTGCCTCAAACCTCTCTACTTTATTTTTCTTCTGCTCTTTTCTGTCCCTATTTGCATGTGTGTATTGCATATGCATGCTAGCGTAAGGCCCTGCATGTATCCGTAGACGTTAACCAAATTAGAGTTTAAGTTTTAATAAATTTCACTTTCCTTCTTTAGACCTAAGAAAGTCTCAATATGTTCATTTCTTTCCCTTACAATTGGAAAGTGGTGCAACAAGGATTCACCAAGGGGGAGCTCAAAACACGGTGTGTTAAAAATAAAACCCTGTTACAATAAGACCAGGTGAAGACAGTAAAAGACCGCTAGACACCTTTCTCACCTGGTCATAACAACCCGCTCTAGTGCAAACACATCCTTCCTGTAATGCGGTGACCAGAACTGTATGCAGTACTCTAGCTGTGGTCTAACTAGTGTTTTATACAGTTCCAGCACAACCTCTCTGCTCCTATATTCTATGCCTCAGCTAATAAAATAAATTTATATAACAGAATCACTTAAAGAGACAGTTCTATACAAGCACTGGCCTGTTTAAACAACGAGGCCCATTCAAGCATATGGTTTGCATTTCAAGATTATTCAAGCCACTGCATTGCTAACAACAGAATTCTCCCGAAATAGGGCAAACAGTTAGCAAATGATTAAATAAAAAGACCATTTGCAGGTGGACCAATCCATAATAGATTTACATCTTCCTGTCTTCTCCGCCGAGGCTTGATGAGCACTGCCTCAGTCAGCACTTTCAGCTTCATATCCTCCTCCTCCTCACAGTTCCTATTTCAACTTTATTCATACAAAATATCGCATAATTGTCTGAAAAAGACAAAACAACAGAAAACTTGACCACAATGCCCTCGTTGCTGGGCAGAAAACTTCATTACCAAGCCTAATAGGACAAAAGTCCTAGTCCTTATCTTAGCCCTTGTACTGACACAGCCCCTCATCTCAAACCGGATCCCGACACAGTCCCCTCATCTCAATCCCTGTAGTGCCAAATTTATTGATGCAAGAAATGGGAAAACGCAATTCAAGAAACTGAGATACACAATGAGTTTGTTCACTTCTCCTGGGACCAATCCAAAGTGTAACACAACTCTTAAGAATTCACTTTGATTCCTTCATTTCTCAGCTATCTTTCAAGCTATGAGATCACTTCCCAAATCTGGACTTCCCAGCATGAGCACGGGCTTGCCTCAATACAGAAATACATCCGACTGAGCCAGCGGTGCTTGAGATGGCTTGGCCATGTGAGCCGCATGGAAGATGGCAGGATGCCCAAGGACACATTGTACAGCGAGCTCGTCACTGGCATCAGACCCACCGGCTGTCCATGTCTCCGCTTTAAAGACGTCTGCATACATGACATGAAGTCCTGTGACATTGATCACAAGTCATGGGAGTCAGTTGCCAGTGATCGCCAAAAAGGCAGAGCTAAAGAGTGGCAAGTCGAAGAGACTTAGCTGTTGGCAGGAAAAAAGACAGAAGCGCAAGGGGAGAGCCAACTGTGTAACAGCCTGACAACCAATTTTATCTCAAGCACCTGTGGAAGAGTCTGTCACTCTAGAATTGGCCTTTATAGCCACTCCAGGCACTGCCTTACAAACCACTGACTACCTCCAGGTGCTTACCCATTGTCTTTCGAGACAAGGAGGCCAAGAAGAAGAAGATTCCCTCTAACTAACGCCTTGGCATTATTTCACATAACCTTCAGAATTTTGGAGATGCAGGATATCTCCAAAACGCCAATGGATTTGACTTTAAAGACATCTCATGGCTTGGTGTCACTACTAGGTGATGCACCTAGCATCAACCAGATCAGGCCCCAGGTCTTCAACGTATAGTCACAAGGCTGTCAGGCACAGTCGACAGAATGGTAACACCTCACTTTACAGCAATCCCAAGTTCCAAAATACCAGCCCTCCATATAGGTTTCTTTAACGAAATTTGGTATTTGATTATTCTCAATATCGTTAAAAATACCTTTAGTATCTGATTCAATAGAAACCACACTCCAGCCACTTGCCATACATGCTATAATGACTAGCAAATGTTGGTCCTGATATTCGCTGTTAATTTCTTGTAAAATCGCATTGATCTTATCATGCTGTTTTTCCTTAATTGAGAAAATGATGGTTAACTCTTCCCTAATTAGATCCCTGTTTTGTTCATTTATGTCCGACAGGAGGCCGGTCAACTGGGTTAGCATCAATTCATTGTGATTTGCTATCCACCCTTCTTCCTACATATGATGGCACAGATCTTTGGGCATAGGCACCTTAATTAAAGCCAGTGCAATTCAGACAATTTCAAAACAAACATCATTATATAAGGCCTCATGTGCTTTTAAAATCACAAGTCCATTCTTTTGGACTTGCATTATGTCATTTGGACATCTGCCATGCTCCTTTTTAATTTCATCACTGGCGGGATCCACTTTTACTATCAGTTCCATTTGAAAAAGTGTGGTGGCTACGGACCTGCTGTTAAGCAGAGAATTGGAATTCAGTGCAGAGGGGGAAGGAGATGGTAGGTATTTTAAACCAAGGGGCAACAGTAAATAAGTAAAGAATTGCATTTGAGGAGATAGAAAAGGTGGCATCTTAATCAACACACAAAGAGGAGCAGCAGAAACTGAGGAAATCAAGGGTAAATATATCGGTCATATATTTATCTAGATATCCTTTTACAGGTTTAGTATCTTTAGTGTTAGGTTTGAGCTAGTAAGGATTTAATATTCGTGAAAATAAGTCAAAGGAAACCAAGCTAAGTGATTTCATTCTAAACACACTTAAAGATACTAGCAATAAATAGCTAAGAAATTATCACAGTAACCAATTACTAATATTTAACAGCAAGCAAAATCCATGTGCTTAATCAAGCTAGACCTCAAGTGACCAACTAATTCAAGAAATAAAATACAGATAATAAATTAATTAATTAATAAAGGCCTGACAGTGCATGTAGTGTGTCGGGATTGTAGTATGTGGGAATTTGTGGACGTGACTATCCCAGACTGTCACATCTCCAAGAAATGTCTCTGCTTTGAGACACTCCGTCTCGGTCTTATTGAGCTGGAGTCTGAGCTAGAGACACTCTGACACTTACGGGAGGAGGAGGAATTCTGGGATATTTTACTCCCAAGTGCAGTCACACAACAGAGGAAAGCTCAGGTACAGGAAGGGGAGAATGTAACTAGCAGCCAGCCGGGTAAGGTGGAATGCAGGAGAGGTAGTAAAGGAGGTCCAGCAGATGTAGGTCCTGTCCAACAGGTGCAAAGCACTCAATATCTGCGTGTATAAGGAGAAAGACTGTGGGAAGGATAACCAGAATGCCAACCAAGGCATCACAGAGAAGGCGGCTGTCCAAGGAGAGGAGGTGCAGAGTAGAAGGTTTATAGTTATAGGGGATTCAATAATTAGGGGGATAGATACTGCAGATGCCAGAAATATGAAGTAAAAACTGAGAATGCTGGAAATGCTCATTTAGCAGGTCAGGCAGCATCTGCGACAAGAGAAACACAGTTAACATTTTGGGTCGAAGACCTTTCTCGGCTGAAGTATTACTCAAGCCATGTGCAAATTAATATAGGAAGAAACAGATTAGGAAAGTCAACAGATAGCTAAAGGAAGGATTCCATATCCTGGGACACTGGCGCCAGTACTGAGACAGGAAGGAGTACAAACTGACTCGATGCAACCTGGTTATCACTTTGGTGAAGCTTTACTACATTCTCTCCAAGGCCAGTATATCCTTCCTGTGGTTTTTGCCCACGCACTTAATTTATCAATGTATCTTTTCAACTTTATGCTCCCAACGACACTGTTCACATGGTGTTACTTCATCTCTGCCTGTACTTACAATAACTTGTTTTTATATAGTGTCTTAATGTAATAAAGTTTCCCAAGGCAATGCACAAGAATTATAAAACAGAATATGTCACTGAGCCACATAAGGAGATATTAGGCCAGATGACAAAGCGCTTGGTAAAAGGGTAGGTTTTAAAAAGCATCGTAAAGGAGGAAAGCGAGGTAAAGAGGCGGAGAGGTGTGGGGAGGGAATTCCAGAGCTTGGGGCCTAGGCAGCTGAAGGTGTGGCCACCAGTTGTGGAGCAATTAAAATCGGGGACGCTCAAGAGGGTAGAATTAGAGGAGCACAGATATCTCGGAGGAAGGTTTGTGGGGCTGAAGGAGATTACAGAGATAGGGAGGGGTGAGGCCATGGCTGGATTTGAAAACAAAATGCAAATTTTAAACCAGAAGCCAATGTAGCTCAGTGAGCACAGGGGTGGTGAATAAATGAGCTAGGACATGGGCAGCAGAACTTTGGCTGAACTCAAGTTTACCAAGTTTACAGAGGGTAGAATGTGGGAGACCAGCCAGGAGTGCGTTGGAATAGTTAAGTCTAGAGGTAACAAAGGCATGAATGAGGGTTTCAGCAGCAGATGAACTGAGGCAGGGGCAGAGTTGGACAATGTTACAGTGGGGGAAATAGGCAGTCTTAGTGATGTGCAAATATGTGGTAAGAAGCTCATCCTGAGGTCAAATATTGACACCGAGGTCGTGAATAGCCTGGTTGTCTCATAAGTTGCCAGGGAGAGGGATGGAGTCAGTGGCATGTTTTGGAGACAATTGTTTGTCTTCCCAATATTTAGTTGAAGGAAATTTCTGCTCATCCAGTATTGGGTGTCAGACAAGCAGTCTGATGAAGAAGAAACCGTGGAGGAGTCACGAGAGGTGGTGGTGAGGTAGAGCTGGGTGGCTTCAGTGTACATGTGGAAATATGTGCTTTCGGATGAAACACATGGTGTACGCCATTCTCTGCCTGTTTATAAGGTGTTAATTGATTCTCCGTATCTACCTATTCACATGGTGTTATTTTATTCTCTGCCTGCACTTGTTCACAGGGTGTTGTCTGGCTACCTTGGGGTACGGTTTCATCTTCATCGCCTGGGCAAAGAGGAAAGCCAGTTACACAACCTTTCCGATTCTTTTCTCTTTGCTCCAGCCAGGTAGAGGTTGATGATCAGGCGATAAGGAGAAACATTAATCGAGTTGTGTGGAGTTTGAGTTGCCCTCTGGTTTCTGGCTCCACCTGGTGGTCTAGTACAATAGCATCTTGTGAAATGATTGTTACCAACTCAATCTCTGGGATTTGCCTGATGTGATGTTTCCCCTCTTTGTGAGTCCCTTTCTCTACAGTTATAGCATGTGCTTCTGCTTGAAGGTATTTCCACTCTGGTAAACACTTTGCAAAACACTTCAAAAGTAGTTTATTGGTTGGGAACCCTGAGGATGTGACAGAGTACAATGTATCAGCAAGTCATTTTCTTGAGCTGATTCCACCTGCAGTGTGCTGCTCTCAGCCACAGAGCGACCTGCATCATTAGATTGTGTTGGTTCAATTCTTAAGCTAGGAATGTGGACCTTTCAAAGGTACAGTCAGAGAGGGGTCACACAATGCATGTCTACTGTAGGCATGAGGACATGGAGTCCTATATAATTGGAGCGTAAATGTTCCCACATGCGACTGACAAATGAATTTCAGTATCGGTAAGTGTGACATGATGCGATTTGATAGGATGAACAAGGTGGCCACAGACCCCTTGAAAAATAACATAGGCTAAAGGTGCAAAGGGATCTAGGGATACGATACACAAGTCACTAAAATTAATGATGCAGGTCAATACAGCCATATCATTCACACACTGACTGTATGATTCACACACTGATCACATCATCCAAACTCTTTTCATGATTTTCCTACATTTTTCATACGCTAAATGGCTACACTTCAAAAGAACGTCATTGGCTTTAAAGCGCTTTGGAAAGTCCTGTGATTGTGAAAGGCGATATATAAATCCACTGTCCTCACTATCCAAGGCCCCAAACACTCCTTTCAGGTGAAGCAGCGATTTACTTGTACTTCTTTCAATGTAGTATACTGTATTCGCTGCTCACAATATGGTCTCCTCTACATTGGGGAGACCAAAAGCAGACTGGGTGACCGCTTTGCGGAACACCTCCGCTCAGTCCGCAAGCAGGACCCCGAGCTTCCGGTTGCTTGCCATTTCAATGCTCCCCCCTGCTCTCATGCTCACATCTCTGTCCTGGGATTGCTGCAGTATTCCAGGGAACATCAACGCAAGCTCAAGGAACAGCACCTCATTTACCGATTAGGCACACTACAGCCTGCCTGACTGAACATTGAGTTCAATATTTTCAGAGCATGACGGGCCCCCCTTTTTACTTTTATTTTTAGTTATTTTTTTCTTCTTCCTTTTTTTCTTTTTTTTTGTGTTTGTTTTATTTTATTTTATCTTAGTTTGTTTACCCACTGTTTTGTTTTCATGTTTGTACTTGCGACTGTTTAATTTTCAGTCTGTTAACACCTTATCTGTACTAATGCTTTGTCTTTCAACACACCATTAACATATTATTTGCCTTTACTCCACGACCTTCTGGTCAGCTATTCTGTGACCTTCTCCTTTGTTATCTCTTGCCCCACCCCCGCTTTACTTGCTTATAACCTTTAACATTTCTAATATTTGCCAGTTCTGAAGAAGGGTCACTGACCTGATACGTTAACTCTGCTTCTCTCTGCACAGATGCTGCCAGACCTGCTGAGTATTTCCAACATTTCTTGTTTTTATTTCAGATTTCCAGCATCCGCAGTATTTTGCTTTTATATAAATAAAAGTCTTTCTTTTCATGGGAAGCTGTAGGTGGCGATAGTGAGCTATTTGAGATGGTCCTCATTGGGAGCAGCACCTATAGATGTTCACTGGTACTACAGACCATAGGACAATGATTGAAACCTGATAGAGAATTTCCGTCAGTCAGAAATTATGATGTCTACAATTTAAAGCTGCTCACCTGTCATTGGATAGCTCTCACTCATTGAATATGCAAAGCAGGGTAAATATTAGAGATAAAAGGTTCAAATTCCATGTTTAAATCTCTCCAACTAGATTTCTGACCTGCATTCCCCCCGCTCCGCCCCACCATCCACCATCCTACCTCCAACTGCCATCTCACGATAAAATTGCCAAAATCACTTCTCTAATAACCATCTCACCTCCAATTGTCTCATTTTCGCCCACCATCTCACTCTTTCATTTACCTGGTCTTCTCACTGGATATTTTCAACCAGACCTGGTCTTTCAACTGAGATTTAGAATGAAAAAAAAAACAAGAGTTTCAACAGGTTACACAGAGCTGCAGTTGTAAATATAACAGAACCGGTGTAACAAGCCATCATTTATTAATTGGATGAAGGCAGCGCCTCAAGAGACAGAAACCACTCTTGCCTTCTTTAAAGATGCATTCTAGTTAGCAGTTACTAGGCAACTGCAAAGGTTGATTGTGCACTCATTAAGCAAATAGTCTGACAAGCAAGGATAAAGCATTATTTTGCCATTAACACTCTTTCTGTCTTTTACTCGAATTATTACCACTCCTTTTGCCTTTTGTTCCATGACATCCTTGTCATGTAATCTCTCCTGCTCTCTGCCCTATCACAGACTTTCACGTTTGTTCTTCTTCCCCCCTGACCTTTCACTTGCTCAAAACCTATCACATTTCTAACCTTTGCCAGTTCTGATGTAAGGTCATTGACCTGAAATGTTAACTATGGTTCTCTCTCCACAGATGCTGCCTGACCTGCTGTGTACAATTCTGGTCACCACACTACCAGAAGGACGTGGAGGCTTTGGAGAGGGTACAGAAGAGGTTTACCAGGATATTGCCTGCTCTGGAGGGCATTAGCTATGAGGAGAGGTTGGATAAACAGGGATTGTTTTCACTGGAACGACGGAGGTGGAGGGGCGACATGATAGAGGTTTTCAAAGTTATGAGCGGCATGGACAGAGTGGATAGTCAGAAGCTTTTTCCCAGGGTGGAAGAGTCAGTTACTAGGGGACATAGGTTGAAAGTGCGAGGGGCAAAGTTTAGAGGGGATGTGCGAGGCAAGTAGGGCGGCACAGTGGTTAGCACTGCAGCCTCACAGCTCCAGGGACCCGGGTTCGATTCTGGGTACTGCCTGTGTGGAGTTTGCAAGTTCTCCCTGTGTCTGCATGGGTTTTCTCCGGGTGCTCCGGTTTCCTCCCACAAGCCAAAAGACTTGCAGGTTGATAGGTAAATTGGCCATTATAAATTGTCACTAGTATAGGTAGGCGGTAGGGAAATATAGGGACAGGTGGGGATGTTTGGTAGGAATATGGGATTAGTGTAGGATTAGTATAAATGGGTGGTTGATGGTCGGCACAGACTCGGTGGGCCGAAGGGCCTGTTTCAGTGCTGTATCTCTAAAAAAAAAGTTCTTTACACAGAGGGTGGTGAGTGTCTGGAACTTTCTGCCGGGGGAGGTGGTGGAAGCAGGTACGATAGCGACGTTTAAGAGGCATCTTGACAAATACATGAATAGGATGGGAATAGAGAGGTACGGTCCCCGGAAGTGGGCGGCACAGTGGCGCAGTGGTTAGCACCGCAGCCTCACAGCTCCAGGGACCCGGGTTCAATTCTGGGTACTGCCTGTGCGGAGTTTGCAAGTTCTCCCTGTGACTGCGTGGGTTTCCGCCAGGTGCTCCGGTTTCCTCTCACAGCCAAAGACTTGCAGGTGGTAGGTAAATTGGCCATTGTAAATTACCCCTAGTGTAGGTAGGTGGTAGGGAATATGGGATTACTGTAGGGTTAGTATAAATGGGTGGTTGTTGGTCGGCACAGACTCGGTGGGCCGAAGGGCCTGTTTCAGTGCTGTATCTCTAAATAAAAAAAGAAATAAATAAATAAGTGCAGAAGGTTTTAGTTTAGACAGGCATCAAGATCGGCGCAGGCTTGGAGGGCCGAATGGCCTGTTCCTGTGCTGCACTGTTCTTTGTTTGTTTTGTTTGTCATCCTGACAGCTGCAGACAGATGGCCCACCCTCAACACTTCTGCAGTGCTGTGTGTCAATGTTGCTATGACAGCACTGGTCCCACAGGGTACGATTTTCTTGAGCTGGTTCCACCTGCAGTGTGCTGTTCTCAATCACAGATTGACTTGCATCATTGGACTGTATTGGTTCGGTTCTGAAGCTAGGAAAGTGGACTTTTCAAAGATGCAGTCACAGAGGGGTCACACAATGCATGTCTACTGTAGGCGTGAGAACATGGAGCCCTAAGTAATTGGAGCATAAATGTTCCCTCGTGTGATTGACAAACAAATTTCAGTATAGGTAAATGTGAGATAATGTGATTTGATAGGATGGACAAGGTGGCCACAGACACCTTGAAAAATAACACGGGTTAAAGGAGCAAAGGGATCTAGGGATAGATACACAAATCGGGTCAATAAGGCCATATCATTTACTTACTGACTGTATCATCGCACGCTGACCATATCATCCAAACCCTTTTCATGATTTTCCTACATTTTTCATACATTAAATGGCTACACTTCAAAAGAACTTCATTGGCTGTAAAGCACTTTGGAAAGTCCTGCGGTTGTGAAACGATTTGTCGTTGTGACAGCTGCAGACAGATGGCCTACCCTCAACACTCTTGGTATTACAACATTAGTCCCACGGACTCCAACAGCACACAACCATCGACTGTGAGCTCAGTCTCATCCCAACCTGCACCAATAGGTGGAACTGCTCATTTGGTGGATGGGGTGGAGTGTGGGCATTGGGGGGGGGACGCAGTGCAGGGGGGAGGGGTGTGGCCAAGGGTCATATTTTCCAATCCATCTTGTTACCATTCTGGCCTGTAACTCTCCTGGGTATCTATCATTCTAAATAAAAACCAAGCAAACCCATTGAGTAGATTCCAGCCTGTAACTCACTCTTGGGTATCTGTTATTCTATGTATAACCACCACCGCCCCCTCCCCCATCCCCACTACCCAGTCACCCAGAACCCATTGGTTAGATTCTAGCCTGTAACTCACTCCCAGGTATCTGTCACTCTATATATAAACCACTCGAACCGCTTGATTAGGTTCCAGTCTGCAACTCACCCCTAGGTATCTATTACTCTACATATAAACTACCTTAACTCCTCAATTAGATTCCATGCTGTAACTCACCCTTCGGTATCTATTATTCTATATATAAACCGCCCGAACCCCTCCATTAGGTTCCAGCCTGTAACTCACTCCAGGGTATTGGTTACTCTATATAGAAACCAGGGGAACTCTTCGATTAGGTTTCAGCCTGTAACTTACTCCCAGGTATCTGCTACTTTATAGACAAACCACCCAAATCCCTTGATTAGGTTTCAGCCTGTAATTCACTTTCAGATATCTGTTACTCATATATAAACCACCCGAACGCTTTGATTGGATTTCACCTTGGAAAACGGTTTGATTTGGGGCTGAGGTGCAGTTAGTATTGAAGGCTAAACAGAATGGTTTGCAGGGAGGCCCCAGCTTCAATCCCTGCTCTGTTGTGTCTCAGCTAGTTTCAGTCAGCTGCTATTTGGGGGCAACAGTTGGTTTCATTATCCCTGGACTAAGGAGAGCAAAACCAGCCAGGGCTCCTGCTCCCACATCAGTGTCTTTTGCTGGGGAATAGGTGCATGTGGATGCGAAGGGAGGACACCATTGAGCTCCGCTATGATGCTCTCAGTGGCAAAATATCTTGCAGTTTTGGTCCATGCAAGAATGGGCCCTTACCTAAGGTCCTGGATGGTTCCTGTGGAACTGGACCTTCAGCATGAGGCAGCTCCCTCAGATGAAGGGGAAGAAAATTAGGTGCTGGACCGTTTCTAATACAATGTATTGTAACATTCCCATTCACTATCACCCAGCATGTGAATTCTATTCATCTTTTAACATTTTTTTAATGGGAATATAAAAGTCATGGATGAGAAAAGCTCATCCCTGAACCCTGATTGCCCTCACATCTCTGATCCCAGTCCCTTACCTCATTAGTTCATTTCAAATGTTTATCATCCTTTTAGTGAAGGCAATTCATTCACAAATTCAAATTGACATTCGCTTATTCTACTGACCTGACTGTCCTTAATTAGCATTCTGGGTTCTCTTTTTCCATGAGATTTAATTTTTTAAAAAATGGGATGTGGGCATCCCTGGGAAGGTTGGTATTATTGCCCATCCCTAATTGCCCTTGAGAAGGTGGTTATGAGCTGCCTTTTTTAAACACTACAGTCCGTGTGGTGAAGGTACACCCACAGTACTGTTAGGAAAGGAGTTCCAGGATTTTGACCCAGTGACAGTGAAGGAACAATGATGTATTTCCAAGTCAGGATGGTCTGTGACTTGGAGGTTGGTGTTCCCATGTGTCTGCTTTCCTTGTTCTTCTAGGTAAAGGAGATTGTGGGTTCTGTTGAAGAAGCACAGTGATAGTGGGACCAGTGACTGAAAGCAGTGGGTATGAAGGAGGAGCAGAGAGAGAGCACAACAAGTGAGACCAAAACAAACACAGGAAGAACCAAAAAGTGGCATCAGAATGGCATCATAACCGACACAGAGGAAAAGCAGAACTGAAGATTTTAAGATTTTGGAGACTATCAGAGCTGAAAAGGAACAACAGTTGCCTGAGTCAGAGAGAGAGAGCGAGCTTGAGAGAGAACAGTGCTGAAGATCCACAGCTAAGAGCGGCAGGGAAGTCAGTGGAAGTCAGAGAGAGCATGTTCGAGAAAAAAAAAGAAATCGAAGTGTGACTTCACAGGAAAACAGGTAAGTGATTGGTTGGTATTTCCCCTTTCTCTAAAATCGGGTTTTCGTTTAAACTAGCTGAGAAATTAAAAATTTCAATCAGGATAAGCATAACTAAGTGAATTAATAAGATTTTAGCATAGAGCAGATCTAGAGGTATTAATTAAAATTAATAGTTTAAACAAGGTACTAACTAGATTCTAAAAGAAGGAATAGAGTTTTTTTAGACCATGAATGGGCTTGTTGTTTGCAATTCCTGCACTATGTGGGAACTTCAGGACACTGCCTATATTTTGGGGGACACTTCATATGCCTTGGGGCCACATGTATAGGAAGTGTCTCCAGCTGCTTGAGCTCGAGCTCAGAATTTCTAAGCTTGGAGGGCAGCTGGAGTCACTGCAGAGCATTAGGGAGGATGAGAGTTTCCTGGATTGTACGTTCCAGGAAGTGATCACATCACAGGCAGTGAGAGTTCAGGATAGTAGACAGGAGGCCATCTGGAAGAGTAGGAAGAGGCAGGAAGTGCAGGAGTCTTCAGGGTGTGTGCCACTGTCAAACCAGTGCTCAACATTAGAGACTGCTGGGAGTGACGATCCCTTGAAGGAATGCAGTCCAGACCATGGCACCAATGGGCAAGGGATTGCACAGGAGGGAACAGCAGAGTAGAAAGGCATTCCATAGTTAAGAGGAACAGCCTTAGAATTTCTCTTCATACTGTAGCCACCACTAGCAGTGGCACTGACAAGCTACCAGCCCTCTGTTAATTGGCCACGGTCAGTAAAATGCCACTCACTGGCGTGGGGTTGACTCCGGCTTTCAGTCCTGGTGATGGGACTTTGCAACTGGTGAGAGAATTCAGTCCAAGGTGCACAAAGGACTGGGAGAGACAGACAGCACTAGTGTAAGAAATAGTGAAGTACAAGTTGGGGTCAGATTAAGAGAGAATACATTAAGGTCTAAATTAGGTTTACAGTGTCTGTATGTAAACTTACAAAGTAAGGTTGATGGGCTACTGGCACAAATTGGCTCATGGGAATATGATGTTCTGGTGATAACAGAGGCATGGCTCAAAAAGGGCAGGACTGGGTACTAAATATTTCTGAAAATAAGTTGTTGCAAAGGAAAGGAGGAGGGATTTCAGTATTGTTTAAGGAGAATATTCCAATGCCGGAGAGAGAGGATGCCCTGGAGCCGTCAATGACAGAATCTATTTGGTTCGAGTTAAGAAACAATAGAGATACTATTACACTACTGGGTGCATTCTATAGACCACCAAATAGTGGGAACGATATCGAGGAGCAAATTTGCAGGGAAATTACAGACAGGTGCAAGAAATATAAAAGTGATAATGGAGGACTTTAATTATCCTGATATAGTCTGGGACAGTCTGGCAGAGATGGGGTAGAGTTGCTGTAGTGCGTTCAGGAGAATTTTCTTGATCAGCATGTTTCTAGACCAACGAGGAAGGAGGCATCGCAGATCTGGTTCTGGGGAATGAGGTGGATTGAGTGGACTAAGTGACAGTAGTGGAACATTTAAGGACCAGTAATAATAGTTTCATAGAGTTTAGATTTGCTATGAAAAAAAGTTAAGGAGCTATCTGGAGTAAAAATACTTAATTGGAACAGGACCAATTTCAGTGGGATGAGAATGGATCTGTCCCAGGTAAATTGGAATCAAAGATTGGCAGGCAAAACTGTAATTGAACAATGGGCTGCTTTCAAAGCGGAAATGGTTCAGATACAGTCAAGGTACAATCTCATGAGGGGGAAAAGTAGGCAACCAAACTGATGCTGTCTTGATGACAAGAGATAGCCAGTAATATGAAGTAAAAAAATGCGCATATGACAGATGTTAGTTCAGAGAGAAAATGAAAATGGGAAATAAGAGGGGCAAAGAGAGTATGAGAAGAGACTGGCAGGTACCACAAAAGGGAAGCTAAAAGTCTTCTATAGGCATATAAATAGGTAGTAAGAGGAGGGCTTGATTCACTGTTACTTCTCTCCCAGGAATGCCGACCTTGAAGAAGTTCTGCTCTTCATTCCGATGGGATTTTCATTTGTCTCTTTTACCTTGTTCACCTACATTGCTTTCTATTCCCCTCCTGGTGTTTGATAAGGTATCTACCAAAACTCATTTTCACAGCCACATCTCCTTCCTCAGTGACTGTCTCCGGCTCCAACTTGTTCCATGTGGATTCCAGCTGAAGTTTCACCCTTCATGTTTTGAATCCACCCAGGATTACAGGTATCTTCGAGAAGTACAATGTTTCTCAGACTGCTGTTCTCGCCGCATCCTGAGTTCCACAATCAGTGCCGTGCACCGCCACATGTACACACTGGACCTCTCTCTCCAGAATCACTGCCTCACCTTATCTCAAAGCTGTTCTACTCCACAGTTTCATTTTATCCTTCGTCTTATCCGACGCATTACCAAAAAATTTTTTTTCTTCCTTTCAGGTGTTAAGGAACGCAAGCTCCAGCAGCTGATGGGGACTAATGCCCCTCCAGATCCTTCTTCCCCTTCACTTCCCTCTGATCTGACCCCTTGCCGTGTATTCACTATACCCTCTGACCTTCCCCTCTCTGAAGCTGAACGTTCTGTACTGAGCAAAGGTCTCAGTTTTATCCCCTTACGTCCCCACCTCAGTGAATTTCACACTCAGCATGAAGTTGAGCTCTTCTTCCATCGCCTTCGCCTCCGTGCTCACTTCTTTGACCAGGAATCCTCCCCCCGACCAGCAGACCCATTCTCCCAACTCCAGCATTCTCCCTCTATCTGGCCTCTTACCCGCTCTTGATCTTTTCATTGAAAACTGTTGGCGAGACATTGGCCCTCTCAATTTCTCTGCCCCCCTCTGGATTTGCCGCACTCCGCTCTCTCTGGTGTAACCCCGACATTGTGATCAAACCTGCAAACAAGGGTGGTGCAGTTGTTGCCTGGCGTACCGACCTCTGCCTTGCAGAGGCTCAGCGCCAACTCTCAAACACCTCTTCCTACTTCCCCCTGGACCATGACCCCACCACCGAATATTAAGCTACTGTCCACAGGACAGCCACTGACCTCATCTCCTCTCGAGATCTTCCAACATCATAGTCCCGCTTCTATTGGAGAGGGTGCAGAGGAGATTCACCAGGATGCTGCCCGGGCTGGAGGCATTTCAGCTATGAAGAGAGACTGAAAAGGCTAGAGTTGTTTTCCTTAGAACAGAGAAGGCTGAGGGGAGATATGATTGAGGTATACAAAATTACGAGGGGGCATTGATAGGTTAGATAGGATGAAACATTTTCCCTTCGTGGAGGAGTCAATAACCAGGGAGCATAGATTTAAGGTAAGGAGCAGGAGGTTTAGAGGGGATTTGAGGAAAAACTTTTTCACCCAGAGGGTGGTTGGAATCTGGAACGCACTGCCTGAAGAGGAGGTAGAGGCAGGAACCCTCACAACATTTAAGAAGAACTTAGATGAGCACTTGAAACGCCATAGCATACAAGGCTATGGGCCAAGTGCTGGAAAACGGGATTAAAATAGTTAGGTGCTTGATGGCCGGCACAGACACGATGGGCTGAAGGGCCCGTTTCTTGCTGTACAACTCTATGACTCAACCTCCTTCCCAAAATCCACAAACAGGACTGTCCCGGCAGACCCATTGTTTCAGCCTCTTCCTGCCACACTGAACTTATTTCTTCCTATCTTGTCTCTATCTCTTCTCCCCTGGTCCAGTCTCTTCCCACCTATATCCGTGACTCTTCTGATGCCCTCCGCCATTTTGACAATTTCCAGTTTGCTGGCCCTAACTGCCTCCTCTTCACTATGGACATCCAATCTCTCTACACCTCCATCCCCCACCAGAAAGGTTTGAGGGCTCTCCGCTTCTTCCTTGAACACAGGCCCAACCAGTCCCAACCACCACCACCCTCTCACATTGAACAACTTCTTCTTCAACTCCACTCACTTCCTTCAAGTAAAAGGTGTTGCAATGGGTACCTGCATGGGTCCTAGTTATGCCTGTCTTTTTTGTGGGATATGTCAAACATTCCTTGTTCCAGTCCTACTCAGGCCCCCTCCCCCAACTCTTTTTCCGGTACATTGATGACTGTATCGATGCAGTTTCCCGCTCCCGCCCCGAACTAGAAAACTTTATCGACTTTGCTTCTAATTTCCACCCTTCTCACCTTTACATGGTCCATCTCCGACACTTCCCTTCCTCGACTTCTCTGTCTCCATCTCTGGGAATAGGCTGTCTACGAATATATATTCTAAGCCCACCGACTCCCACTGCTACCCCGACTACACTTCATCACACCCTGCCTCCTGCAAGGACTCCATTCCATTCTCCCAGTTTCTCCGTCTCCGACGCATCTGCTCTGATTATGCTACCTTCCACGACAGCGTTTCTGATATCTCTTCCTTTTTCCTCAACCGAGGATTCCTCACCCCCCCCCCCCCACAACTGTGGTTGACAGGGCCCTCAACTGTGTCCGGCCCATTTCTCGCACTTCGACCCTCACCCTTTCCCCTCCCTCTTAGAACCTCGACAGGGTTCCCCTTGTCCTCACTTTCCACCCCACCAGCCTCCATATCCAAAGGTTCATCCTCCACCATTTCCACCACATCCAGCGTGATGCCACTGCCAAACGCATCTTCCCCTCCCTTCCCGACAGCATTCCGAAGGGATTGTTCCCTCCATGATACCCTCATCCACTCCTCCATTACCCCCACTACCTCGTCTCCTTCCCACAGCACCTTCACCTACAATCACAGGAGGTGTAAGACCTGCCCATTTACCTCCTCTCTCCTCACTATCCAAAGCCCCAAACACTCCTTTCAGGTGAAGCAGGATTTACATGAACTTCTTTCAATTTAGTATACTTTAGAAGTGTTGTCGGGGTAGCAGTGGGAGTCGGTGCACTTAGAATATATATTCGTAGACAGCCTATTCCCAGAGTATTCTCTGTTCACAATGTGGTCTCCTCTACATTGGGGAGACCAAACGCAGATTGGGTGACTGCTTTGCGGAACACCTCCACTCAGTCCGTAAGCATGACCCTAAGCTTCTGGTTGCTGGCCATTTCAACACCCTCCCCCCTCCCCTCCAGCTCACTTCTCTGTCCTGGGATTGCTGCAGTGTTCCAACGAACATCAACGCAAGCTCAAGGAACAGCATCTCATTTACCGATTAGGCACACTCCAGCCTGCCGGACTGAACATTGAGTTTAATAATTTCAGAGCATGACGGGCCTCCCCTTTTTTATTTTTAGTTATGTTTTCTTTTTAATTTGTTTATTTTATTTTAGTTTGTTTCTAATGTGCCTACCACTGTTTTTTTTGCATGTTTCTGCTTGGGGCCAGGGCTGCTCATTTTACTGTCAATTGACACCCTCTCTGTACTAACGCTTTGTCTTTCACCACACCCTTAACATACCGTTTGCCATTGTTCCATGACCTTCTGGTCAGTTATTCTCTGTGACCTTGTCCTATCAACACCTCTTTTGTTATCTCTTGTCCAACCCCTGCTTTACTTGCTCAAAACCTTTTACATTTCTAATATTTGTCAGTTCTGATGAAGGGTCCTGAAACATTAATTCTGCTTCTCTCTCCACAAATGCTGCCAGACCCGAGTATTTCCAGCATTTCTTGTTTTTATATTAGTAAGAGGAGGGATTGGGCTGATTAAGAACCCAATAGAATACCTATGAATGGAGTCAGAAGGCATGGCTAAGATCACTTGGACAAGTGTGTTTAATTAAAGAAAGCCAACACTGATTTGTTAAAGGCAAATCATCTTTAACTAACTTGACTGAAGAGTGTTAATCATGTCATGTATATGGACTTCCAAAAGCATTTGATAAAGTGCTGCATAATAGTAAATAGTAATAATAGCAGAATTGAAGCCCATGGAATAAAAGAAATGGTAGCAGCATGAATACAAAGTTGGCCGAATGACGGGAAACTGTAACGGTGAACCGTTGTTTGCGGACTGGAGGAAAGAATACAGTGGAGTTCCCCAGCAGTTGATACTAGGGCCACTGCTTTTCTTGATATCGATGAATGACCTAAAATTGGGTGTAGAAGGCACAATTTCAAAATTTGCAGATGGCAAAATACTTGGAAGTGTAGTCAACTGTAAGGAGTAATGATTGACTTCAAGAGGATATAGACAGGTTGGTGGAATGGGCAAACACATGTTCTGTTCTTCTTTGGCCTCCTTGTCTCAAGAGACAATGGGCAAGCGCCAAGAGGTGGTCGGTGGTTTGTGAAGCAGTGCCTGGAGTGGCTATAAAGGCCAATTCTAGAGTGACAGACTCTTCCACAGGTGCTACAGATAAAATTGGTTGTCGGGGCTGTTACACAGTTGGCTCTCCCCTTGCGCTTCTGTCTTTTTTCCTGCCAACTGCTAAATCTCTTCGACTCGCCACGTTAGCCCTGCCTTTATGGCTGCCCGCCAGCTCTGGCGATCGCTGGCAACTGACTCCCACGACTTGTGGTCAATGTCACAGAACTTCATGTCACGTTTGCAGACGTCTTTAAAGCGGAGACATGGACAGCCGGTGGGTCTGATACCAGTGACGAGCTCGCTGTACAATGTGTCCTTGGGGATCCTGCCATCTTCCATGCAGCTCAGATGGCCAAGCCATCTCAAGCACCGCTGGCTCAGTAGGGTGTATATGCTGGGGATATTGGCCGCCTCGAGGTCTTGTGTGTTGGCGATACGGTCCTGCCACCTGCTGCCAAGGATTCTCCAGAGGCAGCGAAGATGGAATGAATTGAAACGTCGCTCTTGGCTGACATACACTGTCCAGGCCTCGCTACCGTAGAGCAAGGCACTGAGGACACAGACTTGATACACCCGGACTTTTGTGTTCCGTGTCAGTGCGCCATTTTCCCACACTCTCTTGGCCAGTCTGGACATAGCAGTGGAAGCCTTTCCCATGTGCTTGTTGATTTCTGCATCGAGAGACAGGTTACTGGTGATAGTTGAGCCTAGGTAGGTGAACTCCAGAGTGCAGTCGCTGATATTGATGGATGGAGCATTTCTGACGTCCTGTCCCATGATGTTCGTTTTCTTGAGGCTGATGGTTAGGCCAAATTCGTTGCAGGCAGCCACAATCCTGTCGATGAGTCTCTGCAGACACTCTTCACTGTGAGATGTTAATGCAGCATCGTCCCTGATGAGGACTTTCCATACTTTGGTCTTCGCTCTTAGACGGGCAAGGTTGAATAACCTGCCACCTGATCTTGTGTGGAGGAAAATTCCTTCTTCTGAAGACTTGAACGCATGTGAGAGCAGCAGGGAGATGAAGATCCCAAACAGTATAGGTGCGAGAACACAGCCCTGTTTCACGATACTCAGGATAGGAAAGGGGTCTGATGAGGCGCCCCTATGCTGAATTGCGCCTTTCATATTGTCATGGAATGAGGTGATGATACTTAGTAGCTTTGGTGGACATCCGATCTTTTCTAGTAGTCTGAAAAGACCATGTCTGCTGATGAGGTCAAAGGCTTTGGTGAGATCAATGAAAGCAACGTAGAGGGGCATCTGTTGTTCGTTGCATTTCTCCTGTAGCTGGCGAAGGGAGAACAGCATGTCAATGGTGGATCTCTCTGTTCGAAAGCCACACTGTACCTCAGGGTAGACACGCTCAGCCAGCTTCTGGAGCCTGTTTAAAGTGACTCGAGCAAAGACTTTCCCCACTATGCTGAACAGGGAGATTCCAAGGTAGTTGTTGCAGTCACCCTTGTTCTTATAGAGGGTGATGATATTGGCATCGCGCATGTCCTGTGGTACTGCTCCTTCATCCCAGCACAGGCAAAGCAGTTCGTACAGTGCTGAAAGTATAGCAGGCTTGGCACTCTTGATTATTTCAGGGGTAATGCCGTCCTTCCCAGGGGCTTTTCCGCTGGCTAGAGAATCAATGGCATCACTGAGTTCTGATTTTGTCGGCTGTACGTCCAGCTCACCCATGACTGGCAGAGACTGGGCACTGAGTGGTTAGGAACTGGAATGCATTGCCTGCCTGGAAGTGTGGGGGAGACAGATTCAGTCGTGGCTTTCAGAAGGGAATTGGATAAAGACTTGATGGGAAAAGATTGCAGGGCTACGGGAAAGGGCGGGAGAGTGTGACTAGTTGGATTGCTCTTGCAGAGATCTGACACAGGCAATTTGGTATCAATTCGATGATGAGCCTTGGCGAGCTGCTGCATGGAGTTCTCAGTGAAGCTCCCCTCGTCAAACTTTTTTGGGTTATTCTATCATGGAGGGCATCATAGCAAAGCGAAATCTTGTCCTCACATGTTGATGCAGACACTGACCACCAATGAGGAGCAACAGCACCAGCTGCCTTTCCCCATCCCCAGCCCAGCGCAGCTGTATCTCCCGAGATCAGTTTGGTGATCAGCAGGAATTGGAACTCAATGATGGTCTATTGGGCTCAATGCTCTAAGAGGAGGTATCATCACCCCAACCCACCAACAAAAGAGCCAGAGAATAGCCAGTTGTAAAATAATACTTGCATTTATATACACCTTTCACGACCACAGGATGTTCCAAAGTACCACTTTAAAGCCAGTGAAGTACTTTTGAAGTGTAGTCGCTGATGTCGGAAATGGGGCAGCCAAATTGCACACAGCAAGCTCCCACAAATAGCAGTGTGATAATGACTAATGTTTTTATGATGTTTGAGGGATGAATATTGGCCAGGACATGGGGATAACTCCCTCACTCTTTTTCAAAGTAGTGCCATCGTATCTATTATGCCCTGAGGGGTCAGATGTGCCTTGGTTTAACATCTCATCTGACAGACAACACCTCCAATAGTGCAGCATTCCCTCAGTACTGCACTGGAGCGTCAGCCTAGATTTTTGTAAAGTCATGGAGTGGGACTTGAACCCACAACCTCATGACTCAGAGGTGAGTCTGACAACCAACTGAGCCACAGCTGACAGAGTGGAGACAAAGCATTTGTTTTTCAGCATGGATTATAAATTATTCCACTCCTTGGAGTCTTTAATGGAAACGAATTACAGCAGCATGGGCAGCTGTTATGTTACCCACAGGTGACAGCATGGTGAATATTTGGTGACTACAGTCATACAGGTGGCTCTCCATAGAAACAATCTATCTTTCCTAGAATTTGCTATCAGGGACAGAGTGCCTGAGCATTGGGACAATGTTTTTGATCAGAGTTGGTATGGATTTGTGAAGGCCAAGTCTTCTCTGACTAATCCAGTTGAACTTTTGAGGCGATCACAGACATGGTGGATGAAGGTCTATAGATATTGTCTATATAGACTTTCAGATGGCATTCAATAAGGTTCCACAGATTATTAGAAAAAATAAGGACACATAGAATTCGAAGCAATCATGAGATCTGGGTTGGTAATCGGTTGAGAGCTAAGAGGCAGAAAGTAGGGATAAAGGGAACATACCCTGATTGGTCGTATGTGACAAGTGATGTTCCCGAGGTATCTGCACTGGGGCCTCAACTTTCCACCATATTTATCAATGACCTGGAAGAAAAAATAGTGTCATCTGTAAGCCTGGACAGAGAACACTAAGTTGGGAGGCAATGTAAATTGGGAGCAAGAAGTTACAATGGGATTTGGACTGATTATGTGGGCAAAGCTACTGAAAATGTAATTAAATGTGAAGTGTGAACTTTGGATCCAAGAAAGACAAATTGGAACATTTATTAAATGCCGAGAAAAGTGGAACTGTGGAGGAGCATCACTAGACAGGCGGGTGACACGGGCAGACACATGGCAGATGCAACTTAACGCTGACAAATGTGAAGTGATGCACTTTGGGAGAAACAATATGGAGCGGCATTATTATCTATATACTATTTTGAAGTGGGGGGGATTCAAAAACAAAAGGGATCTGGGGATGCATATTCACAAATCTTTGAAGACGGTAGGGAAAGTCGATAAGGTGGCTAAGAAAGTGAATGGGATCTTTGGCTTTGTAAATATCCAGGCTTGAGCTGCTAAGTGACAAGTAACATTCTCCACTCAAGTGCCAGGCAATGAACATCTACAAAAGAGTCCAATACTTCCCCATGACATTCAATGGCATTACCATTGTTGAATCCTCCACCATCAAAGCCCAGAGGGGGGTCAGCACTGACCAGTAAATTAACTGGACCAGCCATATAAATACTGTGGCTACAACAGGTCAGAAACTGGGTAATTCTGTGGCAAGTAAGTGAGCTCCTGACTGCCCAAAGCTTTTCTACCACCTATAAGGCACAAGTCAGGAGTGTGATGAAGTTACTCTCCACTTGCCTGGATGGGTGCAGCTCCAACAACACTCAAGGTCAACACCATCCAAGACAAAGCAGCCCACCTATTGGCACCCCATCCACCACCTGTGCAGTGTGGCAGCAGCGTGCACTATATAGATGAGCTGTAACAACTCACCAAGGCTTCTTTGACAGCACCTCGCAAACTCACAACCTCCACCACCTGGAAAGACAAGGGCAGCAGACACATGGGAACACCACCACCTGCAAAATCCTGACT
The DNA here is from genome assembly GCF_036365525.1 of Heterodontus francisci. Classification (NCBI taxonomy): domain Eukaryota; kingdom Metazoa; phylum Chordata; class Chondrichthyes; order Heterodontiformes; family Heterodontidae; genus Heterodontus; species Heterodontus francisci. The sequence goes on along the minus strand of NC_090389.1, from coordinate 15,293,860 downwards.
ATAGTGCTGAGAACTTGTGCTCCAGAACTAGCCACGTTGGTCCAGTACAGTTACAACACTGGCATCTACCCAACAGTGTGGAAAATTGCCAAGGTATGTCTTATCTACAAAAAGCAACAAATACAATCTGGCCAATTACCCCCCATCAGTCTACTTAATCATCAGCAAAGTAACAGAAGGCGGTCAGCAGTGCTGTCAAGTGGCACTTACTCAACAATAACCTTACTGATGCTCAGTTTGGGTTCCGCCAGAGGCTATCAGCTCCAGACCTCATTACAGCCTTTGTCCAAACATGGACAAAACAGCTGAAATCCAGAGGTGAGGGGAGAGTGACTGCCCTTGTCATTAAGATAGCATTTGACCAAGTGTGGCATCAAGTAGTCCAAACCAAATTGATATCAATGGTATTCGGGGAAAAACTCTCCACTGGTTAGAGTCATACCTAGCACAAAGGAAAATAGTTGTGGTTGTTGGAGACAGGCCAGTAATCTCAGCCCCAGGATATTGCTGCAGGAGTTCCTCAGGGTATTGTCCTAGGCCCAACCATCTCCAGCTGGTTCTTAAATGACCTTCCCTCCGTAAGGTCAGAAGTAGGGACATTTCACTTATGATTGTAGTGTTCAGTACCATTTGTGACTCCTCAGATACTGAAGCAGTTGATGCCCACATGCAAGACTTGAACATTCAGGCTTGGGCTGATAAGTAGCAAGTAACATTTGCATCACACAAGTGCCAGGCAATGACCACTCCAAACAAGAGAGAATCTAACCATCTCCTGTCACTGAATTCCTCCATTGTCAACATCCTTGGGGTGGGGGGTCACCAATGAACAGAAACTGAACTGGCAGCAGCCAGTGGTTACAACAGCAGGTCAGAGGCTGGGAACTCTGCGGCCAGTAACTCACCTCCTGATTTCCCAAATCACGTCCACCATCTACAAGGTACAAGTCAGGAGTGTGATGGAATAGACTCCACTTGCCTGGATGAATGCAGCACCAACACTCAAGAAGCTCAACACCATCCAGAACAAAGCAGCCCATTTGATCAGCACCACATCCACCACCTTAAACATCCACTTCGTCCACCACTGGCACACAATGGCAGCAGTGTGTACCATCTACACGATGCACTGCAGTAACTTGCCAAGCCGCCTTCGACAGCACCTCCCAAATCTGTGGCCTCTATCACCTAGAAGGACAAGGGCAGCAGATGCATGGGAACACCACCGCCTGCAAATTCTCCTCCAAGGCACAGACCACCCTGACTTGGATATTGCCGTTGCTTCACTGTCGCTGGGTCATAAACCTGGCAACCTCTTCCTAACAAGCACTGCAGCAGTTCAAGAAGGTGGCTCACCACCTTGTCAATTAGGGATGGGCAATAAATGCCCACATCCTGTGAATAAAAAAAGGGAGCATTGAACACAAAATCAAGGTAATCATACTAAGCCTTTACAAATCTCTGGTTAGGCCTCAGCTGGGGTATTGTGCACAATTCTAAGCACCAAACTTAGAGAAAGATGTCAAGATCCTCAAGAGTGCAGAGGATGCTTACCAGGATGACAACAGGAATGAATGAGGGAGTTCAGTTATGTGGACAGTATGGACAAATTGGGATTGGTCTCCTTACAGCAGGGAAAGTTAAAAGACCTAACTGAGATATTCAAAATTACAAAAGGTATTGACAGAGCAAGTAGGGAGAAACTGTTTCCTCTGGCAAGTGGGTAGGTAACCAGAGGTCACAGATTAAAAATAATTGGGAAAAGAACTAGAGGGAAAATGAGAAGAAATTTTGTTAAGAGGGGGTGGAATTTGATTTCACAGGAACTTTCAAAAGTCAATTGGACATGTTCTTGTTGAGAACTAATGTGCAAGATTATGGGAAAAAGCTGGTGTTCTGAGCTAAATTAGGAATGATGGGCCAAATAGCCTCGATCTTTAAGATTCTGAGATTCATCAATTCTTTAAAGGCCTTGGAGGTACACCAAAATGACACTGGGACAAAGAGTTAAATTATGAGGCTAGGTTGCATAACCCAAGTTTGCATTCCTTTCAGTATAGAAGTAGGGGAAAAGGAAGTAGGGCAGGAGCATGGGGAGGGCTCAAGAGGCAGGAGTGAGGGCCAAGGCACAGGAGTGGGTTGAGGGGGTCGGGGGAAATGCATAAAACTGGACGGGGGAGGTTAGGCGGGGGAGGGGGGGGGGGGGGGAAGAGGCAGCGGCGGAGGGAGAGGGGGGAGGCAGCGGCGAGAGTCCACCGACTGGGAGAGGGCCAGGGGGGCGTCTGGGAGAGGGCCGGAGGGGAGCGGGCCACCACCGGGGAGGCCGAGGGGACCGGGCAGGAGGCAGAAGGACCTGCGGGGGGCATTTGATGAGACAGAATATGGGAGGACAGTGTGTCACAAACACACAAAGGTGTTATAAATGCACACGTGGGGTGTGACGCATTGACAGGCAAACATATTCACGGAAAGCTATAAGACACAAAGGAAGAGCCCCTCCTCTCCACAGAGACATATAGTGGAGATGCATGGGGTAGCAGGTATAGAAACAGAGGAGAAATGATAGACATGGCTGGGAGTCAATGGAGAGATTTGGGGATAGAGATAAAACAGGTGGAGGGAGAAGCAGACATTGAAGGGTGAAGGAAAAAACCAAAATGGTGATGGAAAACAGAAGAGGGGATAGATGTACAGAGGCGAATGAAACATGGAAAGCAATAAAGGAAAACATTGGGAAAACAGAGAACTGAGGAAGGGAAGAGAGAGATGCAGAGGGGATACACAGTGAGGTGAGCAACATAAGCAGAGAAACTGAGGGGCAAAGGCAAGAAGTGAGCAAAGATAGACACACAGAGGAGTAAAAGAGAGGCAAGAGACATAAGGAAGGAGAAAAATGCAGCGAGATAAGGGATAAAAGGGAGAGACACACGAGCTGGAGGTGGGGTGCAGAAAGACATATTCAGAGAGAGTCCAGAAGAAAAGAGATACATGCAGAGGGGAATCAGAAGTGATCCGGGTGGGGGTGGGGAAAGAAGAGATGCAAAAGTTGAAGGGAGATAAACAAGGGGAGTGAGGTACAGAAGACGGGGTGGGGAGATCAAAGACAGTTACAGGAAAGATAGATGCAGAGGCAAGCAACGGGTGACATGGGGGGAGAGACACATGGCGATGAAAGACGTAGTGGGGTGTGGGAGAAGCTTGTGAGTGCGGTTGGGGGGGGGGAGAGAGAGGGGAGGGGAAGAGAGAGAAAGAGATAAATCTGAGGGATCAGAAAGAGGTGGAAGATCGCCAGAAAGGGAGAAAAGACACGGGTGAGAGAAGAGACAAGGAAAAAGACACAGAAAGCAGAGAGATGCAGATGGACAAGACACAGAATGGAGGCACAAAATGCAGAAGGGAGAGTACATTGTGAGAAAAGTGATGTATGGGTAGAGGGAACCAAATTAAAGGGCAATGGATACATAGGGGGAAATGAGAGCAAAACGTAGAATCGTAATGAGAAAGTCAAAACACAGACGAGTGAGCAAGAAACAGACATGCAGAGGAGAGAGTTGCAAACAGTGAGAATGATACACTGAAAAAAGGGAGGCAGGCATATAGCGGGGGGGGGGGGGAAAAGAGTCACACACATGCTTTGACAGCGCAGAGTGAGGAGGCATACCTGGAGTTAGACACATATGCACGGGGAGAAAGAGAGAGATAGATGAGAGAAGTGACACAGGCAAGGGTTGTGGGGAACCCCAATGCAGGGAGAGAAACCTACAAATAGGAAGGAGTAAGGGGCAGGGGGGTGGGGGCGGTGCGGGGGAGAAAAAGGAAAAGCAAAGGTGAAATACAAAAGCAGGGTAGACAGACAGTTATAAGGAAAGGCGGAGCGAGAGATGCAGATAAAGACTGACACACCAGGGAGAAAAATACCATGCAGAGAGGGAGAAATGCATAACAGCCAGAAAAAAGGGGGTAAAGAGTTGTATAGCAGGGAGAAACATACACACAATGGGGATGGAGAGAAAGTCACGTGCAGCAGGAAGAGACACATAAGGAGACAGGTAGAGAAACTCTGGAGACACACTTGCATAAAGTTGAGCACAGGCTTATACAAAGACAGGTGAAGAGAAAAGTGTGCATTGGTGGAAGGGGTACAGAGAGGGTAGAAGTAGGAAGACAGGTTCGGCAACCTCATATGGGAAGGAAGACAGGGTGGAAAAAAAAGGAGGGGAAGTGGAGTCAATTTACAATTCAAAAAAAGACAGAAACACAGGGAAGCAGAAAGGGTGCAGGGAAACTTGGAGGGGTTCCGATGGGTACAAAAGACTGTAGATACATATCACCCAAAAGTGAAACAGGTACAAGCCATTTTCTTGAAAAACTGAAATACGTGACACCACTGAACTCTTTTTGCCTAAAATTAACTTCCTTACAGAATTTGCTGTTTTGCTGTTCACATGCTGCAATTTACTGGAGACTCATGAATGAAACAAACTTGTGTTTTTACATTGTCTACTGCCCATCAACTTCTGTCATCAAGAAACAACAATGGACTTCAGAATGCTGTGGGGCAATATTGATAATTCTCTCACTTCTAATTGTCAGAATATGAAAGAAAAGTCAAGGACAGAACAGAATTAAAAATACAACGTTAGACGCAGCTTTACTGACAATTCAGAACTTTCTTCATACAACCAATATTTTTTTTAAAAAACCAAACAAATGAAAGGTCAAAGTTCAGCACTGGCCTAAAATTCCACTTGGAAGGAATAAAAGGGCTATTATGATAAATGGTAAAAACAGAGTACAGAATTAGACGACTAAAAGTTCTGGTGCAGACACATATTTGTTTGGTTTAGCAATCATTGTCCCAAAGACACTTGAACTGAATTGGCAGCCCCAACAAGGAGTTACACTTTATTCCAGGTGAAGCAGTCTCTCTCTCAGACAGAGTCCCGCACTATTACCACAATTAAATGTTCTTCATCCACTTTCCCCAATGTCCTCATGGCTGTCTGCAGGAATTGCTGGGAGAAGACACAGGGCGGGAAAGCGTACAGCATGCCTGCGTTGTCCTTGTCCTTTGCCCCGCTGACGGGCAAACTGATCACCCCTGCCGCCTGCTTCTGCTTCAGGTACGACACCAGATTCCTCAGGAGCCGCTGCTGGAGGCCGGGCTCCACAGCCACAGCCCCATCACCCCCCTCTGCCCCCTGGGGAGCCTGCACGGCGAGCAACACAGCATAGCCATCAGGGCTACCCTGCTTGATGCGGCGGGTCACCTCATCCAATTTAGGCTGGTCAAGGCGGAGGCGTTGTGCAATCTTCAGCTGAGACACCCGGGCGCCCGTTGCAGAATCCTTTAAGAGTGAATAGGTGATGGCAGCATCGCCCTCTAATGTGAACATGTTCGTTGGAAAGCAGCTGTTTTTGAGCACAAGGACGCCATTCCAGGCAAGTGTCAGCGCCTGAGCAAACTCCAACAAATTGGCTGGCTTCTTGATCTCTGGTTTTGGAGCCTCAACACTCACTTTAGTCTCGTGCTCAATCTCACTAGTTCTGTGATTGCGCTCACTGTCTTTCTTTTTAAGCTGCACGGGCTCGTGGGGGTCTGAGAGCACCTTATCTTCGATGGGTGGGCGCCGGTCCTCAGGGGGGAGAGTGGTGCTTTGCTCCTTGTCAGCTGTACCATCTGCACCACGGGCATCTCGGTTCCTCTTGTCCGGGCTTGGCTCCAATGAGCCCCGAGGCTTGGCCCTTGCCCGCTCCTCGTACGGTGAGTGGACAGGCCGGATGCGTTCATTGGAGAGGCTCCGGCGCTTCCGCCGCTCCTCCCACAGTTTGGTGACAGCGGTGCCACGGTCGTTTTCCCGCTCGTTTGGCCAACGGTCCCGGCTACGGATGGAGAGACTGTAGCCGTCGGCATTGTTGCGGCGCTCCAGGCCCTTAGCTGGGCTGCTCCAGTCACCATCCAAGTAACTCCTCTCCCGCTCGTGGTACAGGGGCAGAGGTGGGGTCCGGTCACGTGCCCGGGCCTCCCGCTCCAGGCTCCGGTGCCGGCCGTACCCATCCGCCAGCAGCTCGTAGTGCACTGGTAACGGCGCCTGTGGGTAAGGCTGTTGGTAGCGTGTATCCTCCACCTTAGCAAAGTCGACCCTCAGCCGCCGGTCGGGCCCTCCGAGTGGAAAGCCCCGCATCTGGGCACAGGCAGCCTGTGCGGCATCCAAACTCTCGTACTGTATGTAAGCAAAGCTGTCGCCTTTCACGTAGTCAATGGTACGAATGCTGCCAAACCGGTCAAACTCCCGAGCGAGGGCAGCCAACGAGGTCAGCGGCCCCAGCCCGCCCACCCACAATCGAGTCGTTGGGTTGGCTTTGCCATATCCAATTTTAACATGGTTCCTGCCGATCACCCGGCCTGACATGGCCACCTTTGCTCGGTGTGCCATGTCCAAATTCTGAAACTTTAAGAATCCGTAGGCGCCTCCTTGCCCCCTGGGCGGGCGCTTGATGACCACTTCCTCAATGATGCCATACTTCTCAAAAGCACGTCTCAAGTCACTCTCCGAAATGTTATGGTCCAAGTTGCCGATGAACAAATTCCTAGTGGCCCGCTTGTCATCCTCGGGCATCAAATCGTCCTCCTGCACAGGGTAGCTGTAAGCACGCCCACGCTCATCGTACAGCCCATAATAATCTAACGATCGCTCCCGCTCCCTCGGTAGCGGTACAGCCTCAATGGGATAATTGGCATGTCTCGTCCTCTGCTCTCGGAGGGTACAGGCCCCGGGTGACAAAGAGCGCTGCCGATACTGGTATCCAGTGTGAATGGGCACGTAGTTGACCTCAGGTGGGGTGCAGCTCCTCCTCTTGGGGTACACCGGCTCAATTTTGAGGGGCCGGTCATAGAGCACCAAGCGGCCCTTGGCATGCCGCGCCTCCTTGGCGTCCTCATGGTGCCGGAAGTGCACATATGCCAGGCGGCCCCCCTCGGGGGTGTGAGTGGCATTGACACTCACCTCCCCAAACTTCTTGAACTCGTGGAACAGGCCATCCTCCACCGCCTCGTCGGTCAGCTGCGAGCCTAGGTTGCTGATCACCAGGGTCTTGTACTCCAGGCCGGAGGGCCTGCTATTATCGGCCTTGTTTTTCTGGGCAGAGCTAGCCCTGGCAGAGGGCAGCCTGGCAGAGCTGGCAGGTTCATGCTGGTGATGGTGGTGGTGGTCCCCCCTATCCTCCCTGCGGCTGTTACTGTTGGATTTCTCCCCCCCTCCTCCTACTCCCCCGGGCCTGTCCCGGCTCCTACTTCTACTCCGACCCGGGTGTTTGGCGCTAAGTCCGGCCTTATGGTAGTTGCCGCCTCCTCCTCGGCCCCCGTCGCACTCTTCACGCCCAGCCCGGCTCTCCCGTTCTCGCTCCCGTTCCCGGGGCCTCTTGGCAGACCTGCCGCCGGGCCCACTACCTGGAACCGCGCCGGGGCTCGAGTCGCGCTCGCTCTGTCTCTTCATCGTGGGCCGGCGGCCGCCGCCCCTTCTCTCCCTGCCCCTCAGGCTTCTCCTCACCCCAAGCCCGCGCTAGGCCGCCAGCCTCCCCCACTCCTCCTGGACACCAGGCCCGACTACACCACCAGCCGACCGGATCCCGCCACAATAATGGGGGCCCGCCGCAGCCCAGCTCCACGCTCTCACCCCCCCACCCCCCACACGAAGGCGCCGCCACAACCGTCGCTCACACCCCGAGCTCCCCGCTCGCCATATTGTCAAAGAAACCCCTATCCGCCGAAAGAATGCGCGCCGCTTCCCCTCCCCCCACCCTGCGCTCTATCTCATCGCTTCCTGCGTACCTCACGAGAAGGTGGGTAGCGCGGAGCGCGGTGACGTTGAGGCACGCAGCTTCTGGGACATCATCATTCCCCGTGCCCCTCACGTTCGACAGTCTCCGGCGTGAAGTGACGTCCGTGAGGCCGCTGTCGCGGCGGCGGAGGAGCTGGAGTGACCCTGAGCAACAGGAAAACCCTTCCCTCAACGGCAGGTACTTCCTTCAGGGAGCTGCTACCTGGCTGACAAAACCGACACTTGCCTGTTGCTCTGCCGGAGGGGAGGAGTTCAGATACACCAATCTGTGAAGGCGCCACGACAAGTTAAGAAATCTGTTGAAAAGCATATGGGATCCTTGGCATGATAAACAGAGGCACCGAGTACAGAAGCAAGGCGAATCCTCATAAAACACTGCTTAGGCCCCAGCTGGAGTGATATTTGGTACCACACATTAGGAAGGATGTCAGGCCCTTTGAGAGGGTGCAGAGGAGATTCAGTGGAAAGGTCCCAGGGCTGTTTTATTCTGTTATCGCCTTTCCAATCTCCTGCTCCTAGGATAGGGTGACCAGATTTTCTAAACCAAATCTGGGGACACACAGCGCGGGAGTACAGCAAAGTAACCAAGACAAAAATATAGGTTGTGCAACACAGTGAGGCAATTTTTTTTAGCAGTCTATATTTTAACATTTGCACATTTGCACATATAATACAAAACAAATGTGTATATAATTAACCACAGATGTGACATCACACTCTGAAGTGTATTCTGACACCATTTTATACATAACAAAATAAAACACTGTTCAGGGACATCAGTTTTTTGAAACCACTGTCTGTAGTGGCTCAACTTTGTGACAAATATTGGGAACAGAACTTGAACTAACACATGTTGAAGAGCAGCTTCATGTTTAGTGGTACCTTTGTGTTGTTCTATAGATGTCCTGCCCCCACTCGAAATGGAAAATACTCACTGGCATATTGAACATCATACAGATGTTTCTTTTCAGGTTGGTGGTAAATATGGATAATCCTTTGAAGCTGGTTGTTAAAGCAGCAATTACACATTTTTGTCAACACTATTTTCACTTCGCACTGAACCTCAGATTTTGGGCTGAATTTTATTGGGGGGCCGCCATCTGCAGCGGCGCCCTTTGAACTCGGCGATGTGCCCACCTTCACCAGCAGCCACCGAGCCCCCGCGATATTAATTGCAGAGGCTCATTAGAATTATGGCATCAAGCTGCCCTCCCCATATTACATAGGGGGAGGTGGGACATTCGGCGCAGTGAGAGTCTTTGACAGCCGTGCAGCAGGTGCTCGGATCCTATTTTAAGCGCCCCAGCACCTGCTTCCTGACAGCTGTCAAAGAATACTTACCTGACTGCTGAAAAGTGGGGCTACTGTCAATCTGGCAGCAAAGCAGAAAGTGCTGCAGAAACCCAGCAGGTCAGGCAGCATCTGTGGAGAGAGAAGCAGAGTTAACTTGTCCAAGTTCACAGATCTGAAAGTTAACTGCTTCTCTCTCCACAAATGCATCCTGACCTGCTGAGTGACCACAGCACTTTCCGCCTTGCTGCCAGATACTTACCCTGCTGGGTCCTGTGATCCTCTTCTTCCACTCAAGTGTAACATTCCTTCCTGTAGGCGTGCCGCACCTGGGTGAATAATCTTAAATTTTCACATTCCAGGGCGTGAGACGTAAATACACCATAAAGGTATAACAGAGGTTTACAGAGAACACACTGACACAAATGGGAATGCACGCGTGTCACAGCAATGTAAATACGTCTGTCACTAAATGTTCCTTTGTGCGAATGATGTGTGCCAGCATGTAGTGACAATGTCATATCCCTTTGCACTGTTGGCCCTTCAGAAGATACAACGTATGCAATAACATCATTGCCATGCACCATTACGCATGAGCGTCTCCACGGATGCAGTGACATGGACATTGGCTCAGTCAGCTGCTGCCTCTAATGGTTTGCACAGGATGCTGCAGATGTGGAGTAGTGCACAGCAGGTGAGCGAGGGTGGTTTGTGGCTTTCAGAGCTCATGTCGGTTCCTGTGGAGCAGAGAGCCTTTGTCTGATAAGCCACTGCCGTACCTCCCTACCTCACTGCTAGTCCTGCGTGCAGAGCCTGGGTGCCATCTGCTCTCCCATGCGTATTTCAAATTGTAGGTACTCAGTGTCCTCATAGTCTGAGGAGGAATCCTGTTGATGTCTCTCCTCATCATGCCAGGCCTATTAGGTGTGTAGTTGTGCAGAGCAGCAAAGAAAGGAGCTGGCCTTTTCGGCCCGTAGTACAGGGCATCACCCTATCCATACAGGCATTGGAGGCACTCTTTCAGCATGCCGATCTCTTGCTCAATGGTGGCTCATGTAGCTCAGTGGCTGGAGTTGTATCTCTCCTCTGCAGTTGTGGTGGAGTCTCTCACTGGTGCTGGGAGCCATGTCTGCAAAGGATAACCCTTATCTCCAAGAAGCTACCCCTCCATCTGAGCCAGTTCAGTGAACAGGGGTGGCAGCCGGGACTGGCGCAACACCCAGGTGTCATGGCAGCTGCCTGAGAAGCGGTCACATATTCGCTCCCAGCATCTGCGGTGTTCACATACCAGCTTCACCTAGATTGAGACGGCTTCTTTAATGGTGACGTCCGCAGGTGGTAGCCTGGCAGTAGGCCTGATAATCACATGAGTGCAGTCGATGAACATTACATCCTATGGTTCTCCGGCATTGGTGTCAGAACCAATGGCCCTTTGGACAGTCCATCTTGACATCTTCACTGGCCCTCCAGTGCAGGGCATTGGTGACCTCACTGATGCAGCGGTGCACTGCTGACTGTGTAACCCCACAAAGGTCTCTGTTGGGCCCCTAAAAGGCTGCAGAGGCGTTAGGCTTGAGAACTGCTGCCACTATGAGGAACAAAGGCATGGGATGTCCACTGGAGCCCATGGGCTGCAGGTCATCCTTGAGCAGGGCACAGAGACGTGTCACCACCCTCTCTATACGTGCAATCTCCTCTGACACTGGTGCTCTGACATCTGATGGCATGTCATGTGGGGCCTGTAGATGCACAGCAACTGTAATGGCAGGATCCCCTTGGGGCCTGCTGCTCAAGACCGGGGGCCTCTACGTGGATCACTCCTGCCTGTTGATATTGCCTCTGGTGCATACAGATCCTCACATGCAGAGGATCACACAATGTAGGATGAGCCACACCTATTTCCATGTGATAAATAAAGTTGAACCCTGCATGTATTCAAAGGTTCCTAACAGGACATGGATTAGTGTTGATGGGTACATCAGCTGCTTTCCTGGATCAACTATGTGGCGTACCATGGCATTGCCCATCTTGGCCAACACTCAGAGTGGCAAAGCATAACCACATCAAGATCCTACCAGCTGAATCAATTGCCCCCACCATCCATAAAACCTTAATGCTCCTGCCCTTTCTGGCACCCTCCCCACACACACAGGGTGCCTAGTGTGCCATTGCCCCCTCACAAACACAGAGTGTACACTGTTAACGGAGGGATGGTACATGGTACCTCCCTTAATGCCAGCACTCTCCAGTAATCCCAGACCGCCTCCCTTCCAGAATGCAGAGTTAGACCCCTGTGTATCCCCCTCACTCCTCCCTTCCGGAATGCAGAGTTAGACCCCTGTGTATCCCCCCCTTCCTCCTCCCTTCCAGAATGCAGAGTTAGACCCCTGTGTTTCCCCCCTCCCTCCTCCCTTCCAGAATGCAGAGTTAGACCCCTGTGTTTCCCCCCTCCCTCCTCCCTTCCGGAATGCAGAGTTAGACCCCTGTGTATCCCCCCTCCCTTCCAGAATGCAGAGTTAGACCCCTGTGTATCCCCCCTCCCTCCTCCCTTCCAGAATACAGAGTTAGACCCCTGTGTATCCCCCCTCCCTTCCGGAATGCAGAGTTAGACCCCTGTGTATCCCCCCTCCCTTCCGGAATGCAGAGTTAGACCCCTGTGTTTCCCCCCTCCCTCCTCCCTTCCGGAATGCAGAGTTAGACCCCTGTGTATCCCCCCTCCCTTCCAGAATGCAGAGTTAGACCCCTGTGTATCCCCCCTCCCTCCTCCCTTTCAGAATACAGAGTTAGACCCCTGTGTATCCCCCCTCCCTTCCGGAATGCAGAGTTAGACCCCTGTGTATCCCTCCTCCCTTCCAGAATGCAGAATTAGACCCCTGTGTATCCCCCCTCCCTCCTCCCTTCCAGAATGCAGAGTTAGACCCCTGTGTATCCCCCCCTCCCTCCCAGAATGCAGAGTGAGGACTCGCCAGCTTTTCAGACCGTGAACGGGACGGCACATGACGGCTGCCGGTTCAACGAAAAATCCGGCAGTATCAGTTCAGTGGAGAGGTGGCGGGCTGCATAATCAGCATCGGTAAGTAAGCATTACCATATGCTAATTGTGGTGCTGCCGCTGTGTGGTGGGGGACCGCACCGAGGTCCCGCCACCGCCTTTAAAATGCGGTGGGCCCGTCTCGATGTCGCAGGTCAAGGCGGGCCTCTCCCACAGCATTTTACCGGCCCCCGCGCCACAACCTGCGGCGTCAAGGGGCCAGTAAAATTCAGTACCTGGTGTGTGTTTTCCGTCATATGACATTCAGTTAGCATCATAGGCATGGCAACTGCAACAGTGCTGTACAATCTATTGTTATAACCAGGTGAGGCTCCCCTTTCATCCCATCTCTGATTTGACCGCAACTGGGTTTTACATTTACCACCTCAGTGAGCACTTGCTCTTGTTCCTCTAATATAATTGCAAATGAACCAATCAAACAGATTTTCTTGAGTTTAAACACAAAAGATGTAAGTTTATTAACCTTATCATGCTAAACTGTTTAGAATTACTAAAGTACGCAATGCATCCATGCTCACATTCACATGAGAGGCACACACAAACACAGAGGAAACAATAGAGTTGGGAAGTTGGATTAAAGTCCGTAATAAATGGAATTTAAATACTGAGTCACAGTGTCTTTAATTGAAATTGTAGTCCTGAAGCCCTCGCTGGGCCACATGCCCAATTCGGGTTTGCTTCTCTGGTTCCGTAAGGCAGAAGATGGGCTTTATCCATGTCTGCTGGTCATTGGCTGTGAGGATCTTTAGTCTTGAGGTGTAGTAGCTGCAACCCAGGTTTCTCTGGGAACTTACTGGAGAGAGGGAGAGAGAGAGAGAGAGATGCTTTCTTGGCGGGCCTCAGTTACTGACTGACCTCTGAGTCACCAATCACAAATCTCCAGAGTGGCCCAAGCAGTCGTGTGATGTGACCACTTCTTTGCATCTTCTGGGGGGGAGGTGTTGGCTCTTTCAAAGTCAATGGGTGTCGATGGCTTTTGACGACCCCCATTGATAAGGCTATCCCAGATAAGTGAATCAGAGAGCACCCCATTGTTCTGGCTAGGCTGGGTAATCATCTCTGTCTCCAGCCTGCCTTTGGCTGTAACAAAGTTATTTGTTACAGTCTCAGTAAAAGTCTCAGGCAAGGTTCCACACAATGAACAGTATAAAGTTGTTGGTTTCCCTTACATTGGTATTCTTGTGGATTGTCTTGATGAGTGCAAGATGAAAAACTTCAACAACATGGCTCTATTTTCAGCAATACTCAGGAAATGAATATTTTCCATTTGGCATGTGAGGTTTTTGTCACACCTCTGTACCATGTCGAATGAAATGCGATAATGGGAGCATTTCATTATGGGAGTTAAAAAGAGAAAACACAGGAAAACACCCATGCATTTTTTTGTTCACTCTCATCCACTCAGAAATCTTTAAATTGTTGCAGTTTGCCCTTTTCTCTGCAGCAGTCGTGCTGATTTAAACTGCCCTTTTTCCCTTGAGGTGGGTCTGAGATGGTTAGGTGTTGTCCAATGGGTTTAGAGTTTCTCTAGTATCAGTTGGTAATAAGCTTGGAATGGGCATCTCAATAAACATGTAGTTTTTGTCGAGGTTCATCCCAAGCAGGTCTGTAACACAGGAGTCCGTGCTCTATGGGCTGTTCCCAGGGACGCACACCGAGACAAACATCAACTGCTGCTGGAGGACTATCAATTCGGTGAAAGACGCCCTTTGATCTGCCCGAAACTTGCTGGCATTCCAGCGCAAAGAGTTGTCCATGACCGAATGTTGCAGACTGGCACATTCCAAGGTCCAGGACTACGTGCTGAGGGATGCACTAAAGCTTGGGGCAGCCGCAGCAAAGGCTCAATGGGGAAAGACCACAGTGTAAGGTCCCCCCACCAAGCTGAACTGAGGGGCTGGATCCATGGGAAACCCCTCGAACTGTATCGGAGAAATTTTGTGTGCTGTAAATGTAAAAATGTATATGGCATGACAGTGAAATGGAAGGGTTGTGAGGCAACTCATGATTGTATAGAAGGAAACTGATCACCTTTGCACTGTTTGCATTTTTTGACTTGATGCTGTTTTAAACTGTTTGGGAATGTAATTTTTACAGATTTTTATGAATAAAGTACATTTTGGAAAAAAAAAATAAACATGTGGTTGTTGAGGAAGCTTGGTCTCTGCAAATTTCCATAATTGACTAGGGTGAGTTCTTCTTTGCGCACAAGCTTTAACCCCTTAGCTGCTGTTTCTGCAACGTGTGGTTCTAACCCTTCAGGTTCCAGTACCTTGCTAATTTCTCTCCCCATGTTCGTAATGGGTAATAAATTGGTTTTAAGCCACTGTGAGGTGTCTGAGATTTCTGTCTGGCTTTTGTTCTTGCTGAAGTCTGAAGTAATATTGTTGGATTTGATTAGCTCAGGGCTTGAGCTCTGATCCTGGGAGTCTGCAGTCGGTAGATCCACTCTGACCTCACTTTCAGTGTTCTGGTGAGCCATACAAGTGCTGCTCACTTTAGGGCTTTTTTGTTTTCCTTTTCTCCTGACTGTGGGGGCGTGGGTGGTGTTGGGGGTTTGGGGGGGGGGGGGCTGGGGGCGGAGTGGGGGGTCCCGTTGCTAAACTCTCCCATGTCCTCTGGGACATTCCTGCTCACAGGGTATCTGTCCAGATTCCACTGCACTCTCCTGCGACACTTTGACTTGGTGAGGCATTACCCTCACTGTTTCTCTGCCTTTTTGGAAACTTTCCTTGTCCCTGCGGGTTTCTGTAAATGCTGTCAGCATCCCTGGTAGGGTGCTCCTGTTGTCTGCATTTACGTAGGAGGGTGTGGGTTCTAATGTTACCAACATTTCGGGGTTGGCTGACAGGACAGTAGGGTGTTTCGTTTGGGAATCCCCCTGGACCTCTTTTAACCTTTCGTCACTGTCCTTTTCATCCCCTTCTTCCTTAACTGTCTGCCATACCTGTGCCTGTCTGTCGCCGTTTGTTTTCAGCAGGGGTCCCATTCAATTCACCAGCCCTCGGCTGGAGGCTCCTCCAAATGTCAGTACAGGAATTAGGGGTGCAGATTTTCTTGAAGGTTGGGGCTTCCTCATAATATGGCACATGTGGCAATGCCTACAGAACTCCGCCACATCTTTGTGGAGTTTTGGCCAGTCGAACTGCAGTCTTATGCGGACTTTGATTTCTTGTACACCAACGTGTACAGCCATTGTAAACTCACAGGCCATTCTTAATATTTCTCTATGGTACTTTGGCAGCACCACTAACTGGTAAACCACTGTCCACTCTTTGTCCTCAGGTCTGTGAGGAGAGTTCCACTTCCTCACCAGCACCTCATTCTTTACATAGTAGCAATCAGGGACTTCCTCTGCTTCAATTTCACTTTGGGCAGCCTGTGCTAACTTCCTTAATACTGGGTCGACTTGCTGCACCTCAACAAGGGAAGATTGGTTGAACCCATTCCTTGGGTCCTCTAACTTCCCAAAGAAAGTTTCAGTCAACCAGACACCATGGTCATCTGTCTGCGGTGCCAGTTCAATCTCCTGAGGGAGCTGGTTTGGCCATGGCCTGAGTCACGACACAATCAGGGGAATTGCAAGGGACCATCTCCTGCCACTGCCCTGTCTCTGTGACCTCCTTCTGTCCCTCTAAAGCTACTAGGGAAGCTACCGCCTTTGCCCCTGCCAGATCGTTACCCAAGAGCAGGTCGACCCCGTCCACAGGTAAGCTAGGGACAATCCCCACTGTTACTGGTCCTGAAACTAGGTCACACTCCAGGTGCACCCAGTATAAAGGTATGGGCATATACTGCCCTCCGATACCATTCACTAACAGCTTGGCATTCACTGCACTCTCTGGGGGAAAGGTCAGGTATTTTCCCAGCAGAACGGATTGGGTGGCCCCTGTATCCCCGAGTATGATTATGGGCTTGTGTTTCCCACTTGAGGGGTATGGGGTGACTTTCCCCTTGGGATACAAAATCCTGATAGCCTTCAGTTTGTGTATTCCCACACTCACAGCAGTAGGTCTATTGGACCTTACTGCTACAGTTAAAGCCACAGCCTACTTTGCTGTGCTTTCCATCGGGGTCCCTTCCTCTGCACTAGTTGGGTGTGCCCTGATTAACCCTACAGACTTTCCCCGTAGTTTCCAGCAGTCAGCTCTGAGGTGACCTGCCTTGTTACAATGGAAACACACAGGTCTCAGGGTCTCAGCACTATCTTTTTTGGCTCGAGGAAGGCGCCCTGTTTGTCCAGTTTTCCTTTCTTTCCCAGGACTGTTTGGGCTCCTATCACCCTCCCACCTTTTATCCTTTTCGGGTTTGCGGAGGTGACTAGGAAAGGTTTTTCCCTGGAGTACGGACTTGTATATGAGAGTGAACTCATCAGCCAGAACTGCAGCTTGCCTCGCTCTGTGCACTTTTTGTTCCTCCACATGGGTCTTTATAGAGAGGGGGAGAGAGTTTTTAAATTCCTCCAGTAGAATCACCTCTCTGAGGTTTTCATACATGGGCTGTATTTTCAGGGCCCTTAACCACTGTTCAAAAGCCAGCTGCTTACTTTTCTCAAACTGCAGGTAAGTTTGATCAGGCTGCTTCCAGAAGGTTCGGAAATTCTGGCAGTATGCTTCCAGTACACGCTCATATGCCCCGAGGATAGCATTTTTAGTCAATTCATAATTTAATGAACTTTCATCTGGCAACAGGAAATAAACTTCATGGGCGTTTTCTGTTCGCTTGCTTTGTAGCAGGAGGGTCCAGCTCTCGGCTGGCCATTTTGGCTGTCCAGCAAGCTTTTCAAAAGTGACAAAAAATGCTTCTATGTCTCCCTTATTGAACTCTAGGATCAATTGGGAGAACTTTAAGAGCTCAGCACATGGTCCTGAGTTAAGTGTAGCCTTGGCTACAAATTGGCCATGCTTTCACTGGGGTTATCCCGTCGCCCCAAAGCTAATTCAAGCCGTCACAACTCCCTTTCCTCCTGTTCCTTCTGGAACATGCTCTTTCTTTCCCTGTCTTCCAATTCAAGTGTCCTTTGTTCCAATTGTACCTTAGCTAACAGTACCTTGTCAGAATTGGATTGCAACCTTGTCTCTGACTCTTCAGGTTCAAGGGAAAAATGGTTGGCCACAAGTCTTAGGATTTTGGATTTCTTAGTTTTGGCATGGAAAGTGATCCCACACTGCCGAGCTACATTCCTCAACTCTTCCGTAGATAGTGACTTTAACTTATCCCAAGTTACTTCCCCCTGGCTTGGGAAGGTACTGGCTTCGAATGTGGACATGTTAGTATTGTAGCAAAACAAACCACAAGAAACCCTGTATTGAAGTTGTTGTTTCTTTTGATTAGGATCAATTTGGTTTCCCACTTCCAATTTCTTGTTTGTCTGTGGGTACAATCCTGGACGAGCCCCCAAATTTCTGTTAAGACCAGGGTGAGGAAGGGTGTCTCAGGCTTTCCTTTTGCCCCTTCTCTGATTTGACCACAAAAGGGTTTATCTTTTTTAACACAGTGATTGAACTTACCACCTCAGTGAGCGCTTGCTCCTGTTCCTCTAATATAATTGCAAATGAACCCATCAGACAGGTTTTCTTGAGTTTAAAGAAGAGAGGTAAGTTTATTAACCTTATCGCTCTAAACCGTTTAGTATTACTAAAATACATGACGCGTGCACGCTCACATTCACACGAGAGACACACAAACACACAAATAGATTACAGAGGAAACAACAGAGTTGGGAAGTTGGAGTAAAGTCCGTAATAAATGGAATTTAAATGCTGAGTCTCAGTGTCTTTAGTTGAAATTGTAGTCCTGAAGTCCTCGCGGGCCACGTGCACAATTTGGGTTTGCTTCTCTGGTTCCGGAAGGCAGAAGAGGGGCTTTATCCATGTCTGCTGGTTGTTAACTGTGAAGATCTGCAGTCTTGAGGCTTAGTAGCTGCAACCCAGGCTTCTCTGGGAACTTACTGGAGAGAGAGAGAGAGAGAGATGCTTTCTTGGCGGGTCTCAGTTACTGGCTGACCTTTGAGTCACCACTCACTCATCTCCAGAGTGACCCAAGCAGTCATGTGATGTGACCACTTCTATGTTTAAATCAGCATCTTCTGGAATGATCTTTGAAATTCAAGGCTGTTCAGACATACCTGGTTTGGGGGGGGGAGGTGGTGGGTGTGTGGGTGGGGTGTGCGGTGTTGGCTCTTTCAAAAGTCAATGGGTGTCGATGGCTTTTGATGACCCTCAATGATAAGGCTATCCCAGATAAGTGATCAGAAAGCATTCCATTGTTCTGGCTGGACTCGGTAATCACCTCTGTCTCCAGCCTGCATTTGGCTTCTCATTTGCCTCCATGGCCATCTTGGCTGCTCGCTGTTCTGTTTTTAAAAATTTATTTGTAACAGTCTCAATAAAAGTCAGGCAAAGTTCCCCATGATGAAATGAATATCTTCCATTTGGCATGTGGGCTTTTCATCACTGTATGTTAAAACTAATAGTAATAACAACAAAAATAGATTCTGGATATTTCTCTCTAATCGTTTATTATTATTATTGCTATTATTATCAGTTAAATATTGAGAAAACACCTTTTCCCACGGTGATTTACACTGCATACTCTGTGCTGTACCTCACTTATGAATGAGACACATTTCAATATGGGAAATTAAAAGTTAGGGTATTTGGGGACGAGTTTCCTGAACTGACGCTCTTCTGGGCTATAATTTGCTGGAGGATACAGTACCACATCCAGGGACAGTCCCCTGAAAACAGGTATTTATGAACACCCTATTCTGGCTAGATTCATTCTTAAATCACTGAAATATGCTCCATCTCCAGTTGATCATTTTACCTTTAATATTTTCTGGTCACTTTCCATAATTACTGTAAACCGAATTATATTGTGGTCACTGTTAGCTAGATGATCTACTGTATCGCACAGCACTTACCCTACTTCCTTTCCTAGAACCAGATCCAACACTGGTTCCATCCTTGTTGGACTGGCGATGTATTAATTGAGAACACTCTCCTCTCACATATCAGTAATTCCTCTCCTTCCTTACCCTGAGTACCATGGTTTCCCAGTCTATATTGGGGTAATTAAAGTCCCCGAATATAACTAATCTATTTTTGCTACATGCAATTGAAATCATGAACATCCATACGGTGGTGATCAAACATCGACGCACATAGAGTAGCCCTCAATCACAAACACCCAGACTGTGCCCTTAAATCATACACACCCATATTGTGGTCCTCCATCATTGACACCCAGACTGTATCCATCGATCACAGACACCCATACTGTGTCCATCAATCACAGACACACATACTGTGTCCATCAATCATTAACTCCTATACTGTGTCCCTCAATTGACACCCATGCTGTGTCCATCATTCTCAGGCACCCGTACTGTGTCGATCAATCATTGACACCCATACTGCGTGCAACAATCACAGACACCCATACTGTGTCCCTCAATCAGAGACACCCATGATGTCGATCAATCACAGACACCCATAATGTGTCCAACAATCACAGAAACCCATACTGTGTCTTTCAATCATTGACAACCATACGGTGTCCATCAATGACTGACACCCATATTGTGCCCATCAATCGCAGACACCCATAATGTGTCCCTCAATCATTGACACCCATACTGTGTCCATCAGTGATGGACCCATACTGTGTCCCTCAATATTTGACACCCATATTGTGTCCATCAATCATTAACACTCATACTATGACCCTCAGTCACAGACTCCCATACGGTGTCCATCAATGATCGACACCCATACTGTGTCCATCAATCATGAACTCCCATACTGTGCCCTCAATCATTGACACCCGTACTGTGTCCATCATCTCAGGCACTCCTACAGTGTCCATCAATTACACACACCCATCCTGAGTCCATCAATCATTAACTCCCATACTGAGTCCATCAATGATTGCCACCCATACTGTGTCTCTCAATCAACGACACCCGTACTGTTTCCATCAGTCACAGACACCTATACTGTGTCCATCAAACATCAACACCCATACTGTTTTGCTTAATCACAGACAACCATAATGTGTCCTCAGTCAGCGACACCCATAATGTATCCATCAATCATTGACACCCTTACTTTGCCCCTCAATCATTGATGCCCACAATGTGTCCAACCGTGACTGACAGCCATACTGTGTCCTTCAATCATTGACACCCATACTGTGTCCATCAATGATAGAACCCCATAGTGTGTCCATAAATCTCATACACCCATACTGTGCCCATCAATCATTGACACCCATACTGTGTCAATCAATCATTAACTCCAATACTGTGTGCCTCAATCATTGACACCCTTACTGTGTCCATCAATCTCAGACACCCATACTGTGCCCATCAATCATTGACACCCATACTGCATCCAACAATCATTGACACCCATACTGTGTCCCTCAATCATTGACACCCATACAGTGTCCATCAATTACAGACACCCATACTGTGTCCCTCAATAATTGACACCCATATTGTGCTCATCAATCATTAACACTCATAATATGACCCTCAGTCACAGGCACCCATAAGGTGTCCATCAAACAAACACCCATAATGTGTCCATCAATCATTGACACCCATACTGTATCCCCCAATCACTGACACCCATACTGTGCCATCATCATTGACACCCATACTGTGTCCACCAATCATTGGCACCCATAATGTGTCCATAAAAATTGACACCCATATTGTGTCCATCAATAACAGACATCCATAATGTGTCCATCAATCATTAACACCCAGAATGTGTCCATCAATCACAGAAAACCATACTGTGTCCCTCAATCATTGACACCATTCCTGTGTCCATCAGACATTCATACCAATACTGTGTCCATCAAACATTGACACCCTAACTGTGCCCCTCAATCATTGACGCCCATAATGTGTCCAACCGTGACTGACACCCATACTGTGTCAATCAAACATTGAGACCCATACTGTGTCCATCAATGATTGACACCCATACCGTGTCCATCAATCACAGACAGCCACACTGTGTCCATAAATCATTAACTCCCATACTGTGTTCCTCAATCATTGACACCCATACAAAGAACAAAGAACAAAGAACAGTACAGCACAGGAACAGGCCATTCGGCCCTCCAAGCCTGCGCCAATCATGATGCCTTTCTAAACAAAACCTTCTGCACTTCCGGGGTCTGTATCCTTCTATTCCCATCCTATTCATGTATTTGTCAAGATGCCTCTTAAACATAGCTATCGTACCTGCTTCCACCACCTCCCCCGGCAGCATGTTCCAGGCACTCACCACCCTCTGTGTAAAAAACTTGCCTCGCACATCCCCTCTAAACTGTGCCCCTCGCACCTTAAACCTATGTCCCCGAGTAACTGACTCTTCCACCCTGGGAAAAAGCTTCTGACTATCCACTCTGTCCATGCCACCCATAACTTTGTAAACCTCTATCAGGTCACCCCTCCATCTCTGTCATTCCAGTGAAAACAATCCAAATTTATCCAACCTCTCCTCATAGCTACAGAAAAGGAACAAAGAAGCAGGCCACAGCTGAAAGCACCAGTTAAGACACAATGGCTGCAAATTTTCCTCTCCCGGCGCCATTTGAAATGAAATGTGATATGAAGCAGAACTGGCAGTTTTTTTCACGCACAATGGCAAAATTACAAAATTGCGACAGATTTAATTAACAAACCAGAGCAGCCACACTTTATCACTGTTGAGGAGAGACTGTTACAAAATGTATTCCATCCTAAATCTCTCTGAAGAACAAAAAAAAGGACAGCAGAAATTTTGAAAGCCTTGAAGGCACGCTTTGAACCCCAAGTGAATGTAACTAATGAACGGTATGTGTTCAATATTAGGCCCCAAGGTGAAAAAGAATCCATTGATCAATAGGTGACTGCATTAACACAGCTCACAGAATCCTGCGAATTTGTGCAACTAAAAGATGATCTAATTAAAGACAGGATTGTCTTAGGCATAAGAGATCCCGCAGTGACAGCACGTCTAGTGAGAGAGGAGAAACTTACTCTCTGGAAAGCGAACGACATGTGCAGAAGCGCTAAGGTTGTAAATCAGCAGCTAGAGCATATTCATGGCAGAACAGACGAGGCCTTGCATTATGCTGATAGACATTCAAGGCCGAAAGGACAGAAAGATCACGGGCAAAGGGCAGGATGCAAATACTGCGGAGGACATCACACAAAGGAGAAGAGGGCATGTCTAGCATGGGGAAAGCAATGTTCTCACTGCAAGAAGCCGAATCATTTTGCACACAAGTGTTCGGCTAGAAGGAAGCACAACAAGCAGGTACAGAAGGCCACTAGAGAGATATCAGCTTAAGATTCTGACAAGTCACTCTATACCATACCAATAGGTTGGTTCAGTCAGGTTGATAGGTGATAAATGGTTTGTGACTGTTGGAATGATGACTGCAGAAGGAGAATATCAAGTCAACATAAAGTGTCAGATAGACACTGGTGTGTCATGCAACATCATGACCTTCATAGACCTGTGCTAAATGGCTCAACATGGCGATCCAAAAATGAAGCCCTCTAAAGTAAGGTTGAGGCTATATAGAGTTATAGAGTTATACAGCACAGAAACAGGCTCTTCGGCCCATCGTGTCTGTGCCGGCCATCAAGCATCTATCTATTCTAATCCCATTTTCTAGCACTTGGCCCGTAGCCTTTTATGCTATGGCATTTCAAGTGCTCATCTAAATACTTCTTAAATGTTGTGAGGGTTCTTGCCTCTACCACCCCTTCAGGCAGTATGTTCCAAATTCCAACCACCATCTGGATGAAATTTTTTTTCCTCAAATCCCCGCGAAACCTCCTGCACCTTAAATCTATGCCCCCTGGTTATTGATCCCTCCGCTAAGGGAAAAAGTTCCTTCCTATCTATCCTATCAATGCCCCTCATTATTTTGTATACCTCTAATCAGGTCCCCCTTCAGCCTTCTCTGCTCTAAGGAAAATAACCCTAGCCTATCCAGTCTCTCTTCATAGCTGAAATGCTCCAGCCCAGGCAACATCCTGGTGAATCTTCTCTCCACCCTCTCCAGTGCAATCACATCCTTCCTATAGTGTGGTACCCAGAACTGTTAGCGTTTTATACAGCTCCATCATAACCTCCCTGTTCTTATATTCTATGCCTTGGCTAATAAAGGCAAGTATCCCATATGCCTTCCTAATCACCTTATCTACCTGTGCTGCTGCCTTCAGTGATCTATGGACAAGTACACCAAGGTCCCTCTGACCCTCTGTATTTCCAAGGGTCCTACCATCCATTGTATATCATGGCACCATACTAGTGCAAAGAGGACAAGTTACTCTGAGAGCCCAATGCAATGATAAGAATGAAGATCTGGAGTTCCAGATCATAGACAGTAAGCAAAAGCCACTCATCTCAGTCGGAGCAAGTATAAAGCTTGGACTGGTAACCCTCAAAGTGCCAAAAGAGATTTGCAACGTGTCACAGCACACTAAACCATTGACTGCGGAACAGATCCTAGAGGAGCACAACGATGTGTTTACAGGTTTAGGATGTCTTCCTGGAGAATATCATCTCGAAGTAGATGAGAGGGTAAGACCAATTCAGCATCTGCCGAGGAAAGTTCCAGCTGCCCTCAAGGCCAGCCTGAAAGACAAGATAGAAGAGCTGGAAAAGAAGGGAGTAATGAAGAAAGTGACAACCCGTACCGAATGGATTAGCAGCACAGTAACAGTGAAACAACCTGGAAAGCTGAGTGTATGCATTGACCCAAAGGATTTAAATAAAGCTATGAAGAGAGCGCAAAACTCCATGTCAACCATCGAAGGAATTTTGCCACAACTTGCAAAGGCAAAAATATTCACTTCCCTAGGTGTGAAGGATGGTTACTGGCAAGTGAAGCTGGATGAAAGCAGTAGCTTTCTAACCACACTCTGGACGCCATTCGGGAGATACAGATGGTTGTGCATGCCATTTGGCATTTCCACAGCTCCAGAGGAGTATCAATGCAGACAGCATGGGATAGGCAGTGATCTTCCTGGAGTGGAAGCTATAGTGGATGATCTGCTAGTTTATGGTTGCAGAGACTCAATGGAAGAAGCCATTGCTGACCATGATCAAAATCAAGTTCAACTGCTGGACAGAGCTCACCAGATGAACCTGAAGCTGAACAAGAAAAAATTGCAATTAAAGATGCCCCAAGTCAAGTACAGAGGTCATGTACTGACAGCAAAATGTCTTCGCCTGGATCACGAAAAGGTGAGAGCAGTAGCAGCGATGCAGCGACCAACAGATGTAAAGGCAGTGCAACGATTTGTTGGATTCATCACCTATTTAGCAAATTTCTTGCCCAATTTGTCGCCGGAGTGTGAACCATTACGCCAGCTCACTGCCAAGGACGCGCAGTGGTATTGGGGCACAGAACAAGAAGCAGCGTTCACTAAAATCAAGCAGCTTTTGACGGCAACGCTGAAATACTATGATATAAATGATGAAGTCACCCTGCAGTGTGACACCAGCAAAACCGGACTTGAAGCAACCCTAATGTAGCAAGAACAACCGGTTGCATTTGTATCCAGGGTGTTAATGCAAACATAACGATGCTACACTCCATCAAGAAAGAGTGCCTGGCCATTGTCTTTGCTTGTGAACACTTTCATCAATACATGCTTGGAAGAGACAAAGTGAAGTCAAGTCCAAGCACAAGCTATTTCAAAGCATTTTCCTCAAGCCATTACTATCTGCTCCGAAGTGTCTGCAAAGAAAGTTACTCCGGTTACAGAAATATCATCTGGATGTGACATACAAGCAAGGGAAACAGATGTACGTCGCTGACATGCTGTCGAGAGCAGCACTCCCTATAAAGAAAGTAGAGGATGCTACGACAGAGTGTGAAATCTTCCAGATCCAGCATGAACCTGCAGCTCGACGTGCTCTGGAAGTCATCAACCCAGCAGAGACATTGAATCTGACTGGCAAGTGCCTTGTTCAAATCAAGCAAACTACTCAAGAAGATGCAACTCTCCAAGAGATGAAAGGATGACCTGAAAGCATGAAGAACACTCCTGTGGTCACAAGACCGTACTGGGCATACAGAGATGAATTGCCAGCCCAAGATGGCATCTTGTACAAAGGAAATAGAGTCATTATTCCTAAGGGGAGAGAAGCTAAAGTGCATCCATGGAAGCCACCAAGGAATTGAGTCAAGTCTGAGGAAGGCAAGAGAAGTGCTCTACTGGCCAAACATGAGCAATGAAATCAAGGATCACATCAGCCAGTGCAGTGCGTGCACCGAGTATCAAGCTAAGCAAGCTAAAGAGCCGCTGATGAGACATGACATCCCAGACAGACCTTGGATGAAGCTGGGAGTAGACCTCTTCATTCTCATAGGAACTGATTATCTTGTCACCGGAGACGACTATTCTGACTTCTGTAAGATAGACCAGCTGACCTCAATGACCACTGATGATATTGTAGAATGCCTGAAAGCACACTTCGGTCATTCAGGCATTCCAGACATTGTGATGACCGACACTGGCCCGCAGTTTACGAGTGAAGAATTCAGCCGCTTCATAAAGGATTGGGAAATTCAACACCATACATCATCTCCACACTATCCCCAGTCCAATGGAAAGGCTGAGGCAGCAGTGAAAATCACCAAAGGAATCATAAAGAAATCGAGCAAATCTGGCACAGATGTCTACAAGGCAATCCTCGAGTGGAGAAACATACCTACTGAAGGCATGGAAAATAGTCCAGTACAAAGACTAAGGTCACGCCGCACCCAAACTACTCTTCCAATAGCAAGAAAGCTACGGAAGTCAGTAGTAACAGGCGTGAGTGACAAAATCAAGGTGAAATGGCAGAAAGACAAATTTCATTTTGACAAAACTTCCAAACCATTGCCAGAATTGAGCATTGGAGAGCCAGAATCTTCAATGCTCTCAACAAGAGTAAGCCCAAGTGGCAACTTCCATAGAGCAGTTTGCACCTCGATTGTACGCGGTGCAAGTGAACGATCAGATATATCGTCGCAAACGCAGGCACATACGCACAACTGGAGAAGCTGTTCCTTCACTGCAGGCGGCCGATCAGGAAGATGCGAACTCACCAACTGCACAGACCACAGATCAACCATCAGTCCCAGAAGTCCACAGCACCCCAACAATGGAAATGGAACAACAACAGTTACCGCGGCATCAACAAGTGACATGGGAACGACACACCCCGGAGAAGGAAAATCACCCAGATGAACAGCCAACGACAACGCACACGTGTACCACTAAGAGACTATGTGTGCAATGCATGTGCAGAGACTGATGAGAATAACAAACAACTAATGCATGACAACAGTTGTGTGCATTGTGGGTAACTTGGGCAACTCAGTGTAAATGATAATACATGCAAAATTTTTTATGTGAAAAGGGGGAATGTTTGGGATAGAAATGCAATACTGCACTAATGTGTCTGCTGGCTTGCCATAGTCATGTGACATCTACCATGAGACACTCACTGCAGGCATCCATCTTGACGCAGTTCAATAAAGATGCAGTACAAGCAAGACTGTTGTCCTGTGAGCTCGTAACATTGGGGGTGATTGAGTAGTGGACCAGGGTGTCACAGAGGGAATGGTTCCTTTGGAATACTGAAAGGGGAAGATATGTTTGATGGTGGCAGCATGCTGGAGGTGGCAGAAATGGCAGAAGTTGATCCGTTGAATGTGAAGGCTGGTGGGATGGAAGGTGAGGACAAGGGGAACCCTGTCAGGGATCTGAGAGGGAGGGAAAGGGGTGGAAGCAGATGTGCAGGAAATAGAACAGACATAATCGGGGGCCCTGTCAACTATAGTGGAGGACAATCCTTGGTTGAGGAAAAAGGAAGACATATCAGAATCACCTGTATGGAAGGTGGCATTGCCAGAACAGATGTGACAGCGACGGAGAAACTGGGAGAATGGAATCGAGTCCTTACAGGAAGCAAAGTGGGAGGAACTGTAGTTCAGGTAGCTCTGAAAGTCAGTAGACTAATAACGGATATTGGTTGATAGCCTATCCCCAGACATGGAGACAGAAAAGTCAAGGAAGGGAAGGGAAGAGTCAGAGATAGACCATGTGAAGATGAGGGAAGGGTGGAAATTGGAAACAAAGTCGATGAAATTTTCCAGTTTGAACAAATGAAGACAACAGCACTGATACAATTATTAATTTACCAGAAAAGAGATGAAGGAGGGGACCCGAGTAGGACTCAAACAAATAATTTTCCACATATTCCAGGCATAGCTATGACCCATATGGGTTCCCATACCAGCACATTTTATTTGGAGGAAGTGAGTGGAGTCAAAGGAGTAGTTGTTCAAAGTAAGAACGAGTTTGGCCAGAAAGAGGAGGCTTGTGGTAGATGGGTCTGACTGAGCTTCCATTTAAGGAAGAAGCTCATTCATACCTTCGTTAACTCTAGACTTGACTTTTGCAACACACTCTTAGCTTGTCTCCCACATTCTACCCTCCATAAACTTGAGGTCATCCAAAACTCAGCCTCCCATGTCTTAACTTGCATACAGTCCTGTTCCACTATTTCCCCTGTGCTCGCTGACCTACATTGGCTCCCGGTCAAGCAACGCCTTGATTTTAAAATTCACATCCTTGTTTTCAAATCCCTCCATGGCCTCACCCCTCCACCACCCACCCCTCCCCCCCCATCTTTGTAATCTCCTACAGCCCCACAACCCTCCAAGATATCTGCATCCTCTAAATTTTGACCTCTTCAGCATCCCCGATTTTAATCACTCCACCATTGGTGGCCGTGCCTTCAGTTGCTTAGGCTCCAAGCTCTGGAATACCCTCCCTATATCTCTCCACTTCTCGACCTTGCTTTCTTCCTTTAAGGCACTCCTTAAAACCTACTACTTTGGCTATGCTTTTGGTCATCTGACCTAATATCTCCTTTTGTGGCTCAGTGTCATACTTGTTTTATAATGCTCCTGTGAAGCACCTTAAGATGTTTTAGGAAGTTAAAAGCACTAGACAAGTTGTTGTGGAAGCAGAAGATCCTCAGGCCATCCTTGTGAGGGATGGCAGTGTCGAAGGATTGGATGTCCGTGGTGAAAGGGAGTCAGTTAGGGACAGGAAACTGAAAAGTTGAAAAATGGCAGAGGGTGTAGGAAGAGTCGCAGACGAGGGTGGGAAGAGACTGGTCAAGGGAGAAAAAATTGAGTTGAGGTGGGAAGAAATCAATTCTGTTTGGTGTAGGAGCAGGCTGAAATGACGGGTCTACCAGAACAGTCCTGATTGAGAATCTTGAGAAGGAGGTAAAAGCAGCTGTTCAGGGTTGGGGAACTATGAGGTTGGAAGCCATGGATGGAAGATCTGCAGAGGAAGTGAGGTCACTAACAGTCTTGGAAACAATGGCTTGATGTTTGGTGGTGGAGTCATGGTCCAGAGGAATGTAGAAGGAGGAGTCAAACAGTTGGCATCCAGCCTCCACTAGGTAGAGATAAGTTCGCCAATCAATAACAGTGTCACTCTTGATCCAGATGGAGGGTCGAGGTGGAATGAGAATTCTGACAATAGGAGAAAAGGTTCACTGTCAACCACGGTGCGGAAGAATTCTCGGATGAGTTGTTGGGGAGTTGCTGGAGTTGGAAAGCTAGGACTTGATAGTACAGGGGTGGTTTACCGGGCTCTGGTAGTACTAGTTAGGTTAAGATCCTGGGCTATGGTATTACTGGGGTGGGTTTCTGCACAATGGTAGTACTGTGGAGAGGGGGTCCTGGGCTATGGTAGTGCGGGGGTTGAGAGGGGGGATTGGGGGGAGCATGGGTCTTGGGTTATGGTGGTACTCGGGGTGGTTGGGGGTGCTGGACTATGGTGGTACTAGGGAGAGGTGCTAGGCTATGGGAAAACTGGGGGGGCTGCTTAGCGGGGTGGAGGGGGGAGGCTCTGGGCTATGGTGTTATGGTGGTGGGGTCCTGGGCTATGGTAGTACCTGGGGAGCTGGGTGGGGGGGACTGGGTTGTGGTGGTACTGTAGGTGGGGCTCTGGGCGATGGTATTACTTGGGGGGGTGTGGGGTTGCTGGGCTATAGTATTACTGGGGGGGTGGGCTATTGTGTTACAGGGGGGGAGGTAACTGGGCTATGGTGTTACTGGTGTGGTGCTGGAGTATGGTATTACTGGGGGTGTGGGTGCTGGGCTATGGTGTTACTGGGGGGGTGGGTGCTGGGCTATGGTGTTACGGGGGGGGGTGGGTCCTGGGCTATGGTATTACTGGGGGGGTGGGTGCTGGGCTATGGTGTTACGGGGGGGTGGGTGCTGGGCTATGGTATTACTGGGGGGGTGGGTGCTGGGCTATGGTGTTACGGGGGGGTGGGTGCTGGGCTATGGTGTTACGGGGGGGGGTTGGGTGCTGGGCTATGGTATTACTGGGGGTGTGGGTGCTGGGCTATGGTATTACTGGGGGGGTGGGTGCTGGGCTATGGTGTTACGGGGGGGTGGGTGCTGGGCTTTGGTGTTACGGGGGGGTGGGTGCTGGGCTATGGTATTACTGGGGGGGTGGGTGCTGGGCTATGGTGTTACGGGGGGGGGTGGGTGCTGGGATTTGGTGTTACGGGGGGGTGGGTGCTAGGCTATGGTGTTACGGGGGGCTGGGTGCTGGGATTTGGTGTTACGGGGTGGTGGGTGCTGGGCTATGGTATTACTGGGGGGGTGGGTGCTGGGCTATGGTGTTACTGGGGGGGTGTGTGCTGGACTATGGTATTAATGGGGGGGGTGGGTGCTGGACTATGGTATTACTGGGGGGTTGGGTACTGGGCTACGGTATTACTGGGGGGGTGGGTGCTGGGCTATGGTATTACTGGGGGGGGTGGGTGCTGGGCTATGGTATTACTGGAGGGGTGGGTGCTGGGCTATGGTGTTACTGGGGGGGGTGGGTGCTGGACTATGGTATTACTGGGGGGGGTGGGTGCTGGACTATGATATTACTGGGGGGGGTGGGTGCTGGGCTATGGTGTTATAGGGG
Organism: Heterodontus francisci; assembly: GCF_036365525.1. Lineage (NCBI taxonomy): Eukaryota > Metazoa > Chordata > Chondrichthyes > Heterodontiformes > Heterodontidae > Heterodontus > Heterodontus francisci. The sequence goes on along the minus strand of NC_090389.1, from coordinate 15,263,655 downwards.
GGTGGGTGCTGGGCTATGGTGTTATAGGGGGGTGAGTGCTGGGCTTTGGTGTTATGGGGGGGTGAGTGCTGGGCTATGGTATTACTGGGGGGGTGGGTGCTGGGCTATGGTGTTATGGGGGGGTGGGTGCTGGGCTATGGTGTTACTGGGGGGGTTGGGTGCTGGACTATGGTATTACTGGGGGGGGGTGGGTGCTGGGCTATGGTGTTATGGGGGGGTGGGTGCTGGGCTATGGTGTTACTGGGGGGGTTGGGTGCTGGGCGATGGTGTTACTGGGGGGGTGGGTGCTGGACTATGGTATTACTGGGGGGGTGGGTGCTGGACTATGGTATTACTGGGGGGGGGGTGGGTGCTGGGCTATGGTGTTATGGGGGGGTGGGTGCTGGGCTATGGTGTTATGGGGGGGAGTGCTGGGCTTTGGTGTTACGGTGGGGGGAGTGGGTGCTGGGCTATGGTGTTTCTGGGGGGGTGGGTTCTGGACTATGGTATTACTGGGGGGAGGTGGGTGCTGGGCTATGGTGTTATGGGGGGGTGGGTGCTGGGCTATGGTAGTACCTGGGGAGCTGGGTGGGGGGGACTGGGTTGTGGTGGTACTGTAGGTGGGGCTCTGGGCGATGGTATTACTTGGGGGGGGTGTGGGGTTGCTGGGCTATAGTATTACTGGGGGGGTGGGCTATGGTGTTACAGGGGGGGAGGTAACTGGGCTATGGTGTTACTGGTGTGGTGCTGGAGTATGGTATTACTGGGGGTGTGGGTGCTGGGCTATGGTGTTACTGGAGGATGGGTGCTGGGCTATGGTGTTACGGGGGGGGGGGTGGGTGGGTCCTGGGCTATGGTATTACTGGGGGGGTGGGTGCTGGGCTATGGTGTTACGGGGGGGGTGGGTGCTGGGCTATGGTATTACTGGGGGGGTGGGTGCTGGGCTATGGTGTTACGGGGGGGTGGGTGCTGGGCTATGGTGTTACGGGGGGGGTGGGTGCTGGGCTATGGTATTACTGGGGGTGTGGGTGCTGGGCTATGGTATTACTGGGGGGGTGGGTGCTGGGCTATGGTATTACTGGGGGGGTGGGTGCTGGGCTATGGTGTTACTGGGGGGGTGGGTGCTGGGCTTTTGTGTTACGGGGGGGTGGGTGCTGGGCTATGGTATTACTGGGGGGGTGGGTGCTGGGCTATGGTGTTACGGGGGGGGGTGGGTGCTGGGATTTGGTGTTACGGGGGGGTGGGTGCTAGGCTATGGTATTACGGGGGGGTGGGTGCTGGGATTTGGTGTTACGGGGGGGTGGGTGCTGGGCTATGGTGTTACTGGGGGGGTGGGTGCTGGGCTATGGTATTACTGGGGGGGTGGGTGCTGGGCTATGGTATTACTGGAGGGGTGGGTGCTGGACTATGGTATTACTGGGGGGGGGGTGGGTGCTGGACTATGGTATTACTGGGGGGGGTGGGTGCTGAGCCATGGTGTTATGGGGGGGTGGGTGCTGGGCTCTGGTGTTATAGGGGGCTGAGTGCTGGGCTTTGGTGTTATGGGGGGGGGGTGGGTGCTGGGCTATGGTATTACTGGGGGGGTGGGTGCTGGGCTATGGTGTTATGGGGGGGTGGGTGCTGGGCTATGGTGTTACTGGGGGGGTTGGGTGATGGACTATGGTATTACTGGGGGGGGGTGGGTGCTGGGCTATGGTGTTATGGGGGGGTGGGTACTGGGCTATGGTGTTATGGGGGGGTGGGTGCTGGGCTATGGTGTTACTGGGGGGGTTGGGTGCTGGGCTATGTTGTTACTGGGGGGGTGGGTGCTGGACTATGGTATTACTGGGGGGGTGAGTGCTGGGCTTTGGTGTTACGGTGGGGGGGGTGGGTGCTGGGCTATGTTGTTACTGGGGGGGTGGGTGCTGGACTATGGTATTACTGGGGGGGGGTGGGTGCTGGGCTATGGTGTTATGGGGGGGTGGGTGCTGGGCTATGGTGTTATGGGGGGGTGGGTGCTGGACTATGGTGTTATGGGGGGGTGAGTGCTGGGCTTTGGTGTTACGGGGGGGAGGGTGGGTGCTGGGCTTTGGTGTTACGGGGGGCTGGGTGCTGGGCTATGGTGTTATGGGGGGGTGGGTGCTGAGCTATGGTGTTACGGGGGGGTGGGTGCTGGGCTTTGGTGTTACGGGGGGGGGGGTGGGTGCTGGGCTATGGTGTTATGGTGGGGGTGGGTGCTGGGCTTTGGTGTTACGTGGGGGTGGGTGCTGGGCTATGGTATCACTGGGGGGGGTGGGTGCTGGTCTATGGTGTTACTGGGGGGTGCGTGCTGGGCTATGGTGTTACGGGGGGGGGGTGGGTGCTAGGATTTGGTGTTACGGGGGGGTGGGTGCTAGGCTATGGTATTACGGGGGGGGTGGGTGCTGGGATTTGGTGTTACGGGGGGGTGGGTGCTGGGCTATGGTGTTACTGGGGGGGTGGGTGCTGGGCTATGGTATTACTGGGGGGGTGGGTGCTGGGCTATGGTATTACTGGGGGGGGTGGGTGCTGAGCTATGGTGTTATGGGGGGGTGGGTGCTGGGCTCTGGTGTTATAGGGGGCTGAGTGCTGGGCTTTGGTGTTATGGGGGGGGGTGGATGCTGGGCTATGGTATTACTGGGGGGGTGGGTGCTGGGCTATGGTGTTATGGGGGGGTGGGTGCTGGGCTATGGTGTTACTGGGGGGGTTGGGTGATGGACTATGGTATTACTGGGGGGGGGTGGGTGCTGGGCTATGGTGTTATGGGGGGGTGGGTACTGGGCTATGGTGTTATGGGGGGGTGGGTGCTGGGCTATGGTGTTACTGGGGGGGTTGGGTGCTGGGCTATGTTGTTACTGGGGGGGTGGGTGCTGGACTATGGTATTACTGGGGGGGTGAGTGCTGGGCTTTGGTGTTACGGTGGGGGGGGTGGGTGCTGGGCTATGGTGTTACTGGGGGGGTGGGTGCTGGACTATGGTATTACTGGGGGGGGGTGGGTGCTGGGCTATGGTGTTATGGGGGGGTGGGTGCTGGGCTATGGTGTTATGGGGGGGTGAGTGCTGGGCTTTGGTGTTACGGGGGGGAGGGTGGGTGCTGGGCTTTGGTGTTACGGGGGGGTGGGTGCTGGGCTATGGTGTTATGGGGGGATGGGTGCTGGGCTATGGTGTTACGGGGGGGTGGGTGCTGGGCTTTGGTGTTACGGGGGGGGGTGGGTGCTGGGCTATGGTGTTATGGGGGGGTGGGTGCTGGGCTTTGGTGTTACGTGGGGGTGGGTGCTGGGCTATGGTATCACTGGGGGGGGTGGGTGCTGGGCTATGGTGTTACTGGGGGGTGCGTGCTGGGCTATGGTGTTACGGGGGGGGGTGGGTGCTGGGATTTGGTGTTACGGGGTGGTGGTTGCTGGGCTATGGTGTTACGGGGGGGTGGGTGCTGGGCTATGGTATTACTGGGGGGGTGGGTGCTGGGCTATGGTGTTACTGGGGGGGTGGGTGCTGGGCTATGGTGTTACGGGGGTGTGGGTGCTGGGCTATGGTGTTACTGAGGGGGTGGGTGCTGGGCTATGTTATTACTGGGGGGGTGGGTGCTGGGCTATGGTGTTACTGGGGGGTGGGTGCTGGGCTATGGTATTACTGGGGGGGTGGGTGCTGGGCTATGGTATGACTGGGGGGGTGGGTGCTGGGCTATGGTGTTACTGGGGGGGTGGGTGCTGGGCTATGGTGTTACTGGGGGGTGGGTGCTGGGCTATGGTATTACTGGGGGGGTGGGTGCTGGGCTATGGTATGACTGGGGGGGTGGGTGCTGGGCTATGGTGTTACTGGGGGGTGGGTGCTGGGCTTTGGTGTTACTGGGGAGATGGGTGCTGGGCTATGGTGTTACGGGGGGGTGGGTGCTGCTATGTTGTGGGGGGGGCAATGGGTGCTGGGCTGTGGTGTGGTGGGGGGGCGGTGGGTGCTGGGCTATGGTGTTACGGGGGGGTGGGTGCTGGGCTTTGGTGTTATGGGGGGGTGGGTGCTGGGCTATGGTATTACTGGGGGGGTGGGTGCTGGGCTATGGTGTTACGGGGGGGTGGCTGCTGGGCTATGTTGTGGGGGGGGCAGTGGGTGCTGGGCTATGGTGTTGGGGGGGTGCGGTGGGTGCTGGGCTATGGTGTTACTGGGGGGCGCTGGGATGGGTGCTGGGCTGTGGTGGTTCTGATGGGTTTTGGATCGGAGGGGTGCATCTGACAGGATTGGAATGGGAGGTTCTGTCTGTATTCAATTCTTTTTAAAAACTCAACGACATTAACAACAGACGTATTTTCTCATCCTGTCAGAAATAATTGTTTATAATTTGAACATAAACAAAAATTGTCAAAGGTCTGTAATTCGCAGTCTGTCACTTTCAAAGTGAATCACTGATCTACACTCTCATTTGTACACACAACCAATGGTGATTAAACTATTCTTTATCTCAGTTACACACTGGATGGTGTACTCACCAGCCATGTCAGCAGAGACGAGATACCCCGTTGTTGTAAATTAGACACCGATTCTTTGTTGTTCAATCCCGGAACAGCACACTCCCAATGGCAGACCTGTAACTTCTGTGCACAGTTTATATTTCTTCTTCTTCTTTGGCCTCCTTGTCTCGAGAGACAATGGGTAAGCGCCTAGAGGTCGTCAGTGGTTTGTGAAGCAGTGCCTGGAGTGGCTATAAAAGCCAATTCTAGAGTGACAGACTCTTCCACAGGTGCTACAGATAAAATTGGTTGTCGGGGCTGTTATACAGTTGGCTCTCCCCTTGCGCTTCTGTCTTTTTTCCTGCCAACTGCTAAGTCTGTTCGACTCGCCACATTTTAGCCCCGCCTTTATGGCTGCCCGCCAGCTCTGGCGATCACTGGCAACTGACTCCCACGACTTGTGATCAATGTTACAGGACTTCATGTCGCGTTTGCAGACGTCTTTAAAGCGGAGACATGGACGGCCGGTGGGTCTGATACCAGTGATGAGCTCGCTGTACAATGTGTCCTTGGGGATCCTGCCATCTTCCATGCAGCTCACGTGGCCAAGCCATCTCAAGTGCAGCTGACACAGTAGGGTGTATAAGCTGGGGATGTTGGCCGCCTCAAGGACTTCTGTGTTGGAGATACAGTCCTGCCACCTGATGCCAAGGATTCTCCAGAGGCAGCGAAGATGGAATGAATTGAGACGTCGCTCTTGGCTGATATACGTTGTCCAGGCCTCGCTGCCGTAGAGCAAGGTACTGAGGACACAGGCTTGATATACTCGGACTTTTGTGTTCTGTGTCAGTGCGCCATTTTCCCACACTCTCTTGGCCAATCTGGACATAGCAGTGGAAGCCTTTCCCATGCGCTTGTTGATTTCTGCATCGAGAGACAGGTTACTGAGGATAGTTGAGCCTAGGTAGGTGAACTCTTGAACCACTTCCAGAGCGTGGTGGCCGATATTGATGGATGGAGCATTTCTAACGTCCTGTCCCATGATGTTCGTTTTCTTGAGGCTGATGGTTAGGCCAAATTACATTATGATCTACTGATTTGTATGAAGTTAGGGGAAGGAGTGGGACTGATAAATAGCCTCACACACACACACAGGAAATGCACACATCTAATATTTCTGTACAAGTGACACCAACAAAAGCCAATCAGGATAAAAGTCTCCCTATGTGTTTTCAATGTTAGCTGTCACCTCTAGGGCAGAAGTTTGTAGGTTCAAATCTCACTCCAGGGACTTGAGTACATAATCTAGGTTTGACATCCCAGTGCAGATATTCAGTCTGCAATAGCCCACTTGTTATACGACTCACAGGAGCAGGTAAAGGAGGCTTCAGTCCTGATGTCAACATGGTGCTGAGCTCTGTGGGAAATCGTGTTTATTTGAACATCAGCGGCCTGGTCATTATCAGCTTGCTGTACATAAATTGGCTGCAGCGTTTCTTACAACAGTGACTACTCTTCAGAAAATGTATTTCATTGGTTATAGAGCACTTTGGGATGTTGTGAAAGTCGCAGTTTCTTAATTGCTGTGCAATTTGATTTGTGCTGCTGAGACCCAGCCTGCAGAATAGAATCAGCTTTGCTGGTTCCTTCAATGGTTCAGATCTTCAGTGGATAAATGGTGTTAAATTACCAGGAGCCTGGATATAAACTCTTGTTTGACTAAGTATGTAAAGTGGATAAAGCACCGGGAATGAATGAAATGCACCCAAGGATACAGAGGGAAGTAAGGGTGGAAATTGTGGAGGCACTGGCCATAATTTTTCAGTCTTCTTTAGACTCGAGGGTGATGCCAGAGGACTGGAGAATTGCAGATGCTACATCCTTGTTCAAAAAAGGGTCTAAAGATAAGCCCAGCAACTACAGGTCAGTCAATTTAACTTCGGTGGTAGGGAAACTTTTAGAAAAAATAATTTGGGACAAAATTAGCAGTCACATGGACAAATGTGTGTTAATTAAGGAAAGCCAACATGGATTTCCTAAGGGAAAATCATGTTTTACTAACTTGCTGGAGTTTTTGATGCAGTAACAGAGAGGGTTGGAGGACAATGCTGTTGATGTGGTGTACATGGACTTTCAAAAGGCGTTTGATACATTGCCACACAACAGACCTGTGAGCAAACTTATAGTTCATGGAATAAAAGGGACGGGAGCAACATGGATACGAAATTGGCTGAGTGACAGGAAACAAAGAGTAGTGGTTAATGGATGTTTTTCGGGCTGGAAGGTTTGTAGTGGAGTTCCCCAGGAGTCAATTTGGGACCCTTGCTTTTCCTGATACATAATAATGACCTTGACCTTGGTGTACAGGGCACAATTTCAAAGTTTGCAGATGATACGAAACTTGGAAGCATTGTGAATTGTGAGGATAGTGTAGAACTTCAAAAGGACATAGACAAGTTGGTGGAATGGGCAGACAGGTGGCAGATGAAGTTCAATGCAGAGAAGTGTGAAGTGAATCATTTTGGTCAGAACATGGGGAGACAATATAAAATAAAGGGTACAATTCTAAAGGGGGTGCAGGAGCAGAGGGACCTGGAGGTATAGGTGCATAAGTCATTGAAGGTGGCAGGACAGGTTGAGAGAGTGGTTACTAAAGCATACAGTATCCTGGGCTTTATTAATAGGAGCATAGAGTACAAGAGCAAGGAAGTTATGTTGAAACTGTATAAGACACTAGTTCGGCCTCAGCTGAAGCATTGCATCCAATTCTGGGCACCGCACTTTAGGAAAGATGTGGGCTTTGGAGAGAGTACGGAAAAGATTCACGAGAATGGTTCCAGGGATGAAGCACTTCAGTTATGAAGATAGATTGGAGAAGTTAGGGCTGTTTTCCGAGAAGAGAAGCTGAGAGGTGATTTGATGAGGTATTCAAACTCAAGAGGGGTCTGGACAGAGTAGATAGAGAGAAACTGTCCCCACTCGTGAAAGGATTGAGAATGAGAGGGCACAGATTTAAAGTATTTGGTAAAAGAAGCAAAAGTGACATGAGGAAAAACTTTTTCACGCAGAGTGGTTAAGGTCTGGAATGCACTGCCTGAGAGTATGGTGGAGGCACGTTCAATTGAAGCATTCAAAAGAGAATTAGACTTATATGAAGAGGATGAATGTGCCAGATTACAGGGAGAAGGTGGGGCAATAGAACTAAGTAAATTGCTCTTTTGGAGAGCTGGTGTGGACACGATGGGCTGAATGGCCTCCTCTGCACTGTAACAATTCTGTGATAGTAATAAACCCCCTCCCCCAAGTATTTCATCAAAATGCACTGAACTTACTGAATCAGATTGACTCTCCTCAAGCCTCAATTACAGAATCTAAAACAGTAACAGCTGGGGGAAGCTGCCAATCCATATCTTCTCCTGTTTCACCTGAGTGAGGGGACATGGCAACCAACCTGTCAATGTAGCATAGGAAGAATGTCTAACATTGACTATATACATCACTGGGATTCAATCTAAGTTGGAACTCTTAAGATTCCACCCCCTGCTCTTCCAGTCACATAGCACTCCTGATTCAGCTGGCGGGGAATAAGGTGCAAATCCACATCTCCAACAAATATGTGCCACAGCACCTTGAAAAAATAAAGCTTTTGCACCACTCTACTCCCATTTATTTTTAGAATTGAGCTGTTTTGGAGATTTCACTGACAGCATCATGCAGGAAAACAACTTGCATTTGTACAGCACCTTTAATGTAGCAAAATGTCCCGAGATGCATCACAAGAAGCATGAAGGAAATGGATGCAGAGCTGTGAGTTTAGGAAGGGTGACCAAAAGCTTGGTCGGAGGTGGGTTTTAACGAAGAGGGGAAGGTAAAGATGCAGAGGAGATTATGGAGGGAATGCCAGATTTGGACCTGGGCAGCTGAAGACACAGGGCTGGTTTGAACCATTGAGCTATAAGAAGTTACAGAAATAGGGAGGGCAAGTCTTTGGAGTGATTTAAAGTGAAAAACAAGAATTTAAAATCTAAAGCATTGGGAAACAAGGAGCCAATGTAGGTCAGCATATGGATGAGTTGGAGTTTATGGAGTTTAGGTGGCCAGCCAGGACTGATTGAGTCTGGAAGTAACAACGGCTTAACTGAGGGTTTCAGTGGTACATGAGCCGAGGTAGAGGTGGGGAGAGAGGGAAGTGACTGTTGTGTTGGAAAGGACATCAGTAAAAAGGTGCAATAAGTGTGGCCAGTTTACCAGGCACAAACCTATAAGTTTCTGTAATGCTAAAGTCATTCTCTCTGATGAAGTCGATTCGTGCTGTGGAGCACTTTTGCAGAAGTTAACACCAAGTCAGCATTTGTTTATGAAGTTTAATGAGCAAAGTTGGCAGGTTGTATAAGCCGGTTGGTGGGTGGGGCAAGGATAATCACAGAGAAGCCATTATTATATAATGCGGTTTAGACAAAAAAAATCCATAGTACATAGATATTTATTTTAAAAATTGTTTAATGAGCAAGGAAGAGATTTTTGTAAACATAACAAAAAATAGTGGGTTAATAGATGTCTGCACTGCACAGGGAGCTCTGTCTGACAAACTGGACAATTGGCTTTTCTTTTTCTTGGGGTGGGGGGGTGGTGCGCAAGGCAGGGGAAGAGTGAGTCTTTGTGCCCAAGGTGAGGGGCATCACTGCCAGGCAGGGAAGACAATGCCACCTGCTTCCCTCCCCCACCCAGTTCAGCTGTAAAGCTCCTGCCACGCTGCTTCAACACTTAGGAGGAACATCCACAACTTCACCAGCTAGACTCAAACCTAGCACTTCCTGGAAATGTATCCTCTCTCCTCCTACTGGGATGCAGTCTCTCTACCTCTTTCACCACTCATACAGTTCCTCAAAAAGAAGGCCCCTTAATATTTGGCCACCTTATAGGCAAGTCTATCTTCAGCAAGCTTGGTTGGCAGGGGGCAGCAGGGGCAGGGGTAGAGTGAGGGGAAGAGGACAGAGATCACTGCAGCTAAGCCCAAATCTGCATTTTTTCTATGTCTACAAACATTTTCTAGTATGGATTGCTGTACAAATGAAGATTGCAGCTCCTTGCTGATTTTTCTTGTGCCCAGTCCGGGGTGTTTAGTCAATTCCTCTTTCATAGATCAGCTAGCTCAGAGCAGAGATTGAAAGTTCCTGGGCTATATGGCTCCCATGAACAGGAGTGTCAAATACTCAACTACTAAAACAAAAGCAAAATACTAGAGATGCTGGAAAGCTGAAATAAAAACAAAGTGATGGAAATACTGAGCAGGGGAGGCATTTGTAGAGTGAAGCGGAATTAATGTTTCAGGTCTGTGACCTTTCATCAGAACTGGCACAGGTTAGAAAAGAATCAGGTTTTAAGCAAGTGAAGTGGGGAGGTTGTTGTGGAAAGAAAACAAAAAAGATGTTATGGCAGAGGGAGATTAAATAACAAAGCTGCCCTGGGACAAAGGCAAAGAATGTGTTAATGCTTGTGGTGAAAGACAAAGCATTAGCCCAGAGAGTGTTAATAGCAGAAAAATGAGCAGCTCTGACTACATGAAAAACAGGCACATGGTTAAGAAATATAATAAATATTTTAAAAAGCCAGTCATGCTCTGAAATTATTGAACTTAATAATTATAGTTCAGTCGACAAGGCTGTAAAGTATGTAATCGAAAGGTCAGGTGCTGCTCCTCGAGCTTGAGTTAATGTTCACTGGAGCAGGCCAAAGATAAACATGTGGGCATGAGAGCAGGGGGGGTAGGTGGGGGCGGGGGGGGGGGGGGGTGGCGGTGAAATGGGAAGCAACCGGAAGCTTGAGTTTTGCTTTTGGACTGAGCGGAGGTCTTCCACAAAATGGTCACCCAATCTGTGTTCGGTCTCCCCAATATAAGCAAAGCGCTTTAATGATTTACTTGTACTTCTTTCAATATACTGTATTCACTGATCACAATGCAATCACCTCTATCTTGGGGAGACTGAAGCAGATTGGGTGACCGCTTTGCAGAACACCTCTGCTCAGTCCAAAAGCATGACCCCGAGCTTCTGGTAGCTTCCCAATTCAACACACCCCACTGCTCTCATGCCCACGTTTGTCTTTGGCCCGCTATGGTGTTCCAGTGAACATCAGCGCAAGCTCGAGAGCAGCACCTGACCTTTCCATTAGACACTCTACGGCCTTGTCGACTGAACATTAAAGTTCAATAATTTCAGAGCATGACTGGCCTATTTTTAAATATTTTATTTTATTTTTGAACCATGTGCCTGTTTTTCATGTATTCAGAGCTGCTCATTATTCTGCTATTAACACTGTCTGGCCTAATACCTTGTCTTTCACCACAAGCTTTAACACTCTTTGCCTTTGTCCCTGGACAGTTTTGTTATTTAATCTCTCCTACCCTATCAAACACCTTCCCCTTTGTTCACTTTCCCACCTACCCCCAACCAACCCCCCCCCCCCCCCCCCCCACCCCGGGCACTTCACTTGCTTAAAACCCAATTATTTTCTACCCTTTGCCAGTTCTGATGAAAGGTCACTGACCTGAAACGTTAACTCTGCTTCTCTCTCCACAGATGCTGCCAGACGCCAGACCTGCTAAGTATTTCCAGCACTTTGGATTAATGAAATAAAAACTCCTGAGTTGTACTCACAGCTCATGCCCACTATGAATAGGTTCACACTGCCCCAAACCAATTTTGCCTGGAGCCCTTACTGCAAGAATGGAGACTAATTTAGCCAGCCAATCAGGAATAGATTTGAACCAAGAGCCTAGAAAATAAATCACATTGTCGAACTGGGTTAACAATAGAAACAAAATGTCACTATACTCTCAGGAACCTGCTTGCATGGCTGCCTTCCACAGCGCTGCTCAGAAAACCAGACAGCATAAATTTTGAGTCAATTTTTGCAAGCACTTCCATGCCCTAACTCTTTTTCCCCATCAAAACACCACAAGCAACACTTCCCAAGAATCAGTTTATTTTATAGCAAATCTCAAGACATTAAAGTCCCCTTTTTATTAATAAATACAAAAAAGGCAAGTGAAAAACCAATGGAAATGTACAATAACGAGGTGGTGGCAGGGCACACTCAGGCTTCACTAGAGCTCGCTCCGTGATTTGGCAGCAAGGGGAGCGTACTTGGGCATCAGGTCAGTGATTTTCCGGATGAAGTCTAATTTCTCTGCGCAGCCTCTACACGACTCGCCCCACTCATCCAGGATCTTCTTCAGCTCCTTGACTCGTAGCTTCTTCAGATCAACTGTGCTCAGGTCCACCTGTTTGTCTGCAGTTCAGCACAGCCAATAGAAGGAACAGATATGGTCAGCAGCACCATTCTCAATCCCCTACCACAATACTACCACCCCGCCCCACAATACAGTCCTCTATTTGAGAGGACAAACAGTCTTCTGTGCACACTTTTCTATGGAGGCACCCTACCTAACTCTGCTAAACCTTTCAGTTTGCAACATCATTACACAAATGCACATTTCTCCCTGGTGCAGTGCAGTGGTATATCAGACAGCATTAAACAAAACCATCCCTACCTTCAGCAAGATGCAGCAGCGCATTTATATAGTGACTTTCACAACCTCAGAACAGCCCAAAGCCAACTTTTGAAGTGCAGTCACTGTTGTAATGTAACAAATGCAGCAAGTTTCTGCAAACAGCAATAAGATTCACTGCATCATCACCTACTCTAACATTCTTTCCTAGGATAACTCAGGCCCATCGTGCAGACCACCCACCAGGGTTGGACACAAAGAGAGAGCAGTCAGGGTAAAGAGAGGTTTTTAAAACCCAAGCTTGGTGTCACTTGCCATTCCTTGATTTACCTTGCCTTCTCTCCTCTCGTGTCCAACCCTGGGGGTGTTCTGCACTATGGGCCTGAGCTCCTCACTAAAAGAATCTACATTGATTAATGAATCTGCTTCATCCTTAAAATATTGCATTTCAGGAGTCAGTTTGACCCCAGCAGCAATTTAACTACATATCATGGATTACTGAACAGTCTGCTAATCCACACTAATTTCCATATACTGAGCTCTAGTTATATATCATTCTGAAGAACTGGTGGCTTACTCACCAGATCAAATTTGGCTACTATAGATTTTAAAAAATATTCTTTCATGGGATGAGAGCGTCACTGACAAGGCCAGCATTTGTTGCCCATCCCTAATTGCCCTTGACAACTGAGTGGCTTGCTAGATCATTTCAGAGGGCAGTTAAGAGTCAACCACATTGCTGTGGATCTGGAGTCACATGTAGGCCAGACTGGGTAAGGACAGCAGATTTCCTTCCCTAAAGGACATTAGTGAACCAGATAGGTTTTTACAACAAATCGATGATAATTTTCCAGCACCATTAGTGAGACTAGCTTTCAATTCCAGATTTTTATTAATTAAATGAACTTAAATTCCACCAGCTGCCATGGTGGGATTTGAACCAGTGTTCATAGGGCATTAGTCTGGGCCTCTGGATTACTAGTCCAGTGATATTACCACTACGCCACCATCTCCCCCAGAAAATGTATAAAAGAGGGAAAGACTGAAGTCTTGGAAGCAAATCTCCACTCATCAACAACCATGGCAAACAACCACCAAATTCCAAATTAGCAGTAATGTTCAAGAATTCACAGCCCAGAACATATACTGCAAGTAGGGCTGAGCTGCTCCTGTGCACAGCTGGTCTGGTGAACCTTCTCAATCTCAGGAACTCAAGTCATGAGTCTGACTTGACAGTAACTGGCACGTGCTCATTTGCTGGCCGCCATGCCCCAAAGCCCACCTGGCAATTAATACAGAACAGACTTACGTCACCTCCAGCCAGCACCTATTGCAGAATCACCTCCAATGGACACCAGACAGAAGTCAAAAATACATTTATACATGTCACCCAGGGAATATGCCCCATGGTGGGAAAGGTTTTTAAATTAATACTTTAAAGAAAAGGCTGAACAGATGGTAGAGATCTAGGGAAAGCTCTATTTTAATACACTAACTTTGTTTTAAACAAAGGACACAGTGATAAAACCAACACTAGTACTACAACTAATAAAAGGAATCTAATCTGCATCTCAACTCCTTTTACCTTCCCATAGCTCCACATCCCTGGATAACATTACCTATCGAAAATTTATCACTCAGTCTTGAAATTTTCTATTGTCCCAGCATCCACAGCCTTTTGGGGATGAAATTCAAGATTTCCCCTACCCTTTGTATAAAAAAGTGCTTCCTGGCATCACTCCTGAACAACCTAGCTCGAATGTTTAGATTTTACCCCCCAGTTCTGGATTCCCCCACCAGAGAAAATAGTTACCTCTCTACCCCATCAAATCCTTGAATCATTTTAAACATCTCAATCAAATCACCCTCAATCGTCTAAACGAGGGAATTCAAACCAAGTTTATGCAGCATGACTCCGTAATTTAACCATTCAAGTGCCAGGTTTGGACCTGCCCTGACCCTTACCATATTTCAGATCACAGATCTGACCGTCTGTCTTCTTCAGTTTTTCACAGATTTTATTGACCGGCACATGATTGCTCATGGGTCTGGAGACTTCTTTAACTATTTTGGTGGCTGCATCACCCGTTGCTCCGATGTAATAGCACTGGAAACAAAAAAAGGTGCATCAGTGGCTTTTATACTTCCCCCAGTTCTCTCATTGCCTTTCTAGACTGCCTTCCTGCTTCAATCATTGACCACCACTCTTCCTTACTCAGCTTCAATTATGAGGCTCTCTGGGGCATGGACACACAAAAGCCATGTGATTTACAGAAATAAGCTGCTCCTAAAAAAACCCACAGCACTATCCAAAATACATGGAAATATGTTGGATTTAATCAGGTCCGATATGAGTCAGGGACCCAAAATGCAAACAGTTCAAAGGTCTTAGATTAAATACAATTCTGTTGTTACTGCTGAAGTAATATGAACAAGTCACAGAGTTAGAGTTAAATTAAACATTTCCTATCTGTCAAAAGTTTATCTGACACTCTCAACTGACCCTGGCACTAAATCTGACAAGGCCCCGAGTTCAAACCCTCACCTGCAGTATGGTGACCTGTTGACACACCTGACTGGGCCTCTTGCCTACCAGTGAACTGAAGTGGGGTGAGAAGAGAGCTTTATTACCCATGGCCTGCAAAAGAAGTGTTTGTGGTTGGTGACGGGGGTGTCAGGGGTGCGGGTGCGGTGTGGAGCAGGGAAGAAAGGCTTCAATGTTGAAGCAGCTTTTGTGGAGCTGTGAACGTTTTCCTGAACTTAAACAGAAAGACAATACCGCATCATCCTTCATGGGCATGTATGAAGTTCGATGGCACAATCACTCCCTCAGCACATCATACTGTATTGTACATGTAATACATGGTATTGGAAATTATCAACCACTTACAAATCGATTCTCCTTTCCCTTGACATCCTTGCACGCCTGGATTAGTTGTTCCTCTATGACATCAGGAGTGAACTTTACACCTTGCTCAGTCAGTGAGTTGTAAAACCGTCCCAGGAATGACAAACACACTGCAAGGAAGATAAGCAAAAAAACTTTAACATTTGGTTTAACATTCAAAATCAACAACAATCTTTTAGGAAGTATCAAAAGGCAACTATTATTTAAACGGAGAGAGACTCTAAAAAAGTGCAGCACAGAGGGATCTGGGTGTTCTTGTGCATGAAACATAAGTTAGCATACAGGTGCAGCAAGTAATTAAGGCAGCAAATGGAATTTGGGCCTTTATTGCTAGGGGGTTGGAGTTTAAAAATAGGGAAGTCTTGTTACAACTGTACAGGGAGCTGGTGAGGCTGCACCTGGAGTACTGTGTACAGTTTTGGTCCCCGTATTTAAAAAAAGGCCCTCCTGCCTTGGGTGCTATGGCATTGAATCATCTTCCCCAGCTTCCTGCTCCCTGATCTGTTTTATAGTAAAGCACCCTGCGGTTAGACAGCCCCTCCAATTACCAGCCCTGGCCAGAGTCTAGTGACAGCACAAAGTTACTACACAATTTGCTCAACTCAAACACAGTTTTAGAACTGACAAGTGTAAGGATGGGGGGGCGGAGGGCACAAAGCGAGAGCCCTTCCCAAATACTACCATTAGCCAAACAAAAATGATTGTAAATCCTGAGGCACATATATTAAGTGACTCAAGTTGTTTTGCTTAATGCTACTCATTCCAAATCGATAATATATGCAGATATTTCAATTCCATGGGCTAAGATACAAGCACATAGTTCAATCTAGTACTAATCCTCCACTTGGTGCTTCCTAAATAAAACAGGTTTCATTACTATGCACAGGGTGATCACACAGTAAAGAAAGGACTTGCATTTCTTTAGCGCCTTTCACAACCACAGGATGTCCCAAAGTGCTTCACATCCAATGAAGCATTTTTGAATTGAAGTTACAACTTGTAACATAGAAAAAGTGCCAGACAATTTGTGCACAGCAAGGTCTCAAAGAGTAAATACATTAAACAACCAGATTATCTCATCAAATGCACATCCTGTGCCACGTGGGAACTTCTTTAGCCAGACAACTACACGTGCAGGAAGAGCTCGACCTCTGGGTTTCAGAGTTTGAAATTGAGCAGCAGCTGGTGTCACTGTGCTGCATCCGTCAGGCTGACAGCTACGTGGACAGCATTTTTCAGGAGGTGGTCACCCTGCAGATTAAGAGTGTGCAGGCAAAGAGGGAATGGATGAATGCTAGACAGTCAAGGAGAACCAGGCAAGGAATGCAGGAGATCCGAGTGGATCTTGCTCTCTAATCAGCATGTAGTTCAGTGAGGGTGATGTTTCCTGTGGAAACTACAGCCTGAACCAAGGCCACAGCACCATGGGTGGCTCAGCTGTACAGGGGTGATGAGGAAGGAAAGCAATAGCATTAGGGGGTGCAATAGTTAGGGGAACAGACAGGTGTTTCTGTAGCACAGATGTGACTCCAGGATGATATGTTTCCTTCCTGGTGCCAGGGTCAAAGATATCACTGAGTGGCTGTAGAGTATTCTGGGGGGTGAGGGGGCGGGGGGGGTGAGGGGCGGCGAACAGCCAGAGGTCACGGTCCACATTAGTACCAATGAAATAAGTAGAAAGAATCATGAAGTCCTGTAGACAGATTTCAGGGAGCTAGGAAAGAAAATAAAAAACAGGACCTCAAAAGGTAGTAATCTCTAGATTACTGGCATTCATCCATTCCCTCTTTGCCTGCACACTCAAACTGCAGGGCGACCACCTCCTGGAAAATGCTGTCCACGTAGCTCTCAGCCTAATGGATGCAACACAGTGACCCCAGTACTGGTGAGTATTGGCATAGAATATGAGCAGGTTATGTTAAAACACTAGCTAGGCCACAGCTAGAGATTATTGCATACAGTTCTTGTCACTGCATTACAGGAAGAATGTGGTCTCACTATAGAGGGGGCAGAGGAAATTTGAGGATTTTGCCAGGAATGGAGAATTTTAGCTATGGAGGCAAGATTGGATAGGCTGGAGTTGTTTTCTTTGGAACAGAAGAGGCTGAGGGGAGATTTAACTGAGGTGTATAAAATTGAGGGACCTAGATAGAATGGATAAGAAAGACCCATGTCCCTTTATCTGATAAATCTATGGCCCCAGTTATTGACCTAAGTAATTGGCAAAAGATTTGTGAGTGGAGAAGAAATTTTTCACCAGAGTGTGGTGGGGATCTGGAACTCACTGCATGAAAAGGTGGCAGAAGCAGAAACCTACATCGCATTTAAAAAAATACTTGAATATGCACAAAGTCTAACACTGGGATGCTAGATCAAGTGTTAAATTTAAAACGGAGGAGCAATAGATCTTTGTTAACCAAAATTATTAAGGGAAATAATAGGGCAAAAGCGGAGATGGAGAGTCAGGCCGCAGATCAGCCATGATCTCACTGAATAGCCAAACAGGCTCGAGGGGCTAGATGATCTAAACCTGTGCCTACACTATGGACAAAGAACTGGAAAGTGGAATTAGACTGGATAGCTCTTTTTCAGCCAGCAATATACGATGGGACAAATGGCCTCCTTCCGTGCTGCAAATTTTCTATGTTCCTATCTGTTTCAGTGGTGTTGGTTGAGGGATGGATATTGGCCAGGACACAAGGACAAATACTCTGCTCTTCAAACATTGCTGTGGGAACTTTTACATCCACCCAAGAGGGAAGACAGGGCCTCGGTTTAATATCTTATCTAAAAGTTGGCACCTCCAACAGTACAGCTCTCCTTCAATACTGCACTGGAGTGTCAGCCTAGATTGTGTTCCAAGTATCTGGAGCTTGGCCTGAACCCATGGCCTTGTGACTCAAGTGGTGAGCAAAGACTGCCAACTTAAAGGACTCTCATGAAATAATACGTCATTCGAATCATTTATCAACAACCATTACAGCTTGCTACGTTCAAGATGAACTTAGCCTGTGGAATGCATCACAGCAGAGTTTGACCCTGTACCTGCCCTTATCCAATGCCTACTTCATAGCAAGGTTACAGGGTAGCGACCAGGAGTGGGAACCCAAGTTGATTGTTTAACTGTCTAGCCTGGAAGCCAATCCAGTCCACTCTTAAGCTTGGGTCAGCTATCTAGAGATTAAACCAGGGACCTTTGCTGATGTGTACGGTTTGGTGCATTGAACAGTCATGATGGTGTGGGAGGGGAAATCCCTTCATTTTAAAATTGCCTGCTGTCATGCTCCAGCGCCAGGCCAGGCAGGTGCCAGTCTGCCAAAGCTACTGTACATGCACATCAAATAAAAGTGGCCATAATAGTGCACACACTGCAACACATGCTGCAGAACAGGTAGGAAGCATGCTTAACAAAAATACATGCACGTATCACTTGATTTAAAACAAAAATCAGCAAAGCCTTTCCTATGCTTTGGGAAGACGATGACTAATTAGAATCATAGTATAGCTTAGCACAGAATGAGGCCATTCTGCCCATCAAGTCTGTGCACGCTCTTTTGTGGAGCAATCCAGTTCATCCCACCCCCCCACTCTTTCCCTGTACTCCTGCAATTTTTTTCTGCAAATATTTAGCCAACTCCCTTTTGAAGGCTATTATTGAATGTGTATCCACCATCCTCGGGCAGTGCATTCCAAATCCTAACCACTAGTCACACAAAAACGTTTTTCATCATATCATCTCTGGTTCTTTTGCCAATCTTAAAGCTGTGGCCGCTGGTGATCGACCCTTCAGCCACTGAAAACAGTTTCCCCATCTAAAACTTTGCAATTTTAAACACACTATCAAACCTCCTCTTAGCCTTCTCTGCTTTAATAAATTATTGGAAGACATGATAAATTCTGAAGAGTGCAAGTATCTCGGAAAATGTATGCTAATTGACTTCCTTACAGAAATGTTGACACCAATGCTAGGTGTTTACCCACTGTCCTCCTCCCCGACAGGGAGTATCAAGGGCAGTTATTTCTAATCAGCCTGAGTGTCAATCTGGCACTATGCATTCCAGGTACTCTGTTGTCATTTGGCAGTGCAGTTTCCCTGTCTGCTGCAGCTTAGGCTGATCTGCAGTCATTTTCCACAGAGCTGTTCCAGCAACATAAAGGGGCACTCACTGCTGCTGAGGTCACAGAGCAGCCTACTGGGGAGTCACTGACCTCAGTGCAGCAACTAAAATATGAAATTTTCAGAGTAACTACAGCAAAAGACAGCAGTGTCCCTGTAAATGCATAATACAGCAGAGTTCATCTCAAGCTGAAGGAAGAAATCTTGTCAGACCTGGAAATGGCCATCAGTCTTAAGATACCTGGTGGTTTAAGGTACTGAAGACAATGGCCTTGAGCTGCAACATTCCTTTGAAAGCTAGTGGCTCAGTGGTCATACTCAGAGCTAGAAGATCATGGGTTCAAGCCATACTCCAGGTAATTAAACACAATCTAGGTTGACATTCCGAGAGAGTGCTGGACTGTCAGATGAGTTGGGAAAGATCCAATGGCAACATTCAAAGAGAAAAAGGAGTTCTCCTTAAGCCCTAGCTAACATTTATCCTTCAATCAACACCACTCAGATTAACTGGTCATTCATCTCATTTGCTGTTTTGGAACCTTGCTATGTTAAATTTGGCTGCAACATGGATCTAGCTGTATTTCAAAATATAATTTACAGGCTGAGGTCACTCTGGGATCTCATGAGATCATGAGAGGTCTTAGAAATGCAGGTTGTTTCTTTAAACTATTCTATATGAACCGCAGCATTTCCAGTGATCAAACGCTCATTCATGGCTGAATTTTCTCTTGTGTGAAATAGTTGTTACATTCATCAATGGGCAAGGCATATGGTCCACTGTTAGAATTGGAATCTTCATCCAAAGAATTCAAACCCAAATAAAGCCACTGAATGATCAAGTAGAATCTGAATTTATGTTGGGTGGTGATGGCGGACCTGAAGTGATTTTAAAAACCAGAAAGAAACTCGCATTTATGTACCGTACACAGTGAAAATACTGACTGCTCTCAGCACGTTGCATATATGGGTCCAACTACAACTATGAAAACACTGCAGGATTCAATTTCCTCATTGTACAAAGGCTGCTGGTGCACTAGACCCCATTCTGCCGACACTACTGGATGGACCCTCCCCTGCGAGTGGTTTCCTGAGCATCAGCAACGAGAGACAAACAGACGAATCCCTTGAGGAATATAAAGACAATAGGAAGGAACTTAAGCAAGGAGTCAGGAGGGCTAAAAGGGGTCATGAAAAGTCATTGGCAAACAGGATTAAGGAAAATCCCAAGGCTTTTTATACATATATAAAGAGCAAGAGGGTAACCAGGGAAAGGGTTGGCCCACTCAAGGACAGAGAAGGGAATCTAGGTGTGGAGCCAGAGGAAATGGGCAAGGTACTAAATGAGTACTTTGCATCAGTATTCACCAAAGAGAAGGACTTGGTGGATGATGAGCCGAGGGAAAGGAGTGTAGATAGTCTCAGTCATCTCATTATCAAAAAGGAGGAGGTGTTGGATGTCTTGCAAAGCATTAAAGTATTTAAGTCACCAGGGCCTGATAGGATCTACCCCAGAATACTGAGGGAGGCGTGGGAAGAAATTGCTGGGGCCTTGACAGAAATCTTTGCATCCTCATTGGCTACAGGTGAGGTCCCAGAGGACTGGAGAATAGCCAATGTTGTTCCTTTGTTTAAGAAGGGTAACAAGGATAATCCAGGAAATTATCGGCCAGTGAGCCTTACATCAGTGGTAGGGAAATTATTAGAGATGATTCTTCGGGACAGGATTTACTTCCATTTGGAAACAAACGAACTTATTAGCGAGAGGCAGCATGGTTTTGTGAAGGGGAGGTCGTGTCTCACTAATTTGATTGAGTTTTTTGAGGAAGTGACAAAGATGATTGATGAAGGAAGGGCAGTGGATGTTATCTATATGGACTTCAGTAAAGCCTTTGACAAGGTCTCTCATGGCAGACTGGTACAAAAGGTGAAGTCACACGGGATCAGAGGTGAGCTGGCAAGATGGATACAGAACTGGCTCTGTCATAGAAGACAGAGGGTAGCAGTGGAAGGGTGCTTTTCTGAATGGAGGGATGTGACTAGTGGTGTTCCGCAGGGATCAGTGCTGGGACCTTTGCTGTTTGTAGTATATATAAATGATCTGGAGGAAAATGTAGCTGGTCTGATTAGTAAGTTTGCGGACGACACAAAGGTTGGTGGAGTTGCGGATCGTGATGAGGATTGTCAGAGGATATAGATCGGTTGGAGACTTGGGCGGAGAAGTAGCAGATGGAGTTTAATCCGGACAAATGTGAGGTAATGCATTTTGGAAGGTGTAATGCAGGTGGGAAGTATACAGTAAATGGCAGAACCCTTAGGAGTATTGACAGGCAGAGAGATCTGGGCGTACAGGTCCACTGGTCACTGAAAGTGGCAACGCAGGTGGATAAGGTAGTCAAGAAGGCATACGGCATGCTTGCCTTCATCGGTCGGGGCCTAGAGTATAAAAATTGGCAAGTCATGCTGCAGCTGTACAGAACTTTAGTTCGGCCACACTTAGAATATTGCATGCAATTCTGGTCGCCACACTACCAGAAGGATGTGGAGGCTTTGGAGAGGGTACAGAAGAGGTTTACCAGGATGTTGCCTGGTCTGGAGGGCATTATCTATGAGGAGAGGTTGGATAAACTCGGATTGTTTTCACTGGAACGACGGAGGTGGAGGGGCGACATGATAGAGGTTTACAAAGTTATGAGCGGCATGGACGGAGTGGATAGTCAGAAGCTTTTTCCCAGGGTGGAAGTGTCAGTTACTAGGGGGCATAGGTTTAAGGTTCGAGGGGCAAAGTTTAGAGGGGATGTGCGAGGCAAGTTCTTTACACAGAGGGTGGTGAGTGCCTGGAACTTGCTGCCGGGGGAGGTGGTGGAAGCAGGTACGATAGCTACGTTTAAGAGGCATCTGGACAAATACATGAATAGGATGGGAATAGAGGGATACGGTCCCCGGAAGTGCAGAAAGTTTTAGTTTAGAAAGGCATCAAGATCGGCGCAGGCTTGGAGGGCCGAATGGCCTGTTCCTGTGCTGTACTGTTCTTTGTTCTATGTCTAAAAGTTGCAAGTACCTGTTCAATTTTCTCATCACTGGCCTTCCGTGAGATGTTCATAAAAATTTGTGCTTTGAACGAGGGCGATGCTCACTATCTTGAACCATTGGCAATTGTTTTCAACTGAGTGGCTTGTTATGCCACTTCAGAGGCCATAAAGAGTTATCCATGTGGGGGGTTTTTTTATTCTTTCATGGGATGCGAGTCTTGCTGGCAAGGTCAGCATTTATTGCCCATCCCCAATTGCCCTTGAGGTGCTGGCGGTGAGCTGCCTTCTTGAACTGCTGCAGTCCATCTGGTGTGGGTACTCCCACAGTGCTGTTAGAAAGGGAGTTCCAGATTTTCATCTAGCGACAGTGAAGGAACGCCAATATAGTTCCAAGTCAGAATTATATGTGGCTTGGAGGGGAACTTGCAGGTGGTGGTGTTCCCATGTGTCTGCTGCCCTTGTCCTTCTAGGTGGTAGAGGTCACGGGTTTGGAAGGTGCTGTCGAAGGAGCCTTGGTGAGTTGCTGCAGTGCATCTTGTATATGGTACACACTGCTGCCACTGTGCACCAGTGATGGAGGGCGTGAATGTTTAAGGTGGTGGATGGGGCGCCAATTAAGCAAGCTGCTTTGTCCTGAATGGTGTCAAGGTTCTGGAATGTTGTTCAAGATGCACTCATCCAGGCAAGTGGAGCATATTCCATCATACTCCTGACTTGTGCCTTGTAGATAGTGGACAGGCTTTGGGGAGTCAGGTAGCGAGTTACTTACCTCAGAATTCCGAGCCTCTGACCTGCCCTTGTAGACACAGTATTTATATGACTGGTCCAGTTCAGTTTCTGGTGAATGATAACCGTTAGGATGTTAACAGTGAGGGATTCAGCAAAGATAATGCTATTGAATGCCAAGGGCAGATGGTTAGATCCTCATTGCCTGGCACTTATGTGGTGTGAATGTTACTTGCTACTTATCAGCCCAAGCCTGAATGCTGTCCAGGTCTCACTGCATATGAACACTGACTGTAACTGGGGTCATTTGTCGGCCAGACTGGCTAAGTGTGGTGCGGATCCTTACGTGAAAAATATTAATGACTCAGTTGGGTAATTAAACTAGCAGCTTTAATTTGATCTAATGCCAGCCCAGAAATTACCAGATTTATTGAATTAATTTTGTAACCTATCACAGTGGGATTAAAACTCAACATTTGGGTTGCTGGAACAACACCATAAGCACCAGGCTAACATCCCTGATGTTGCCAGAATGTTTATGGCCAGAAACAAAATGCTGCAAGTGCTGATAGTGACAGTTTATATCTGCAGCTGGAGACCCTGCTATCCGTAGAGAATTGAGGCTTGGTGAGACTGCAGTGCTGTGGCTGAAGCAGGGGGCCCTGTAAAATAAAGGGAGTACTACATAACTCATGGAGCTTCCCCAGATCCTTTATTTCCCTTGATCCACCAATGCTCAGGAGCTACCACAGTTTCAGCTTTACCATGCTCACCAAGGATAGAAAAAAGTGGACTAACCTCAAATAAATCCAGAGACAGGACACCCATTACTTGCAAGTTAATGGACACCCTCCTCACACCGTCATGATAAATGATCCTTTGGGTTCAGACCCTATAACTATCATTGCATTCTTGTCTTATTTTAGTAGTAGTGGATTTCCATTCACACTGCTCAGGATTTTGACCCAGCAACAGTGAAGGAACGGCGATATAGTTCCAAGTCAGGGTGGTGTGTGGCTTGGAGGGGAACTTGCAGGTGGTGGTGTTCCCATACTTCTGTGGCCCTTGTCCTTCTAGGTAGTAGAGGTCGCGGTTTAGAAGGTGCTGTCTCAGGAACCTTGGTGTGTTGCTGCAGTGTATCTTGTAGATGGTACACACTGCTGTCACAGCACTTCGGTGGTGGAGGGAGTGAATGTTTGTGGATGGGGTTCCAATCAAGCGGGTTGCTTTGCACCCATCCAGGCAAGTGGAGAGTATTCCATCACACTCCTGACTTGTGCCTTGTAAATGGTGGACAGGCTTTGGGGAGTCAGGAGGTGAGTTACTCGCTGCAGGATTCCTAGCCTCTGATGCGCTCTTGTAGCCATGGTATTTATATGGCTACTCCATTTCAGTTTCTGGTCAATGATAACCCCCAGGATGTTGATAGTGGGGAATTCAGCAGTCTTAATGTCACTGAATGTCAAGGGGAGATGGTTAGATTCTCTCTTGGCATTGGATTTCCAGATCCCTTATCCTGATAACACTGCAGGAGTAGATGCACAGACCAGTTTCACACAACCCAAGCTACAGCAGTAGGAAAGGCAAGGGACCAAGGGACAATACAGGAGGCAAGTGTAGACAGAACCAGTGTTTAACATGCTCAATGAGAAGACGACGACCTGTTATTTTGCAGAATTAGCAACTCAAACAAAACAGCAGCTTCAGAAATCACATTTTCAGGCTGGATAGTCCTGAGATATTTCTCCATTTTAAATTAAGAAACGCAGACAATCGAGAGTTTTGACATTATTAGGTGATTTTCAGATGGCCCCTTTACTATTTCCTCCCATTCATCTCTGTTCCTACCCCCAACTTTTCCCCACATTCTCTTATCCTATATCTAGCAGACCTTTGCTCCACCTCATCCAGCTACTTTTAATTCCCCGTCTTCACTTCATTCTGCGGCACTCCCCTTATTCTCCCCCCTCAATCCCTCCTACTCTGCTCCCCCATTCCACTCCTTCCTTAATGGCCCCTACTCCCTTTTCGTGCCCCCTGCCACACCCCAATTACTCCCCTCACATTCCTCTGCACCTCAAATACTCCCCCTATTATTCCAACCTTCCTCCCCAATATACCCCCTCCCACCCCGATTACTCCCCCAACCTTCCCCAATTTCCCATTGTACCCCCCTCCCCCTTCTTCCCCCCCCAGATTACACCCCCTTCTCCCCCCCCAGATTACACTCCCCTCCCCCTTCTCCCCCCCCCAGATTACACTCCCCTCCCCCTTCTCCCCCCCCCCCAGATTACACTCCCCTCCCCCTTCTCCCCCCCCAGATTACACTCCCCTCCCCCTTCTCCCCCCCCAGATTACACTCCCCTCCCCCTTCTCCCCCCCCAGATTACACTCCCCTCCCCCTTCTCCCCCCCCCCAGATTACACTCCCCTCCCCCTTCTCCCCCCCCCCAGATTACACTCCCCTCCCCCTTCTCCCCCCCCCAGATTACACTCCCCTCCCCCTTCTCCCCCCCCCCAGATTACACTCCCCTCCCCCTTCTCCCCCCCCCCAGATTACACTCCCCTCCCCCTTCTCCCCCCCCAGATTACACTCCCCTCCCCCTTCTCCCCCCCCAGATTACACTCCCCTCCCCCTTCTCCCCCCCAGATTACACTCCCCTCCCCCTTCTCCCCCCCCCAGATTACACTCCCCTCCCCCTTCTCCCCCCCAGATTACACCCCCCTCCCTCTTCTCCCCCCTAGATTACACCCCCCTCCCTCTTCTCCCCCCTAGATTACACCCCCCTCCCTCTTCTCCCCCCTAGATTACACCCCCTTCCCTCTTCTCCCCCTAGATTACACCCCCCTCCCTCTTCTCCCCCCTAGATTACACCCCCCTCCCTCTTCTCCCCCCTAGATTACACCCCCCTCCCTCTTCTCCCCCCTAGATTACACCCCCCTCCCTCTTCTGCCCCCTAGATTACACCCCCCTCCCTCTTCTGCCCCCTAGATTACACCCCCCTCCCTCTTCTGCCCCCTAGATTACACCCCCCTCCCTCTTCTCCCCCCGAGATTACACCCCCTCCCTCTTCTCCCCCCGAGATTACACCCCCTCCCTCTTCTCCCCCCCAGATTACACCCCCTCCCTCTTCTCCCCCCCCAGATTACACCCCCTCCCTCTTCTCCCCCCCCAGATTACACCCCCTCCCTCTTCTCCCCCCCAGATTACACCCCCTCCCTCTTCTCCCCCCCAGATTACACCCCCTCCCTCTTCTCCCCCCCAGATTACACCCCCTCCCTCTTCTCCCCCCCAGATTACACCCCCTCCCTCTTCTCCCCCCCAGATTACACCCCCTCCCTCTTCTCCCCCCCAGATTACACCCCCTCCCTCTTCTCCCCCCCAGATTACACCCCCTCCCTCTTCTCCCCCCCCAGATTACACCCCCTCCCTCTTCTCCCCCCCCAGATTACACCCCCTCCCTCTTCTCCCCCCCAGATTACACCCCCTCCCTCTTCTCCCCCCAGATTACACCCCCTCCCTCTTCTCCCCCCAGATTACACCCCCTCCCTCTTCTCCCCCCAGATTACACCCCCCTCCCTCTTCTCCCCCCCAATTACACCCCCCTCCCTCTTCTCCCCCCCAGATTACACTCTTCCCCCCCCCCAGATTACACTCTTCCCCCCCCAGATTACACCCCCTCCCCCTCAGATTACACCCCCCTCCCTCTTCTCCCCTCAATTACTCGCCCCTTCTCCTTCCCTCCCCGATTACTACTACTACTCCACTGTCCAGCTCCTACCTTCACACTCTCCTTCCTTCAGTGCATCAGACGGCACCACCAATAAAAGCAAAACCGCAACCAGGCCACTCGCCAGAAGCATTCCACCCATCTTCGGACCCTGTCCGCACCAGACCACCCCTCCGTATCTACCGGCAACACAACGCGCCGCGCAACCAAACCAGCACCTCCCGCTCCTATTGGGCCACGTTCTCCCCTAACGCAGCCCCGCCCCTCACGTTCTCCCCGCTGTATGGTCACTGCGGATGCCACTCAGCTGACGTCATCGGACGGCGCGTTATCAGGTTCGGTTACGCCCGGCACAGGCTCCCAGCGGCCAGTTGGCGCCTCACGATTGGCCGTGATGTAAACAACCAATTGGAATCATCCACCAAGACGCTGTAGTAGACGTCACTTCCTGGAGACGAATTGTAGGCGGGCCGAGTGCCGAGGCAGCCGTCGAGAGGCGGGGAAGGTACAGAGACATCACAATAATGAGGGGCGGGGTCAGGTCGGAATGGTGGGTTTTGGTTGGTAAAAGGGGTGGGGTCAGGACTGGGATTGAAGGAGGGGGGGGGTGTGGTCAGGATAGTCAAACATTTGTGCATGTGCTAGTACAGGCGCTACCTAGTGGTTGCGTTGTCAGCAAATGCAGCCTTTTGTTAATATGATATTGCAATGAAGTTAGATTCCATTTACAAAGGGAAGGCCTGGTGCATAGATGAAGACATGCTATCTCGAATATTATTTAGGAGAAATTTGTTGAAATACCAGAGGAATTAGCCATCTCAGAATTATATATTCCTTACATACTATATCAGCTTGAGACAGTGTGGAGGAGAATGCAATTGTCCAATATATCATTTGCATCCAGTGTTATCATGATTTCCATTCAAAGGTGTTCAGCTAAACAGGCTGTGTAATTTCCATAGTCCATGGTAATGAGAAGGCCAAGGTAGTGCCGTTAGGACAGGAAGGTCACAGGAGGCTGCACCTCCTGATCACTATTCAGTGCTCCATGCTGGAAAGTGCATCTGTAGTCATTAGGTTATGATGAAACTGGGCTCAACTGTGATGCCTGTGTGGTAAACTAGCTTGCCAATACTCATAGTGGTTGCTCACATATGGAAACTGGCCATGAGTGAAGGCAGCCCATGCACTCACAAACATACACTAGCATGACTTAGCATCTTCAAAGGAGATCAGGTGAAAAAAATGTCTTTCGAAAGAAAGGAAGGACCTGCATTGCAAGAACCTCAGGATGTCCCAAAGCACTTTACAGCAATGAAGTTCTTTTGGGTTGTAGTCACTAATGTAATGTTATCACTGCAGCCAGTTTGCACTCAGCAAGTAGATGGAGTTAAGATGAAGATCATCCATGACCTAATTGGCGGGACAAGCTTAAGGGGCTGAATGGCCTTTGAATCAGGAGTTTCTTTGTGGCATTGAGCTCACTAATCTAACAACTCTTTTATTGAGATAATGATCTCTGTAATTTGGCAAAGGAAGACCTATCTTTTTGACTCTGAGAGAAGGAAGCCTGCAAAGGACATGGACCAGGACTGGTGTAAGGAGTTGGACTTGGCAATGAGTACCACCTCCCACAAAGCCTGCAAGTGACTCAAAATTGGAAGTTCACTGATCTCTCCAGGATATCGAGGGAACGAGAGGCAGTCACACCTTTTAATTCACTTTTTTAATAAAGTTTCTCAGTTGCATCCACCACATTATCTGCAATTTACTACCTACATGTAGGAGGTACCACAATACCTTTCAAACTCCACACTATCTCCTGTAAGTGTTCCTTTACTTACAGCTGCATACATGGACAGTGGTGGAAAACTCAAACAATAGGTATTTCATTATCAGCGGAAATAGGATGTCTCTCCTATCCACCTCTTGCACCAAGACCTCTGTACATTGTCTGAAAACATTGGTGCTCACTTGCTCGCATGTTCAGTGATTGTTCCAAGCTGAAATAAATTACACCACTTTTTGCAGCCTCAGTGAACCTCCCCTTTAAGCGATGCAGACTGCCTTTGAGTAGTGCTGGACACTCAACAACATTGGATCTTCTGCTGTTGCATGCAGCCAATGAACAGTGTGGGTAGTGCAGGCTGCACGCAGAAATCATTTAACACAGCAGGCAATACCAATTTAATATGCTGCCTATGACACAATGAACAGATGTGGATTAATCATGTACTGCGATCCCCACACTCGTTTTTGGGGATTACCCTATTAAACCCTCATCAAGTCAATGATTTCAATAGGAAATTGGATGGGTACTTGAGGGAAATAAACTTGCAGGGCTACCAGGATAGAAGGGGGAATGGGCTGATTGGATTGTGCTACAGTGAGCTGGCATGGACTCAATGGGCCAAATGACCTCTTTTTGTGCTATTATGACTCTATGGCTGGATTTTAAGAGCTCGCTGGTGATCCCTGCAACAAGTTCAAAAAATGGCGATCTGTACACACAGGTCACATGCCAAAGAGCCGCTGCAACCTCGCGCGTGGTGACTCATTTAAATAGCTGGGGCAGCCCGTCCCCCCGCCCCCACCAATCATGTGGAGTGGGCGGGCTGTCTGTCGCTGGCAATGGCATCAGCTGCCTGTGTGCAAGTGCTGGCATCATTTTTAAAGGGCAGCCAGCCCTGCCAGCATATTTAAATTTTTAAAGATACACCTCCCCCCAAGATTTATCAAATACATTTCTAACACCCCCTTTCCCACCCCTTAATAACAATTACATTAACTATGTGCCCTTCCCCCCAAAACACTTAACTTGCCCCCACAAAACTGCACAATGTTTAAAGTTCACCCCTTACCACCATCCTCTACATCCATTACGTTTATTTTACCCCCATCCCCCCCAACACTGAAAATCTTACCTCCTCCCCTCTACACCAGTGTCACACTGGCTTTCCCCTGATGGGAAATTGAAGGCATGGGAACACTGGCCGCCGCACTGAGGATCGTGGCTGATATATATGGTTGTACTATCTGTAAAGTGCTAGGAACAAATTAGCTAGGAACTAGTTGTTATATTTATTTTGTTATTTAGAGATACAGCACTGAAACAGGCCCTTCGGCCCACCGAGTCTGTGCCGACCATCAACCACCCATTTATACTAATCCTACACTAATTCCATATTCCTACCACATCCCCACCTGTCCCTATATTTCCCTACCACCTACCTGCACTAGGGGCAATTTATAATGGCCAATTTACCTATCAACCTGCAAGTCTTTGGCATGTGGGAGGAAACCGGAGCACCTGGAGGAAACCCACGCAGACACAGGGAGAACTTGCAAACTCCACACAGGCAGTACCCAGAATTGAACCCGGGTCACTGGAGCTGTCAGGCTGCGGTGCTAACCACTGCGCCGCCCCAGTGTTCCAGTGGGGCCACATTCACGGCTGCACCGGAGAGTCATGTGGTATGTCACCCAAAACCGGTTTCACCAGTCCTACAGCAGGCAGCATGGGGCTGAACAAATAAAGGAAAAGCTCAAGCCTTTCCAAGTTTAAAGTGTCCTTATTTCCAACATCTGGGAACCAGAAAACAACAAGAAGATGTAATATGGTGGCAGCAAGTGTCTGTGAGTAAACTTAGAACATTTTAAAAGAATTAGATTGGGAAGATTGACCCAAATTAGTGCCAGAGAGAAAGAAAAACTGAGCGATTCATGCGTAAACGAAAAACAAAATGTCAGCTGGGACAGGAATGAATGCACTGCTACAGTCCTTAATGAATTGGGAAGCTGATGATGTTGTAGAGGCATTTGAGAAGTTTAAACAAAAGTGCAGATTGACATTTAGTAGTTTCCTAAAAGGCAGTAGTGAAGAGGAGAGGGTCAGCTATATCCTTCTGTGGGCTGGAGATAAAGGATTACATTTATTTAACAGCTGGGACCTAAGTGAAGAGAATAGCAGAAACCCAAACAAAATTTTTGAAAGATTCAGCACCCATCTCCAGCCAAAATCAAATCATCGGATATACCGATATGTATTTCAAGGTCTCAGACAGGAACTAGGTGAGCCTATTGACAATTTTGTAGCAAGATTGAAAAATGCCGCCAGAAAATGTAAATTTAAGGACACAGATGAACGGCTGATAGATCAGCTCGTTTGGAATTCTGCACATCCTGAAGTACAGAAAGTTCTAATCGGACAGGACAAGCTCACAATATCATAGGCTGTAGACACTGCCAGAGCACATGAAGCCACGAGCAGACAGATGAAGACACTGACTACCCAAATGGCTAGCCTTTAGTTAAGCCAAGCGACAGGCAGCAGGGTCGATGCAGTGAAACAACAACAAAAGAATGTATACCAGACCGAGAAAAAGACATGCAAGAGTTGTGGATGACCACATGAATTGACAGATAGAAGGAAATGTCCCGCATATGGATCAATCTGCAGAGCTTGTGGAAAGACCAATCACTGGGAAAAGCTGTGCAGAACAAGGCAAGAAGGTGGTAGTCGAGTCAGCAGAGCCACAGTAACAGGGCAAAGGAATAGTGAAAGAAACCAAAACATCCATACCCTGGAAGATGGCGATGGGTTTGAGAACATGATAGATATAGGAACCATGTCTGGATGTGACAGTTTCCAGAGAAAAGAAATTCATACAACCATTCAGATCAGGAAGAGGCTGAGAAATAAGCCCACAACAATAAATCTGAAGGTGAAGATTGATACTGGAACACAGAGTAACATCACCCCACTCAGACTATACCAGCAGATCTTTCCTGAAAATCTGGAGGAAAATGGTTATCCAAGGAAAGGTGCTCTGAAACCAAACAACGTCATGCTAACAGCATACGGGGGAACTGAGATTTGACAGCTCGGAACAACCCATATCAGAGGGACACACCAAGGAAAAGATGTTAACTGTATGTTCTATGTCACTGAAACAGATGGTCCTGCTATCCTGGGGTTCAGCAGTTGTGAAGAGCTGCAGATTATCCCGGTAAACCATGAGGTGAAGGAGGCAACACTGAGTGTGGAAGACAGTACACCCATTGAAAAGCGCCCTCCGATCAGAAGCGAAGAAGATCTGGTACAAATGTACCCAGAGTGTTTTGATGAAACTGTTGGATGCTTTGAAGATTTTGAGAATCACATCACTATTGACCCAGAGATGAAACCAGTGATTCATCCCCCATGTAAAGTACCAGTAGAACTAAAAGGAAAGCTTGAAAGAGAGCTCCAAGAAATAGAAGAAAAGGAGGTGATTGCCAGAGTCACAGATTGGGTAAATTCTATCGTGATGAGAGAGAAGCCAAATGGACGGCTAAGAATTTGCCTAGATCCCAAAGATCTTAACCAAGCAATAAATAGGGATCACTACTCTATTCCAACATTGGAAGAAATCACACCAGCACTGGCAGGGGCAAAAGTTTTCAGCAAGCTTGATGCTAAAAATGGCTACTTGAATGTGAAGCTAAACGCAGAATCTTCACTGTTGACCACATTCAACACACCCTTTGGACGGTACAAATTCCTGTGTCTACTCATTGGCCTTAAAGTGAGCCAGGATGCGTTCCAACAGAAAGTAGACGAGACATACAGGGGATGCAAAGGAGCAGTCGGTATAGCAGATGATATCTAGATATATGGCGTAGATGGAAAAGATCATGACAACCATCTACATGAAGCCATGGAGAAAACCAGGAAAACTGGGATTAAGCTAAACGCAGACAAATGCATTGTGAAAGTGACAGAATACCAGTTCTTTGGAATGGTGTACACACCTGACAGAGTCAAGCCGAGTCCTGAAAGAATCTCAGCCATCCCTGGGATGGAAGCCCCAAGAGATAACAGAAAGTTGAGAAGTTTCCTTCGTTTGATACAATACATGAGCTCCTTTATTCCACATGTTGGAACACACAGCAAACCTGCGGGAGCTGATGAAAGAAGATATAGAGTATCAGTGGTCAGAGTCACATGACAGGAGTTTCAACAAACTCAAAAAGGTAGTATGCAAGGAGACAAGTCTATCATACTATGACAGAAAGAAACCTGTCACTCTGCAAGTAGATGCTTCCAAAAAAGGACTGGGAGTAGCCCTGGTACAAGAGGGAAAGCCAATAGCATTTGCATCCAAAGCACTGACATCAGCTAAGACAAGATACGCCAACATAGAGAGAGAGCTTTTGGCAGTCGTGTATGGATGTGAGAAGTTCCACACAAATCTCTATGAGAAAAAGTTCACAGTGGAGAGTGATCATCGTCCACTGGAGCAGATCTACAAGAAAAATCTATGTAAAACACCAGCAAGACTGCAGAGATTACTCTTGAGGTTTCAGAGTTATGATTTCACTCTGAAATAGAAGCCAGGAAGAGAAATGGTGCTGGCAGACATCCTATCTCAGTTGTCACCACAGGAGAAACATGAGATAGAAGATCTAGGCATAAAGATTCATCACCTAGTGAATATAACACCACCGAGACCAAGTCAAATTAGAGATGAGACCAGCAAAGATGAAGAGTTACAGATGCTGTCTCAGCGAGTGAGCCAGGGATGGCCTGATAAGATACAGCACACACAGCCAGCAATACGGCAGTCCTGGTCTTCTGATGTGAAAATGGTGGTCTGCTGGCTGGATCCAGAATAATCAAACCCAAAACAATGCAGGAAGAACTTCTTCAAAAGATACACGAAGGCCATATGGGAATGGAGAAGTGTAAGCTCAGAGCCAAATCAGTTGTGTACTGAATAGGCATATACAAAGATATCGAAAATATGGTGTCTACATGTAATGTATGCCAGAAGTACAGAAACACACAGCAAAAAGAGATGATAGCTACTGAAGTACAACCCAGACCATTGCATACTCCTAGGAGTCGATTTATCCACACATGATCAAAAATGGTATCTCATAGTTGCAGATTGCTACTCAAAATTCCCTTTTATACAGAAGGTGAAAGACTTGAGAGCCACAACAATAATCTCAGCAGTATGAGTTTTGTTCACTGAGCAAGGGACTCCTGAAAGGTTAATATGTGATAATGGCACCCAATTTACATCCAGAGAATTTAAGGAATTCGCTGACCACTATGGGTTCAACACCATCACCTCATCACTACACTACCCACGGGGACATGGATTTATAGAAAGACACATCCAGATAGTCAAAAGAACACTTGTGAAATGACAAGAGATGAAGGAAGACCCAAACCTGGCCTTATTGTCACTCCAATCCACATTTCGCAAGGCTGACATGAAATCACCTCCAGAGCTGCTGAATGGAAGAAAATATAAGTCTACTCTGCCAAGCAAAATACATCCTCCTCGTGACCAGGAGGAAGTGAGCCAACAACTCACTGGAGCACAGGTAAGAGGAGAGCAACACTTCAACATGTATGCTAAATCCCGACCTAAGCTGTTGAAAGGACAAACTGTACATGTCCAGGATCCAATCATGAAAACCTGGAGCCCAGCAAAAGTTGTTGGTGAAGCTGAGACCTCAAGGTCATATATCATTGAGACCGAAACCAGTAACCAAATGAGAAGGAACAGAATCCATATTCGACCTACACCTGAGCTGGAACAACAGAAAAGACCATCAACAACACTGGAAACATCACTATCCAGCGAGACAACATGAACATCACCACCAGCAAGTAACACATCACCTGTACAGCGTGCCAACTCACCACTGAGAGCAATGAATGCCAAATCTACAAGATAGAGGCACAACATCTTAGCACCCAAGCGATACCATGAATAATATTTTTTAGTAAAAGAATCTTCTTCTTTGGCCTCCTTGTCTCTGGGTAAGCGCCTGGAGGTGGTCAGTGGTTTGTGGAGCAGCGCCTGGAGTGGCTATAAAGGCCAATTCTAGAGTGACAGACTCTTCCACAGGTGCTGCAGAAAAAAATTGGTTGTCAGGGCTGTTACACAGTTGGCTCTCCCTTGCGCTTCTGTCTTTTTTCCTGCCAACTGCTAAGTCTCTTCGACTCACCACACTTTAGCCCCGCCTTTATGGCTGCCCGCCAGCTCTGGCGATCGCTGGCAACTGACTCCCATGACTTGTGATCAATGTTACAGGACTTCATGTCGCGTTTGCAGACGTCTTTAAAGCGGAGACTTAGATGGCCGGTAGGTCTGATACCAGTGGCGAGCTCGCTGTACAATGTGTCCTTGGGGATCCTGCCATCTTCCATTTGGCTCACATGGCCAAGCCATCTCAAGCGCCACTGACTCAGTAGTATGTATATGCTGGGGATGTTGGCCGCCTTGAGGACTACTGTGTTGGAGATGCGGTCCTGCCACCTGATGCCAAGGATTCTCCGGAGGCAGCGAAGATGGAATGAATTGAGACGTCGCTCTTGGCTGACATACGTTGTCCAGGCCTTGCTGCCGTAGAGCAAGGTACTGAGGACACAGGATTGATACACTCGGACTTTTGTGTTCCGTGTCAGTGCGCCATTTTCCCACACTCTCTTGGCCAGTCTGGACATAGCAGTGGAAGCCTTTCCCATGCGCTTGTTGATTTCTGCATCGAGAGACAGGTTACTGGGGATAGTTGAGCCTAGGTAGGTGAACTCTTGAACGACTTCCAGAGCGTGGTCGCTGATATTGATGTATGGAGCATTTCTGATGTCTTGTTCCATGATGTTCGTTTTCTTGAGGCTGACGGTTAGGCCAAATTCGTTGCAGGCAGCCGCAAACCTGTCGATGAGACTCTGCAGACACTCTTCAGTGTGAGATGTTAATGCAGCATCGTCAGCAAAGAGGAGTTCCCTGATGAGGACTTTCCATACTTTGGTCTTCGCTCTTAGGCGGGCAAGGTTGAACAACCTGCCACCTGATCTTGTGTGGAGGAAAACACGCTATAAAAGACTCTAAAAAGGGGTTTAGATTATTTCCAAAAGTCAGTTGATAATCTTCTTTAGTTATATTTACAGTTATATTGCTATAGGGGCATTATGTTTTAAAGAAAGAGGGATGTTATATATTGTCATACTATCTGTAAAGTGCTAGGAACAGTTCTTATGTATAAGTGTTCCAGTGAGGCGACATTCATGGCTGCACTGGAGAGTCATGTGATATGTAACAGAAAACCAGTTTCACCAGTCCTACAGCAGGCAGCATGGTGGCTGAACAAATAAATGAAAAGCTCAAACCTTTCCAAGTTTAAAGCATGATTATTTCCAACATCTGGGAACCAGAAAACAACAAAAAGATGTAACAGCGGCATGCCCGCAAGATTAAAGGTAAGTTTATTTAAATTTATTCATCCTGTTCATTTAAATTTGTAATTCAATTCCTGTCGCCCAGTGGTGGGAGGGAGGCTACCATGGAGCCTCACCGCTGCTGGTAGGATTGGGCTGGGCCCTCCCGGCGTCAGCCGAAGTGGCGGGCCTCTGCCAGAAAATTTTCAGCTTCCCCCCTCCCCCTCTCACACCCCCGGCCACAGAGCCCGACATTGTGGGCTTGGTAAAATCCAGCCCTATAAGTTTTGTTTCTGCTATAATAAAGCAAAGTCCCTGAAAAACATGAGTATCAGATCTAGTTATTGTTCTGCTGTGCTACAGTGACATCTTTGGACATTCATGCAACTGTAGTAGATGATGCTTGGGATGGAGGCTTTCAAACTTGGGACTGTTGAGGTTATCAAAGTCAATCATATTTCTGTCTGCCATCAGATTTTTCACATACTGATTTTCTGGCACAATATTTCTGCTGCTGTATACTGATATGAAATGTTAGTACTGTTTATCTTTGGGCCTTTTATAAGTGTGGACAAGTTGTCTCCAAATTTGCAGAGGACACCTGGAGTTTGTCAATATTTGCAGGGTGTCTTTGGAAGTGTGTTGAAATTTGCAGGAGGTTCCCCAAAACAGAATGGGATCAAAATCCCTGCCCCAGAAATCTCTTCAGATTAACTCAACTGTCACTTCCACAAATGTGCTGTGCCAACCTCAGTCTAAAATTAATTACAAGTAAAGTGAAAGAAGTTTGATCACACTCGTGGGCTGTGGTTAATATCTTCTGGCATCTGTGCATTTATAATAATCATTAATGTTATGAAGAAAAGAAATTTGAAATATCTGTGTCAATAAAGAAGTCCTGATCTATTCTGAGGTATAAAGCTATCTGGAGCTTCTCCACCTCCTTGGTGCTGCTGAGTTTCGATATCAGTGATGCATTGAGGCAACTTAAAGTCAGTTAGTCAGCAAGGACTAGAAGCTGATGAAAGGTCACTGACCAGAAACGCTAACTCTGTTTTTGCCACCACAGATGCTGCCAGACCTGTTGAGTATTTCCAGCACTTTCTGTTTATATTTCATATTTCCAGCATCCACAGTATTTTGCTTTTAGTATAGGACTGCGAGCTGTCAGCCAGTCAGCAAGGGCTGCAAGCTGTCAGTCAGTGAACAATGGCAGAAAGCTGTCAGTCAGTCAGTCAACAAGGGCAGTGGGCTGTCAGTCAGTCAGTCAACAAGGGCAGCGGGCTGTCAGTCAGTCAGTCAACAAGGGCAGCGAGCTGTCAGTTAGTCAGTCAACCAGGGCAGCGAGCTGTCAGTCAGTCAGTCAACCAGGGCAGCTCACTGTCAGTCAGTCAGTCCACAAGGGCAGTGAGCTGTCAGTTAGTCAGTCAACCAGGGCAGCGAGCTGTCAGTCAGTCAGTCCAGAATGGCAGCGAGCTGTCAGTCAGTCAGTCCAGAAGGGCAGCGAGCTGTCAGTCGGTCAGACAACAAGAGAAGCGAGTTATCAGTCAGTCAGTCCAGAAGGGCAGCGAGCTGTCAGTCAGTCAGTCCAGAAGGGCAGCGAGCTGTCAGTCAGTCAACAAGGACAGTGAGCTGTCAGTCCACAAGGGTTGTGAGCTGTCAGTCAGTCAGTCAACAAGGACAGTGAGCTGTCAGTCAGTCAGACAACAAGAGCAGCGAGTTATCAGTCAGTCAGTCCACAAGGGCAGCGAGCTGTCAGTCAGTCAGTCAACAAGGGCAGCGAGCTGTCAGTCAGTCAGTCCACAAGGGCAGCGAACTGTCAGTCAGTTAGTCCACAAGGGCAGCAAGCTGTCAGTCAGTCAGTCAGTCCACAAGGGCAGTGAGCTGTCAGTCAGTCCACAAGGGCAGTGAGTTATCAGTCATTCAGTCAAGAAGGGCAGCGAGCTGTCAGTCAGTCAGTCAGCAAGGGCAGCGAGCTGTCAGTCAGTCA
The DNA here is from genome assembly GCF_036365525.1 of Heterodontus francisci. Classification (NCBI taxonomy): domain Eukaryota; kingdom Metazoa; phylum Chordata; class Chondrichthyes; order Heterodontiformes; family Heterodontidae; genus Heterodontus; species Heterodontus francisci. Next base: position 15,226,011 of record NC_090389.1, on the reverse strand, counting down.
ACAAGGACAGTGAGCTGTCAGTCCACAAGGGTTGTGAACTGTCAGTCAGTCAGTCAACAAGGGCAGCGAGCTGTCAGTCAGTCAAGAAGGACAGTGAGCTGTCAGACAGTCAGTCAACAAGGACAGCGAGCTGTCAGTCAGTCAGTCAACAAGGGTAGTGAGCTGTCAGTCAGTCAGTCACCAAGGACAGTGAGCTGTCAGTCAGTCAGTCAACAAGGGCAGCCAGTTGTCAGTCAGTCAGTCCAGAAGGGCAGCGAGCTGTCAGTCAGTCAGTCAGCAAGGGCAGCGAGCTGTCATTCAGTCCAGAAGGACAGCAAGATGTCAGTCAGTCAATCAACAAGGGCAGCGAGCTGTTAGTCAGTCAGTCCAGAAGGGCAGCGAGCTGTCAGTCAGTCATTCAACAAGGGCATCGAGCTGTCAGTCAGTCAGTCAACAAGGGCAGCAAGCTGTCAGTCAGTCAGTCAACAAGGGCAGCCTGTTGTCAGTCAGTCATTCAACAAGGGCATCGAGCTGTCAGTCAGTCAGTCCAGTAGGACAGCAAGCTGTCAGTCAGTCAGTCCAGAAGGGCAGCTCACTGTCAGTCAGCCAGTCCACAAGGGCAGTGAGCTGTCAGTCAGTCAGTCCAGAAGGACAGCAAGCTGTCAGTCAGTCAGTCCACAAGGGCAGCCAGTTGTCAGTCAGTCAGTCCAGAAGGGCAGCGAGCTGTCAGTCAGCCAGTCCACAAGGGCAGTGAGCTGTCAGTCAGTCAGTCCAGAAGGACAGCAAGCTGTCAGTCAGTCAGTCAAGAAGGGCAGCGAGCTGTCAGTCAGTCCACAAGGGCAGCGAGCTGTCAGTCGGTCAGTCCACAAGGGCAGCGAGCTGTCAGTAAGTCAGTCCAGAAGGGCAGCGAGCTGTCAGTCAGTCAGTCCACAAGGGCAGCGAGCTGTCAGTCAGTCAACAAGGGCATCGAGCTGTCAGTCAGTCAGTCCAGTAGGACAGCAAGCTGTCAGTCAGTCAGTCCACAAGGGCAGCTCACTGTCAGTCAGCCAGTCCACAAGGGCAGTGAGCTGTCAGTCAGTCAGTCCAGAAGGACAGCAAGCTGTCAGTCAGTCAGTCAAGAAGGGCAGCGAGCTGTCAGTCAGTCCACAAGGGCAGCGAGCTGTCAGTCAGTCAGTCCACAAGGGCATCGAGCTGTCAGTAAGTCAGTCCAGAAGGGCAGCGAGCTGTCAGTCAGTCAGTCCACAAGGGCAGCGAGCTGTCAGTCAGTCAGTCCACAACGGCAGCGAGCTGTCAGTCAGTCCACAAGGGCAGTGAGTTATCATTAATCAGTCAAGAAGGGCAGCGAGCTGTCAGTCAGTCCACAAGGGCAGTGAGTTGTCAGTCAGTCAGTCCACAAGGGCAGCGAGCTGTCAGTCAGTCAGTCCACAAGGGCAGTGAGCTATCAGTCAGTCAGTCTAGAAGGGTAGCGAGCTGTCAGTCAGTCAACCAGGGCAGCGAGCTGTCAGTCAGTCAGTCCAGAATGGCAGCGAGCTGTCAGTCAGTCAGTCCAGAAGGGCAGCGAGCTGTCAGTCAGTCAGACAACAAGAGCAGCGAGTTATCAGTCAGTCAGTCCAGAAGGGCAGCGAGCTGTCAGTCAGTCAGTCCAGAAGGGCAGCGAGCTGTCAGTCAGTCAGCAAGGGTAGCGAGCTGTCAGTCAGTCAGTCACCAAGGACAGTGAGCTGACAGTCAGTCAGTCAACAAGGGTAGTGAGGGGTCAGTCAGTCAGTCACCAAGGACAGTGAGCTGTCAGTCAGTCAGTCAACAAGGGCAGCCAGTTGTCAGTCAGTCAGTCCAGAAGGGCAGCGAGCTGTCAGTCAGTCAGTCAGCAAGGGCAGCGAGCTGTCATTCAGTCCAGAAGGGCATCGAGCTGTCAGTCAGTCAGTCAACAAGGGCAGCAAGCTGTCAGTCAGTCAGTCAACAAGGGCAGCCTGTTGTCAGTCAGTCATTCAACAAGGGCATCGAGCTGTCAGTCAGTCAGTCCAGTAGGACAGCAAGCTGTCAGTCAGTCAGTCAACAAGGGCAGCTCACTGTCAGTCAGCCAGTCCACAAGGGCAGTGAGCTGTCAGTCAGTCAGTCCAGAAGGACAGCAAGCTGTCAGTCAGTCAGTCCACAAGGGCAGCCAGTTGTCAGTCAGTCAGTCCAGAAGGGCAGCGAGCTGTCAGTCAGCCAGTCCACAAGGGCAGTGAGCTGTCAGTCAGTCAGTCCAGAAGGACAGCAAGCTGTCAGTCAGTCAGTCAAGAAGGGCAGCGAGCTGTCAGTCAGTCCACAAGGGCAGCGAGCTGTCAGTCAGTCAGTCCACAAGGGCAGCGAGCTGTCAGTAAGTCAGTCCAGAAGGGCAGCGAGCTGTCAGTCAGTCAGTCCACAAGGGCAGCGAGCTGTCAGTCAGTCAGTCCACAAGGGCAGCGAGCTGTCAGTCAGTCCACAAGGGCAGTGAGTTATCATTAATCAGTCAAGAAGGGCAGCGAGCTGTCAGTCAGTCCACAAGGGCAGCGAGCTGTCAGTCAGTCAGTCCACAAGGGCAGTGAGCTGTCAGTCAGTCAGTCTAGAAGGGTAGCGAGCTGTCAGTCAGTCAACCAGGGCAGCGAGCTGTCAGTCAGTCAGTCCAGAATGGCAGCGAGCTGTCAGTCAGTCAGTCCAGAAGGGCAGCGAGCTGTCAGTCGGTCAGACAACAAGAGCAGCGAGTTATCAGTCAGTCAGTCCAGAAGGGCAGCGAGCTGTCAGTCAGTCAGTCCAGAAGGGCAGCGAGCTGTCAGTCAGTCAGTCCAGAAGGGCAGCGAGCTGTCAGTCAGTCAGCAAGGGTAGCGAGCTGTCAGTCAGTCAACAAGGACAGTGAGCTGTCAGACCACAAGGGTTGTGAGCAGTCAGTCAGTCAACAAGGACAGTGAGCTGTCAGTCAGTCAGACAACAAGAGCAGCGAGTTATCAGTCAGTCAGTCCACAAGGGCAGCGAGCTGTCAGTCAGTCAGTCAACAAGGGCAGCTCACTGTCAGTCAGTCAGACCACAAGGGCAGCGAGCTGTCAGTTAGTCAGTCAACCAGGGCAGCGAGCTGTCAGTCGGTCAGACAACAAGAGAAGCGAGTTATCAGTCAGTCAGTCCAGAAGGGCAGCGAGCTGTCAGTCAGTCAGTCCAGAAGGGCAGCGAGCTGTCAGTCGGTCAGACAACAAGAGCAGCGAGTTATCAGTCAGTCAGTCCAGAAGGGCAGCGAGCTGTCAGTCAGTCAGTCCAGAAGGGCAGCGAGCTGTCAGTCAGTCAGCAAGGGTAGCGAGCTGTCAGTCAGTCAACAAGGACAGTGAGCTGTCAGTCCACAAGGGTTGTGAGCTGTCAGTCAGTCAACAAGGACAGTGAGCTGTCAGTCAGTCAGACAACAAGAGCAGCGAGTTATCAGTCAGTCAGTCCAGAAGGGCAGCGAGCTGTCAGTCAGTCAGTCAGTCCACAAGGGCAGTGAGCTGTCAGTCAGTCCACAAGGGCAGTGAGTTATCAGTCATTCAGTCAAGAAGGGCAGCGAGCTGTCTGTCAGTCAGTCAGCAAGGGCAGCGAGCTGTCAGTCAGTCAACAAGGACAGTGAGCTGTCAGTCAGTCAGTCACCAAGGACAGTGAGCTGTCAGTCAGTCAGTCAACAAGGGCAGCCAGTTGTCAGTCAGTCAGTCAACAAGGGCAGCGAGCTGCCAGTCAGTCAGCAAGGACAGCGAGCAGTCAGTCAGTCCAGAAGGGCAGCGAGCTGTCAGCCAGTCCAGAAGGGCAGCGAGCAGTCAGTCAGTCAACAAGGGCGGCGAGCTGTCAGTCAGTCCAGAAGGGCAGCGAGCTGTCAGCCAGTCCAGAAGGGCAGCGAGCAGTCAGTCAGTCAACAAGGGCGGTGAGCTGTCAGTCAGTCAGTCAAGAAGGACAGTGAGCTTTCAGTCAACAAGGGCAGCGAGCTGTTGGTCAGTCAGCAAGGACTGCAAGCTGTCAATCAGTTAGTCAGCAAGCACTTGGAACTGTCAGTCAGTCAGTCAACAAGGACTGAAAGCTGTCAGGCATCAAGGGCTACGAGTTGTCAGTCAGTCAGTCAACAAGGACTGCGAGCAGTCAGTCAGCAAGTGCAGGGAGCTGTCAGTCAGTCAGTCTGGAAGGGCAACGAACTGTCAGTTCGTCTGTCAACAAGGGCAGTGAGCTGTCAGTCAGTCAGTCCACAAGGGCAGCGAGCTGTCAGTCAGTCCACAAGGGCAGTGAGCTGTCAGTCAGTCAGTCTAGAAGGGTAGCGAGCTGTCAGTTAGTCAATCAACAAGGACAGTGAGCTGTCAGTCAGTCCACAAGGGCAGCGAGCTGTCAGTCAGTCAGTCCAGAATGGCAGCGAGTTATCAGTCAGTCAGTCCACAAGGGCAGCGAACTCAGTCAGTCAGTCCAGAAGGACAGCGTGCTGTCAGTCAGTCAGTCCAGAAGGGCAGCGAGCTGTCAGTCAGTCAGTCAGCAAGGGCAGCGAGCTGTCAGTCAGTCAGACAACAAGAGCAGCGAGTTATCAGTCAGTCAGTCAGCAAGGGCAGCGAGCTGTCAGTCAGTCAGTCAGCAAGAGCAGCGAGTTATCAGTCAGTCAGTCCAGAAGGGCAGCGAGCTGTCAGTCAGTCAGCAAGGGTAGCGAGCTGTCCGTCAGTCAACAAGGACAGTGAGCTGTCAGTCCACAAGGGTTGTGAGCTGTCAGTCAGTCAGTCAACAAGGACAGTGAGCTGTCAGTCAGTCAGACAACAAGAGCAGCGAGTTATCAGTCAGTCAGTCCAGAAGGGCAGCGAGCTGTCAGTCAGTCAGTCAGTCCACAAGGGCAGTGAGCTGTCAGTCAGTCCACAAGGGCAGTGAGTTATCAGTCATTCAGTCAAGAAGGGCAGCGAGCTGTCTGTCAGTCAGTCAGCAAGGGCAGCGAGCTGTCAGTCAGTCAACAAGGACAGTGAGCTGTCAGTCAGTCAGTCACCAAGGACAGTGAGCTGTCAGTCAGTCAGTCAACAAGGGCAGCCAGTTGTCAGTCAGTCAGTCAACAAGGGCAGCGAGCTGCCAGTCAGTCAGCAAGGACAGCGAGCAGTCAGTCAGTCCAGAAGGGCAGCGAGCTGTCAGCCAGTCCAGAAGGGCAGCGAGCAGTCAGTCAGTCAACAAGGGCGGCGAGCTGTCAGTCAGTCCAGAAGGGCAGCGAGCTGTCAGCCAGTCCAGAAGGGCAGCGAGCAGTCAGTCAGTCAACAAGGGCGGTGAGCTGTCAGTCAGTCAGTCAAGAAGGACAGTGAGCTTTCAGTCAACAAGGGCAGCGAGCTGTTGGTCAGTCAGCAAGGACTGCAAGCTGTCAGGCATCAAGGGCTACGAGTTGTCAGTCAGTCAGTCAACAAGGACTGCGAGCAGTCAGTCAGCAAGTGCAGGGAGCTGTCAGTCAGTCAGTCTGGAAGGGCAACGAACTGTCAGTTCGTCTGTCAACAAGGGCAGTGAGCTGTCAGTCAGTCAGTCCACAAGGGCAGCGAGCTGTCAGTCAGTCCACAAGGGCAGTGAGCTGTCAGTCAGTCAGTCTAGAAGGGTAGCGCGCTGTCAGTTAGTCAATCAACAAGGACAGTGAGCTGTCAGTCAGTCCACAAGGGCAGCGAGCTGTCAGTCAGTCAGTCCAGAATGGCAGCGAGTTATCAGTCAGTCAGTCCACAAGGGCAGCGAACTCAGTCAGTCAGTCCAGAAGGACAGCGTGCTGTCAGTCAGTCAGTCCAGAAGGGCAGCGAGCTGTCAGTCAGTCAGTCACCAAGGGCAGCGAGCTGTCAGTCAGTCAGACAACAAGAGCAGCGAGTTATCAGTCAGTCAGTCAGCAAGGGCAGCGAGCTGTCAGTCAGTCAGTCAGCAAGAGCAGCGAGTTATCAGTCAGTCAGTCCAGAAGGGCAGTGAGCTGTCATTTAGTCAGTCCACAAGGGCAGCGAGCTGTCAGTCAGTCAGTCCAGAAGGGCAGTGAGCTGTCAGTCAGTCATTCCACAAGGGCAGCGAGCTTGTCAGTCAGCCAGTCAACAAGGACAGTGAGCTGTCAGTCAATCCAGAAGGGGAGCGAGCTGTCAGTCAGTCAGTCAACAAGGACAGCGAGCTGTCAGTCAGTCAGTACACAAGGGCAGCGAGCTGTCAGTCAGTCAGTCCGCAAGGGCAGCGAGCTGTCAGTCAGTCAGCAAGGGCAGCGAGCTGTCAGTCAGTCAACAAGGACAGTGAGCTGTCAGTCCACAAGGGTTGTGAACTGTCAGTCAGTCAGTCAACAAGGGCAGCGAGCTGTCAGTCAGTCAACAAGGACAGCGGGCTGTCAGTCAGTCAGTCCACTAGGGCAGTGAGCTGTCAGTCAGTCAGTCAACAAGGACAGTGAGCTGTCAGTCAGTCAGTCAACAAGGGCAGCGAGCTGTCAGCCAGTCCAGAAGGGCAGCGAGCAGTCAGTCAGTCAACAAGGGCGGCGAGCTGTCAGTCAGTCAGTCAAGAAGGACAGTGAGCTTTCCCTCAAGAAGGGCAGCGATCTGTCAAGTCAACAAGGGCAGCGAGCTGTTGGTCAGTCAGCAAGGACTGCAAGCTGTCAATCAGTTAGTCAGCAAGCACTTGGAACTGTCAGTCAGTCAGTCAACAAGGACTGAAAGCTGTCAGGCATCAAGGGCTACGAGTTGTCAGTCAGTCAGTCAACAAGGACTGCGAGCAGTCAGTCAGCAAGGGCAGGGAGCTGTCAGTCAGTCAGTCAAGAAGGGCACCGAGATGTCTGTCAGTCAGTCAACAAGGGCAGCGAGCTGTCAGTCAGTCAGTCAACAAGGGCAGCCAGTTGTCAGTCAGTCAACAAGGACTGCGAGCAGTCAGTCAGCAAGGGCAGGGAGCTGTCAGTCAGGCAGTCCAGAAGGGCAGCGAGGTGTCAGTTAGTCTGTCAACAAGGACAGAGAGCTGTCAGTCAGTCAGTCCAAAAGGGCAGCGAGCTGTCAGTCAGTTAGTCCAGAAGGGCAGCGAGCTGTCATTTAGTCAGTCCACAAGTGCAGCGGGCTGTCAGTCTGTCAGTCCAGAAGGGCACCGAGCTGTCAGTCAGTCAGTCCACAAGGGCAGCGAGCTGTCAGTCAGTCAGTACACAAGGGCAGCGAGCTGTCAGTCAGTCCACAAGGGCAGTGAGCTGTCAGTCAGTCAGTCTAGAAGGGTAGCGAGCTGTCAGTTAGTCAATCGACAAGGACAGTGAGCTGTCAGTCAGTCCACAAGGGCAGCGAGCTGTCAGTCAGTCAGTCCAGAATGGCAGCGAGTTATCAGTCAGTCAGTCCAGAAGGGCAGCGAGCTGTCAGTCAGTCAGTCCACAAGGGCAGCGAACTCAGTCAGTCAGTCCAGAAGGACAGCGTGCTGTCAGTCAGTCAGTACACAAGGGCAGCGAGCTGTCATTTAGTCAGTCCACAAGTGCAGCGGGCTGTCAGTCTGTCAGTCCAGAAGGGCACCGAGCTGTCAGTCAGTCAGTCCACAAGGGCAGCGAGCTGTCAGTCAGTCAGTACACAAGGGCAGCGAGCTGTCAGTCAGTCCACAAGGGCAGCGAGCTGTCAGTCAGTCAGTACACAAGGGCAGCGAGCTGTCAGTCAGTCCACAAGGGCAGTGAGCTGTCAGTCAGTCAGTCTAGAAGGGTAGCGAGCTGTCAGTTAGTCAATCAACAAGGACAGTGAGCTGTCAGTCAGTCCACAAGGGCAGCGAGCTGTCAGTCAGTCAGTCCAGAATGGCAGCGAGTTATCAGTCAGTCAGTCCACAAGGGCAGCGAACTCAGTCAGTCAGACAACAAGAGCAGCGAGTTATCAGTCAGTCAGTCAGCAAGGGCAGCGAGCTGTCAGTCAGTCAGTCAGCAAGAGCAGCGAGTTATCAGTCAGTCAGTCCAGAAGGGCAGTGAGCTGTCATTTAGTCAGTCCACAAGGGCAGCGAGCTGTCAGTCAGTCAGTCCAGAAGGGCAGTGAGCTGTCAGTCAGTCATTCCACAAGGGCAGCGAGCTTGTCAGTCAGCCAGTCAACAAGGACAGTGAGCTGTCAGTCAATCCAGAAGGGGAGCGAGCTGTCAGTCAGTCAGTCAACAAGGACAGCGAGCTGTCAGTCAGTCAGTGCACAAGGGCAGCGAGCTGTCAGTCAGTCAGTCCGCAAGGGCAGCGAGCTGTCAGTCAGTCAGCAAGGGCAGCGAGCTGTCAGTCAGTCAACAAGGACAGTGAGCTGTCAGTCCACAAGGGTTGTGAACTGTCAGTCAGTCAGTCAACAAGGGCAGCGAGCTGTCAGTCAGTCAACAAGGACAGCGGGCTGTCAGTCAGTCAGTCCACTAGGGCAGTGAGCTGTCAGTCAGTCAGTCAACAAGGACAGTGAGCTGTCAGTCAGTCAGTCCAGAAGGGCAGCGAGCTGTCAGCCAGTCCAGAAGGGCAGCGAGCAGTCAGTCAGTCAACAAGGGCGGCGAGCTGTCAGTCAGTCAGTCAAGAAGGACAGTGAGCTTTCCCTCAAGAAGGGCAGCGATCTGTCAAGTCAACAAGGGCAGCGAGCTGTTGGTCAGTCAGCAAGGACTGCAAGCTGTCAATCAGTTAGTCAGCAAGCACTTGGAACTGTCAGTCAGTCAGTCAACAAGGACTGAAAGCTGTCAGGCATCAAGGGCTACGAGTTGTCAGTCAGTCAGTCAACAAGGACTGCGAGCAGTCAGTCAGCAAGGGCAGGGAGCTGTCAGTCAGTCAGTCAAGAAGGGCACCGAGATGTCTGTCAGTCAGTCAACAAGGACAGCGGGCTGTCAGTCAGCCAGTCCAGAAGGGCAGCGAGCTGTCAGCCAGTCCAGAAGGGCAGCGAGCAGTCAGTCAGTCAACAAGGGCGGCGAGCTGTCAGTCAGTCAACAAGGGCAGCGAGCTGTCAGCCAGTCCAGAAGGGCAGCGAGCAGTCAGTCAGTCAACAAGGGCGGTGAGCTGTCAGTCAGTCAGTCAAGAAGGACAGTGAGCTTTCAGTCAACAAGGGCAGCGAGCTGTTGGTCAGTCAGCAAGGACTGCAAGCTGTCAATCAGTTAGTCAGCAAGCACTTGGAACTGTCAGTCAGTCAGTCAACAAGGACTGAAAGCTGTCAGGCATCAAGGGCTACGAGTTGTCAGTCAGTCAGTCAACAAGGACAGCGAGCAGTCAGTCAGCAAGTGCAGGGAGCTGTCATTCAGTCAGTCTGGAAGGGCAACGAACTGTCAGTTCGTCTGTCAACAAGGGCAGTGAGCTGTCAGTCAGTCAGTACACAAGGGCAGCGAGCTGTCAGTCAGTCCACAAGGGCAGTGAGCTGTCAGTCAGTCAGTCTAGAAGGGTAGCGAGCTGTCAGTTAGTCAATCAACAAGGACAGTGAGCTGTCAGTCAGTCCACAAGGGCAGCGAGCTGTCAGTCAGTCAGTCCAGAATGGCAGCGAGTTATCAGTCAGTCAGTCCACAAGGGCAGCGAACTCAGTCAGTCAGACAACAAGAGCAGCGAGTTATCAGTCAGTCAGTCAGCAAGGGCAGCGAGCTGTCAGTCAGTCAGTCAGCAAGAGCAGCGAGTTATCAGTCAGTCAGTCCAGAAGGGCAGTGAGCTGTCATTTAGTCAGTCCACAAGGGCAGCGAGCTGTCAGTCAGTCAGTCCAGAAGGGCAGTGAGCTGTCAGTCAGTCATTCCACAAGGGCAGCGAGCTTGTCAGTCAGCCAGTCAACAAGGACAATGAGCTGTCAGTCAATCCAGAAGTGGAGCGAGCTGTCAGTCAGTCAGTCAACAAGGACAGCGAGCTGTCAGTCAGTCAGTACACAAGGGCAGCGAGCTGTCAGTCAGTCAGTCCGCAAGGGCAGCGAGCTGTCAGTCAGTCAGCAAGGGCAGCGAGCTGTCAGTCAGTCAACAAGGACAGTGAGCTGTCAGTCTACAAGGGTTGTGAACTGTCAGTCAGTCAGTCAACAAGGGCAGCGAGCTGTCAGTCAGTCAACAAGGACAGCGGGCTGTCAGTCAGTCAGTCCACTAGGGCAGTGAGCTGTCAGTCAGTCAGTCAACAAGGACAGTGAGCTGTCAGTCAGTCAGTCAACAAGGGCAGCGAGCTGTCAGCCAGTCCAGAAGGGCAGCGAGCAGTCAGTCAGTCAACAAGGGCGGCGAGCTGTCAGTCAGTCAGTCAAGAAGGACAGTGAGCTTTCCCTCAAGAAGGGCAGCGATCTGTCAAGTCAACAAGGGCAGCGAGCTGTTGGTCAGTCAGCAAGGACTGCAAGCTGTCAATCAGTTAGTCAGCAAGCACTTGGAACTGTCAGTCAGTCAGTCAACAAGGACTGAAAGCTGTCAGGCATCAAGGGCTACGAGTTGTCAGTCAGTCAGTCAACAAGGACTGCGAGCAGTCAGTCAGCAAGGGCAGGGAGCTGTCAGTCAGTCAGTCAAGAAGGGCACCGAGATGTCTGTCAGTCAGTCAACAAGGGCAGCGAGCTGTCAGTCAGTCAGTCAACAAGGGCAGCCAGTTGTCAGTCAGTCAACAAGGACTGCGAGCAGTCAGTCAGCAAGGGCAGGGAGCTGTCAGTCAGGCAGTCCAGAAGGGCAGCGAGGTGTCAGTTAGTCTGTCAACAAGGACAGAGAGCTGTCAGTCAGTCAGTCCAAAAGGGCAGCGAGCTGTCAGTCAGTTAGTCCAGAAGGGCAGCGAGCTGTCATTTAGTCAGTCCACAAGTGCAGCGGGCTGTCAGTCTGTCAGTCCAGAAGGGCACCGAGCTGTCAGTCAGTCAGTCCACAAGGGCAGCGAGCTGTCAGTCAGTCAGTACACAAGGGCAGCGAGCTGTCAGTCAGTCCACAAGGGCAGCGAGCTGTCAGTCAGTCAGTACACAAGGGCAGCGAGCTGTCAGTCAGTCCACAAGGGCAGTGAGCTGTCAGTCAGTCAGTCTAGAAGGGTAGCGAGCTGTCAGTTAGTCAATCGACAAGGACAGTGAGCTGTCAGTCAGTCCACAAGGGCAGCGAGCTGTCAGTCAGTCAGTCCAGAATGGCAGCGAGTTATCAGTCAGTCAGTCCAGAAGGGCAGCGAGCTGTCAGTCAGTCAGTCCACAAGGGCAGCGAACTCAGTCAGTCAGTCCAGAAGGACAGCGTGCTGTCAGTCAGTCAGTACACAAGGGCAGCGAGCTGTCATTTAGTCAGTCCACAAGTGCAGCGGGCTGTCAGTCTGTCAGTCCAGAAGGGCACCGAGCTGTCAGTCAGTCAGTCCACAAGGGCAGCGAGCTGTCAGTCAGTCAGTACACAAGGGCAGCGAGCTGTCAGTCAGTCCACAAGGGCAGCGAGCTGTCAGTCAGTCCACAAGGGCAGCGAGCTGTCAGTCAGTCAGTACACAAGGGCAGCGAGCTGTCAGTCAGTCCACAAGGGCAGTGAGCTGTCAGTCAGTCAGTCCAGAAGGGTAGCGAGCTGTCAGTTAGTCAATCAACAAGGACAGTGAGCTGTCAGTCAGTCCACAAGGGCAGCGAGCTGTCAGTCAGTCAGTCCAGAATGGCAGCGAGTTATCAGTCAGTCAGTCCACAAGGGCAGCGAACTCAGTCAGTCAGACAACAAGAGCAGCGAGTTATCAGTCAGTCAGTCAGCAAGGGCAGCGAGCTGTCAGTCAGTCAGTCAGCAAGAGCAGCGAGTTATCAGTCAGTCAGTCCAGAAGGGCAGTGAGCTGTCATTTAGTCAGTCCACAAGGGCAGCGAGCTGTCAGTCAGTCAGTCCAGAAGGGCAGTGAGCTGTCAGTCAGTCATTCCACAAGGGCAGCGAGCTTGTCAGTCAGCCAGTCAACAAGGACAGTGAGCTGTCAGTCAATCCAGAAGGGGAGCGAGCTGTCAGTCAGTCAGTCAACAAGGACAGCGAGCTGTCAGTCAGTCAGTGCACAAGGGCAGCGAGCTGTCAGTCAGTCAGTCCGCAAGGGCAGCGAGCTGTCAGTCAGTCAGCAAGGGCAGCGAGCTGTCAGTCAACAAGGACAGTGAGCTGTCAGTCCACAAGGGTTGTGAACTGTCAGTCAGTCAGTCAACAAGGGCAGCGAGCTGTCAGTCAGTCAACAAGGACAGCGGGCTGTCAGTCAGTCAGTCCACTAGGGCAGTGAGCTGTCAGTCAGTCAGTCAACAAGGACAGTGAGCTGTCAGTCAGTCAGTCCAGAAGGGCAGCGAGCTGTCAGCCAGTCAGTCAAGAAGGGCACCGAGATGTCTGTCAGTCAGTCAACAAGGACAGCGGGCTGTCAGTCAGCCAGTCCAGAAGGGCAGCGAGCTGTCAGCCAGTCCAGAAGGGCAGCGAGCAGTCAGTCAGTCAACAAGGGCGGCGAGCTGTCAGTCAGTCAACAAGGGCAGCGAGCTGTCAGCCAGTCCAGAAGGGCAGCGAGCAGTCAGTCAGTCAACAAGGGCGGTGAGCTGTCAGTCAGTCAGTCAAGAAGGACAGTGAGCTTTCAGTCAACAAGGGCAGCGAGCTGTTGGTCAGTCAGCAAGGACTGCAAGCTGTCAATCAGTTAGTCAGCAAGCACTTGGAACTGTCAGTCAGTCAGTCAACAAGGACTGAAAGCTGTCAGGCATCAAGGGCTACGAGTTGTCAGTCAGTCAGTCAACAAGGACAGCGAGCAGTCAGTCAGCAAGTGCAGGGAGCTGTCATTCAGTCAGTCTGGAAGGGCAACGAACTGTCAGTTCGTCTGTCAACAAGGGCAGTGAGCTGTCAGTCAGTCAGTACACAAGGGCAGCGAGCTGTCAGTCAGTCCACAAGGGCAGTGAGCTGTCAGTCAGTCAGTCTAGAAGGGTAGCGAGCTGTCAGTTAGTCAATCAACAAGGACAGTGAGCTGTCAGTCAGTCCACAAGGGCAGCGAGCTGTCAGTCAGTCAGTCCAGAATGGCAGCGAGTTATCAGTCAGTCAGTCCACAAGGGCAGCGAACTCAGTCAGTCAGACAACAAGAGCAGCGAGTTATCAGTCAGTCAGTCAGCAAGGGCAGCGAGCTGTCAGTCAGTCAGTCAGCAAGAGCAGCGAGTTATCAGTCAGTCAGTCCAGAAGGGCAGTGAGCTGTCATTTAGTCAGTCCACAAGGGCAGCGAGCTGTCAGTCAGTCAGTCCAGAAGGGCAGTGAGCTGTCAGTCAGTCATTCCACAAGGGCAGCGAGCTTGTCAGTCAGCCAGTCAACAAGGACAATGAGCTGTCAGTCAATCCAGAAGTGGAGCGAGCTGTCAGTCAGTCAGTCAACAAGGACAGCGAGCTGTCAGTCAGTCAGTACACAAGGGCAGCGAGCTGTCAGTCAGTCAGTCCGCAAGGGCAGCGAGCTGTCAGTCAGTCAGCAAGGGCAGCGAGCTGTCAGTCAGTCAACAAGGACAGTGAGCTGTCAGTCCACAAGGGTTGTGAACTGTCAGTCAGTCAGTCAACAAGGGCAGCGAGCTGTCAGTCAGTCAACAAGGACAGCGGGCTGTCAGTCAGTCAGTCCACTAGGGCAGTGAGCTGTCAGTCAGTCAGTCAACAAGGACAGTGAGCTGTCAGTCAGTCAGTCAACAAGGGCAGCGAGCTGTCAGCCAGTCCAGAAGGGCAGCGAGCAGTCAGTCAGTCAACAAGGGCGGCGAGCTGTCAGTCAGTCAGTCAAGAAGGACAGTGAGCTTTCCCTCAAGAAGGGCAGCGATCTGTCAAGTCAACAAGGGCAGCGAGCTGTTGGTCAGTCAGCAAGGACTGCAAGCTGTCAATCAGTTAGTCAGCAAGCACTTGGAACTGTCAGTCAGTCAGTCAACAAGGACTGAAAGCTGTCAGGCATCAAGGGCTACGAGTTGTCAGTCAGTCAGTCAACAAGGACTGCGAGCAGTCAGTCAGCAAGGGCAGGGAGCTGTCAGTCAGTCAGTCAAGAAGGGCACCGAGATGTCTGTCAGTCAGTCAACAAGGGCAGCGAGCTGTCAGTCAGTCAGTCAACAAGGGCAGCCAGTTGTCAGTCAGTCAACAAGGACTGCGAGCAGTCAGTCAGCAAGGGCAGGGAGCTGTCAGTCAGGCAGTCCAGAAGGGCAGCGAGGTGTCAGTTAGTCTGTCAACAAGGACAGAGAGCTGTCAGTCAGTCAGTCCAAAAGGGCAGCGAGCTGTCAGTCAGTTAGTCCAGAAGGGCAGCGAGCTGTCATTTAGTCAGTCCACAAGTGCAGCGGGCTGTCAGTCTGTCAGTCCAGAAGGGCACCGAGCTGTCAGTCAGTCAGTCCACAAGGGCAGCGAGCTGTCAGTCAGTCAGTACACAAGGGCAGCGAGCTGTCAGTCAGTCCACAAGGGCAGCGAGCTGTCAGTCAGTCAGTACACAAGGGCAGCGAGCTGTCAGTCAGTCCACAAGGGCAGTGAGCTGTCAGTCAGTCAGTCTAGAAGGGTAGCGAGCTGTCAGTTAGTCAATCGACAAGGACAGTGAGCTGTCAGTCAGTCCACAAGGGCAGCGAGCTGTCAGTCAGTCAGTCCAGAATGGCAGCGAGTTATCAGTCAGTCAGTCCAGAAGGGCAGCGAGCTGTCAGTCAGTCAGTCCACAAGGGCAGCGAACTCAGTCAGTCAGTCCAGAAGGACAGCGTGCTGTCAGTCAGTCAGTACACAAGGGCAGCGAGCTGTCATTTAGTCAGTCCACAAGTGCAGCGGGCTGTCAGTCTGTCAGTCCAGAAGGGCACCGAGCTGTCAGTCAGTCAGTCCACAAGGGCAGCGAGCTGTCAGTCAGTCAGTACACAAGGGCAGCGAGCTGTCAGTCAGTCCACAAGGGCAGCGAGCTGTCAGTCAGTCCACAAGGGCAGCGAGCTGTCAGTCAGTCAGTACACAAGGGCAGCGAGCTGTCAGTCAGTCCACAAGGGCAGTGAGCTGTCAGTCAGTCAGTCCAGAAGGGTAGCGAGCTGTCAGTTAGTCAATCAACAAGGACAGTGAGCTGTCAGTCAGTCCACAAGGGCAGCGAGCTGTCAGTCAGTCAGTCCAGAATGGCAGCGAGTTATCAGTCAGTCAGTCCACAAGGGCAGCGAACTCAGTCAGTCAGACAACAAGAGCAGCGAGTTATCAGTCAGTCAGTCAGCAAGGGCAGCGAGCTGTCAGTCAGTCAGTCAGCAAGAGCAGCGAGTTATCAGTCAGTCAGTCCAGAAGGGCAGTGAGCTGTCATTTAGTCAGTCCACAAGGGCAGCGAGCTGTCAGTCAGTCAGTCCAGAAGGGCAGTGAGCTGTCAGTCAGTCATTCCACAAGGGCAGCGAGCTTGTCAGTCAGCCAGTCAACAAGGACAGTGAGCTGTCAGTCAATCCAGAAGGGGAGCGAGCTGTCAGTCAGTCAGTCAACAAGGACAGCGAGCTGTCAGTCAGTCAGTGCACAAGGGCAGCGAGCTGTCAGTCAGTCAGTCCGCAAGGGCAGCGAGCTGTCAGTCAGTCAGCAAGGGCAGCGAGCTGTCAGTCAACAAGGACAGTGAGCTGTCAGTCCACAAGGGTTGTGAACTGTCAGTCAGTCAGTCAACAAGGGCAGCGAGCTGTCAGTCAGTCAACAAGGACAGCGGGCTGTCAGTCAGTCAGTCCACTAGGGCAGTGAGCTGTCAGTCAGTCAGTCAACAAGGACAGTGAGCTGTCAGTCAGTCAGTCCAGAAGGGCAGCGAGCTGTCAGCCAGTCCAGAAGGGCAGCGAGCAGTCAGTCAGTCAACAAGGGCGGCGAGCTGTCAGTCAGTCAGTCAAGAAGGACAGTGAGCTTTCCCTCAAGAAGGGCAGCGATCTGTCAAGTCAACAAGGGCAGCGAGCTGTTGGTCAGTCAGCAAGGACTGCAAGCTGTCAATCAGTTAGTCAGCAAGCACTTGTAACTGTCAGTCAGTCAGTCAACAAGGACTGAAAGCTGTCAGGCATCAAGGGCTACGAGTTGTCAGTCAGTCAGTCAACAAGGACTGCGAGCAGTCAGTCAGCAAGGGCAGGGAGCTGTCAGTCAGTCAGTCAAGAAGGGCACCGAGATGTCTGTCAGTCAGTCAACAAGGACAGCGGGCTGTCAGTCAGTCAGTCCACTAGGGCAGTGAGCTGTCAGTCAGTCAGTCAACAAGGACAGTGAGCTGTCAGTCAGTCAGTCAACAAGGGCAGCGAGCTGCCGGCCAGTCCAGAAGGGCAGCGAGCAGTCAGTCAGTCAACAAGGGCGGCGAGCTGTCAGTCAGTCAGTCAAGAAGGACAGTGAGCTTTCCCTCAAGAAGGGCAGCGATCTGTCAAGTCAACAAGGGCAGCGAGCTGTTGGTCAGTCAGCAAGGACTGCAAGCTGTCAATCAGTTAGTCAGCAAGCACTTGGAACTGTCAGTCAGTCAGTCAACAAGGACTGAAAGCTGTCAGGCATCAAGGGCTACGAGTTGTCAGTCAGTCAGTCAACAAGGACTGCGAGCAGTCAGTCAGCAAGGGCAGGGAGCTGTCAGTCAGTCAGTCAAGAATGGCACCGAGATGTCTGTCAGTCAGTCAACAAGGGCAGCGAGCTGTCAGTCAGTCAGTCAACAAGGGCAGCCAGTTGTCAGTCAGTCAACAAGGACTGCGAGCAGTCAGTCAGCAAGGGCAGGGAGCTGTCAGTCAGGCAGTCCAGAAGGGCAGCGAGGTGTCAGTTAGTCTGTCAACAAGGACAGAGAGCTGTCAGTCAGTCAGTCCAAAAGGGCAGCGAGCTGTCAGTCAGTTAGTCCAGAAGGGCAGCGAGCTGTCATTTAGTCAGTCCACAAGTGCAGCGGGCTGTCAGTCTGTCAGTCCAGAAGGGCACCGAGCTGTCAGTCAGTCAGTCCACAAGGGCAGCGAGCTGTCAGTCAGTCAGTACACAAGGGCAGCGAGCTGTCAGTCAGTCCACAAGGGCAGCGAGCTGTCAGTCAGTCAGTACACAAGGGCAGCGAGCTGTCAGTCAGTCCACAAGGGCAGTGAGCTGTCAGTCAGTCAGTCTAGAAGGGTAGCGAGCTGTCAGTTAGTCAATCGACAAGGACAGTGAGCTGTCAGTCAGTCCACAAGGGCAGCGAGCTGTCAGTCAGTCAGTCCAGAATGGCAGCGAGTTATCAGTCAGTCAGTCCAGAAGGGCAGCGAGCTGTCAGTCAGTCAGTCCACAAGGGCAGCGAACTCAGTCAGTCAGTCCAGAAGGACAGCGTGCTGTCAGTCAGTCAGTACACAAGGGCAGCGAGCTGTCATTTAGTCAGTCCACAAGTGCAGCGGGCTGTCAGTCTGTCAGTCCAGAAGGGCACCGAGCTGTCAGTCAGTCAGTCCACAAGGGCAGCGAGCTGTCAGTCAGTCAGTACACAAGGGCAGCGAGCTGTCAGTCAGTCCACAAGGGCAGCGAGCTGTCAGTCAGTCAGTACACAAGGGCAGCGAGCTGTCAGTCAGTCCACAAGGGCAGTGAGCTGTCAGTCAGTCAGTCCAGAAGGGTAGCGAGCTGTCAGTTAGTCAATCAACAAGGACAGTGAGCTGTCAGTCAGTCCACAAGGGCAGCGAGCTGTCAGTCAGTCAGTCCAGAATGGCAGCGAGTTATCAGTCAGTCAGTCCACAAGGGCAGCGAACTCAGTCAGTCAGACAACAAGAGCAGCGAGTTATCAGTCAGTCAGTCAGCAAGGGCAGCGAGCTGTCAGTCAGTCAGTCAGCAAGAGCAGCGAGTTATCAGTCAGTCAGTCCAGAAGGGCAGTGAGCTGTCATTTAGTCAGTCCACAAGGGCAGCGAGCTGTCAGTCAGTCAGTCCAGAAGGGCAGTGAGCTGTCAGTCAGTCATTCCACAAGGGCAGCGAGCTTGTCAGTCAGCCAGTCAACAAGGACAGTGAGCTGTCAGTCAATCCAGAAGGGGAGCGAGCTGTCAGTCAGTCAGTCAACAAGGACAGCGAGCTGTCAGTCAGTCAGTCAGTGCACAAGGGCAGCGAGCTGTCAGTCAGTCAGTCCGCAAGGGCAGCGAGCTGTCAGTCAGTCAGCAAGGGCAGCGAGCTGTCAGTCAACAAGGACAGTGAGCTGTCAGTCCACAAGGGTTGTGAACTGTCAGTCAGTCAGTCAACAAGGGCAGCGAGCTGTCAGTCAGTCAACAAGGACAGCGGGCTGTCAGTCAGTCAGTCCACTAGGGCAGTGAGCTGTCAGTCAGTCAGTCAACAAGGACAGTGAGCTGTCAGTCAGTCAGTCCAGAAGGGCAGCGAGCTGTCAGCCAGTCCAGAAGGGCAGCGAGCAGTCAGTCAGTCAACAAGGGCGGCGAGCTGTCAGTCAGTCAGTCAAGAAGGACAGTGAGCTTTCCCTCAAGAAGGGCAGCGATCTGTCAAGTCAACAAGGGCAGCGAGCTGTTGGTCAGTCAGCAAGGACTGCAAGCTGTCAATCAGTTAGTCAGCAAGCACTTGTAACTGTCAGTCAGTCAGTCAACAAGGACTGAAAGCTGTCAGGCATCAAGGGCTACGAGTTGTCAGTCAGTCAGTCAACAAGGACTGCGAGCAGTCAGTCAGCAAGGGCAGGGAGCTGTCAGTCAGTCAGTCAAGAAGGGCACCGAGATGTCTGTCAGTCAGTCAACAAGGACAGCGGGCTGTCAGTCAGTCAGTCCACTAGGGCAGTGAGCTGTCAGTCAGTCAGTCAACAAGGACAGTGAGCTGTCAGTCAGTCAGTCAACAAGGGCAGCGAGCTGTCAGCCAGTCCAGAAGGGCAGCGAGCAGTCAGTCAGTCAACAAGGGCGGCGAGCTGTCAGTCAGTCAGTCAAGAAGGACAGTGAGCTTTCCCTCAAGAAGGGCAGCGATCTGTCAAGTCAACAAGGGCAGCGAGCTGTTGGTCAGTCAGCAAGGACTGCAAGCTGTCAATCAGTTAGTCAGCAAGCACTTGGAACTGTCAGTCAGTCAGTCAACAAGGACTGAAAGCTGTCAGGCATCAAGGGCTACGAGTTGTCAGTCAGTCAGTCAACAAGGACTGCGAGCAGTCAGTCAGCAAGGGCAGGGAGCTGTCAGTCAGTCAGTCAAGAAGGGCACCGAGATGTCTGTCAGTCAGTCAACAAGGGCAGCGAGCTGTCAGTCAGTCAGTCAACAAGGGCAGCCAGTTGTCAGTCAGTCAACAAGGACTGCGAGCAGTCAGTCAGCAAGGGCAGGGAGCTGTCAGTCAGGCAGTCCAGAAGGGCAGCGAGGTGTCAGTTAGTCTGTCAACAAGGACAGAGAGCTGTCAGTCAGTCAGTCCAGAAGGACAGCAAGCTGTCAGTCAGTCAGTCAAGAAGGGCAGCGAGCTGTCAGTCAGTCCACAAGGGCAGCGAGCTGTCAGTCAGTCAGTCCACAAGGGCAGCGAGCTGTCAGTAAGTCAGTCCAGAAGGGCAGCGAGCTGTCAGTCAGTCAGTCCACAAGGGCAGCGAGCTGTCAGTCAGTCAGTCCACAAGGGCAGCGAGCTGTCAGTCAGTCCACAAGGGCAGTGAGTTATCAGTCAGTCAGTCCACAAGGGCAGCGAGCTGTCAGTCAGTCTGTCCACAAGGGCAGTGAGCTGTCAGTCAGTCAGTCTAGAAGGGTAGCGAGCTGTCAGTCAGTCAACCAGGGCAGCGAGCTGTCAGTCAGTCAGTCCACAAGTGCAGCGGGCTGTCAGTCTGTCAGTCCAGAAGGGCACCGAGCTGTCAGTCAGTCAGTCCAGAAGGGCAGCGAGCTGTCAGTCAGTCAGTCCACAAGGGCAGCGAGCTGTCAGTCAGTCAGTCCACAAGGGCAGCGAGCTGTCAGTCAGTCCACAAGGGCAGTGAGTTATCAGTCAGTCAGTCCACAAGGGCAGCGAGCTGTCAGTCAGTCAGTCCACAAGGGCAGTGAGCTGTCAGTCAGTCAGTCTAGAAGGGTAGCGAGCTGTCAGTCAGTCAACCAGGGCAGCGAGCTGTCAGTCAGTCAGTCCAGAATGGCAGCGAGCTGTCAGTCAGTCAGTCCAGAAGGGCAGTGAGCTGTCAGTCAGTCAGTCCAGAAGGGCAGCGAGCTGTCAGTCAGTCAGTCCAGAAGGGCAGCGAGCTGTCAGTCAGTCAGCAAGGGTAGCGAGCTGTCAGTCAGTCAACAAGGACAGTGAGCTGTCAGACCACAAGGGTTGTGAGCAGTCAGTCAGTCAACAAGGACAGTGAGCTGTCAGTCAGTCAGACAACAAGAGCAGCGAGTTATCAGTCAGTCAGTCCACAAGGGCAGCGAGCTGTCAGTCAGTCAGTCAACAAGGGCAGCTCACTGTCAGTCAGTCAGACCACAAGGGCAGCGAGCTGTCAGTTAGTCAGTCAACCAGGGCAGCGAGCTGTCAGTCGGTCAGACAACAAGAGAAGCGAGTTATCAGTCAGTCAGTCCAGAAGGGCAGCGAGCTGTCAGTCAGTCAGTCCAGAAGGGCAGCGAGCTGTCAGTCGGTCAGACAACAAGAGCAGCGAGTTATCAGTCAGTCAGTCCAGAAGGGCAGCGAGCTGTCAGTCAGTCAGTCCAGAAGGGCAGCGAGCTGTCAGTCAGTCAGCAAGGGTAGCGAGCTGTCAGTCAGTCAACAAGGACAGTGAGCTGTCAGTCCACAAGGGTTGTGAGCTGTCAGTCAGTCAGTCAACAAGGACAGTGAGCTGTCAGTCAGTCAGACAACAAGAGCAGCGAGTTATCAGTCAGTCAGTCCAGAAGGGCAGCGAGCTGTCAGTCAGTCAGTCAGTCCACAAGGGCAGTGAGCTGTCAGTCAGTCCACAAGGGCAGTGAGTTATCAGTCATTCAGTCAAGAAGGGCAGCGAGCTGTCTGTCAGTCAGTCAGCAAGGGCAGTGAGCTGTCAGTCAGTCAACAAGGACAGTGAGCTGTCAGTCAGTCAGTCACCAAGGACAGTGAGCTGTCAGTCAGTCAGTCAACAAGGGCAGCCAGTTGTCAGTCAGTCAGTCAACAAGGGCAGCGAGCTGCCAGTCAGTCAGCAAGGACAGCGAGCAGTCAGTCAGTCCAGAAGGGCAGCGAGCTGTCAGCCAGTCCAGAAGGGCAGCGAGCAGTCAGTCAGTCAACAAGGGCGGCGAGCTGTCAGTCAGTCAACAAGGGCAGCGAGCTGTCAGCCAGTCCAGAAGGGCAGCGAGCAGTCAGTCAGTCAACAAGGGCGGTGAGCTGTCAGTCAGTCAGTCAAGAAGGACAGTGAGCTTTCAGTCAACAAGGGCAGCGAGCTGTTGGTCAGTCAGCAAGGACTGCAAGCTGTCAATCAGTTAGTCAGCAAGCACTTGGAACTGTCAGTCAGTCAGTCAACAAGGACTGAAAGCTGTCAGGCATCAAGGGCTACGAGTTGTCAGTCAGTCAGTCAACAAGGACTGCGAGCAGTCAGTCAGCAAGTGCAGGGAGCTGTCAGTCAGTCAGTCTGGAAGGGCAACGAACTGTCAGTTCGTCTGTCAACAAGGGCAGTGAGCTGTCAGTCAGTCAGTCCACAAGGGCAGCGAGCTGTCAGTCAGTCCACAAGGGCAGTGAGCTGTCAGTCAGTCAGTCTAGAAGGGTAGCGAGCTGTCAGTTAGTCAATCAACAAGGACAGTGAGCTGTCAGTCAGTCCACAAGGGCAGCGAGCTGTCAGTCAGTCAGTCCAGAATGGCAGCGAGTTATCAGTCAGTCAGTCCACAAGGGCAGCGAACTCAGTCAGTCAGTCCAGAAGGACAGCGTGCTGTCAGTCAGTCAGTCCAGAAGGGCAGCGAGCTGTCAGTCAGTCAGTCAGCAAGGGCAGCGAGCTGTCAGTCAGTCAGACAACAAGAGCAGCGAGTTATCAGTCAGTCAGTCAGCAAGGGCAGCGAGCTGTCAGTCAGTCAGTCAGCAAGAGCAGCGAGTTATCAGTCAGTCAGTCCAGAAGGGCAGTGAGCTGTCATTTAGTCAGTCCACAAGGGCAGCGAGCTGTCAGTCAGTCAGTCCAGAAGGGCAGTGAGCTGTCAGTCAGTCAGTCAACAAGGGCAGCGAGCTGTCAGTCAGTCAGTCAACAAGGGCAGCCAGTTGTCAGTCAGTCAACAAGGACTGCGAGCTGTCAGTCAGCAAGGGCAGGGAGCTGTCAGTCAGGCAGTCCAGAAGGGCAGCGAGGTGTCAGTTAGTCTGTCAACAAGGACAGAGAGCTGTCAGTCAGTCAGTCCAAAAGGGCAGCGAGCTGTCAGTCAGTTAGTCCAGAAGGGCAGCGAGCTGTCATTTAGTCAGTCCACAAGTGCAGCGGGCTGTCAGTCTGTCAGTCCAGAAGGGCACCGAGCTGTCAGTCAGTCAGTCCACAAGGGCAGCGAGCTGTCAGTCAGTCAGTCCACAAGGGCAGCGAGCTGTCAGTCAGTCCACAAGGGCAGCGAGCTGTCAGTCAGTCAGTACACAAGGGCAGCGAGCTGTCAGTCAGTCCACAAGGGCAGTGAGCTGTCAGTCAGTCAGTCTAGAAGGGTAGCGAGCTGTCAGTTAGTCAATCGACAAGGACAGTGAGCTGTCAGTCAGTCCACAAGGGCAGCGAGCTGTCAGTCAGTCAGTCCAGAATGGCAGCGAGTTATCAGTCAGTCAGTCCAGAAGGGCAGCGAGCTGTCAGTCAGTCAGTCCACAAGGGCAGCGAACTCAGTCAGTCAGTCCAGAAGGACAGCGTGCTGTCAGTCAGTCAGTACACAAGGGCAGCGAGCTGTCATTTAGTCAGTCCACAAGTGCAGCGGGCTGTCAGTCTGTCAGTCCAGAAGCGCACCGAGCTGTCAGTCAGTCAGTCCACAAGGGCAGCGAGCTGTCAGTCAGTCAGTACACAAGGGCAGCGAGCTGTCAGTCAGTCCACAAGGGCAGCGAGCTGTCAGTCAGTCAGTACACAAGGGCAGCGAGCTGTCAGTCAGTCCACAAGGGCAGTGAGCTGTCAGTCAGTCAGTCTAGAAGGGTAGCGAGCTGTCAGTTAGTCAATCAACAAGGACAGTGAGCTGTCAGTCAGTCCAGAATGGCAGCGAGCTGTCAGTCAGTCAGTCCACAAGGGCAGCGAACTCAGTCAGTCAGACAACAAGAGCAGCGAGTTATCAGTCAGTCAGTCAGCAAGGGCAGCGAGCTGTCAGTCAGTCAGTCAGCAAGAGCAGCGAGTTATCAGTCAGTCAGTCCAGAAGGGCAGTGAGCTGTCATTTAGTCAGTCCACAAGGGCAGCGAGCTGTCAGTCAGTCAGTCCAGAAGGGCAGTGAGCTGTCAGTCAGTCATTCCACAAGGGCAGCGAGCTTGTCAGTCAGCCAGTCAACAAGGACAGTGAGCTGTCAGTCAATCCAGAAGGGGAGCGAGCTGTCAGTCAGTCAGTCAACAAGGACAGCGAGCTGTCAGTCAGTCAGTGCACAAGGGCAGCGAGCTGTCAGTCAGTCAGTCCGCAAGGGCAGCGAGCTGTCAGTCAGTCAGCAAGGGCAGCGAGCTGTCAGTCAGTCAACAAGGACAGTGAGCTGTCAGTCCACAAGGGTTGTGAACTGTCAGTCAGTCAGTCAACAAGGGCAGCGAGCTGTCAGTCAGTCAACAAGGACAGCGGGCTGTCAGTCAGTCAGTCCACTAGGGCAGTGAGCTGTCAGTCAGTCAGTCAACAAGGACAGTGAGCTGTCAGTCAGTCAGTCAACAAGGGCAGCGAGCTGTCAGCCAGTCCAGAAGGGCAGCGAGCAGTCAGTCAGTCAACAAGGGCGGCGAGCTGTCAGTCAGTCAGTCAAGAAGGACAGTGAGCTTTCCCTCAAGAAGGGCAGCGATCTGTCAAGTCAACAAGGGCAGCGAGCTGTTGGTCAGTCAGCAAGGACTGCAAGCTGTCAATCAGTTAGTCAGCAAGCACTTGGAACTGTCAGTCAGTCAGTCAACAAGGACTGAAAGCTGTCAGGCATCAAGGGCTACGAGTTGTCAGTCAGTCAGTCAACAAGGACTGCGAGCAGTCAGTCAGCAAGGGCAGGGAGCTGTCAGTCAGTCAGTCAAGAAGGGCACCGAGATGTCTGTCAGTCAGTCAACAAGGACAGCGGGCTGTCAGTCAGTCAGTCCACTAGGGCAGTGAGCTGTCAGTCAGTCAGTCAACAAGGACAGTGAGCTGTCAGTCAGTCAGTCAACAAGGGCAGCGAGCTGTCAGCCAGTCCAGAAGGGCAGCGAGCAGTCAGTCAGTCAACAAGGGCGGCGAGCTGTCAGTCAGTCAGTCAAGAAGGACAGTGAGCTTTCCCTCAAGAAGGGCAGCGATCTGTCAAGTCAACAAGGGCAGCGAGCTGTTGGTCAGTCAGCAAGGACTGCAAGCTGTCAATCAGTTAGTCAGCAAGCACTTGGAACTGTCAGTCAGTCAGTCAACAAGGACTGAAAGCTGTCAGGCATCAAGGGCTACGAGTTGTCAGTCAGTCAGTCAACAAGGACTGCGAGCAGTCAGTCAGCAAGGGCAGGGAGCTGTCAGTCAGTCAGTCAAGAAGGGCACCGAGATGTCTGTCAGTCAGTCAACAAGGGCAGCGAGCTGTCAGTCAGTCAGTCAACAAGGGCAGCCAGTTGTCAGTCAGTCAACAAGGACTGCGAGCAGTCAGTCAGCAAGGGCAGGGAGCTGTCAGTCAGGCAGTCCAGAAGGGCAGCGAGGTGTCAGTTAGTCTGTCAACAAGGACAGAGAGCTGTCAGTCAGTCAGTCCAAAAGGGCAGCGAGCTGTCAGTCAGTTAGTCCAGAAGGGCAGCGAGCTGTCATTTAGTCAGTCCACAAGTGCAGCGGGCTGTCAGTCTGTCAGTCCAGAAGGGCACCGAGCTGTCAGTCAGTCAGTCCACAAGGGCAGCGAGCTGTCAGTCAGTCAGTACACAAGGGCAGCGAGCTGTCAGTCAGTCCACAAGGGCAGCGAGCTGTCAGTCAGTCAGTACACAAGGGCAGCGAGCTGTCAGTCAGTCCACAAGGGCAGTGAGCTGTCAGTCAGTCAGTCTAGAAGGGTAGCGAGCTGTCAGTTAGTCAATCGACAAGGACAGTGAGCTGTCAGTCAGTCCACAAGGGCAGCGAGCTGTCAGTCAGTCAGTCCAGAATGGCAGCGAGTTATCAGTCAGTCAGTCCAGAAGGGCAGCGAGCTGTCAGTCAGTCAGTCCACAAGGGCAGCGAACTCAGTCAGTCAGTCCAGAAGGACAGCGTGCTGTCAGTCAGTCAGTCCACAAGGGCAGCGAGCTGTCATTTAGTCAGTCCACAAGTGCAGCGGGCTGTCAGTCTGTCAGTCCAGAAGGGCACCGAGCTGTCAGTCAGTCAGTCCACAAGGGCAGCGAGCTGTCAGTCAGTCAGTACACAAGGGCAGTGAGCTGTCAGTCAGTCAGTCTAGAAGGGTAGCGAGCTGTCTGTCAGTCCACAAGGGCAGCGAGCTGTCAGTCAGTCAGTCAACAAGGGCAGCTCACTGTCAGTCAGTCAGACCACAAGGGCAGCGAGCTGTCAGTTAGTCAGTCAACCAGGGCAGCGAGCTGTCAGTCGGTCAGACAACAAGAGAAGCGAGTTATCAGTCAGTCAGTCCAGAAGGGCAGCGAGCTGTCAGTCAGTCAGTCCAGAAGGACAGTGAGCTGTCAGTCAGTCCAGAATGGCAGCGAGCTGTCAGTCAGTCAGTCCACAAGGGCAGCGAACTCAGTCAGTCAGACAACAAGAGCAGCGAGTTATCAGTCAGTCAGTCAGCAAGGGCAGCGAGCTGTCAGTCAGTCAGTCAGCAAGAGCAGCGAGTTATCAGTCAGTCAGTCCAGAAGGGCAGTGAGCTGTCATTTAGTCAGTCCACAAGGGCAGCGAGCTGTCAGTCAGTCAGTCCAGAAGGGCAGTGAGCTGTCAGTCAGTCATTCCACAAGGGCAGCGAGCTTGTCAGTCAGCCAGTCAACAAGGACAGTGAGCTGTCAGTCAATCCAGAAGGGGAGCGAGCTGTCAGTCAGTCAGTCAACAAGGACAGCGAGCTGTCAGTCAGTCAGTGCACAAGGGCAGCGAGCTGTCAGTCAGTCAGTCCGCAAGGGCAGCGAGCTGTCAGTCAGTCAGCAAGGGCAGCGAGCTGTCAGTCAGTCAACAAGGACAGTGAGCTGTCAGTCCACAAGGGTTGTGAACTGTCAGTCAGTCAGTCAACAAGGGCAGCGAGCTGTCAGTCAGTCAACAAGGACAGCGGGCTGTCAGTCAGTCAGTCCACTAGGGCAGTGAGCTGTCAGTCAGTCAGTCAACAAGGACAGTGAGCTGTCAGTCAGTCAGTCCAGAAGGGCAGCGAGCTGTCAGCCAGTCCAGAAGGGCAGCGAGCAGTCAGTCAGTCAACAAGGGCGGCGAGCTGTCAGTCAGTCAGTTAAGAAGGACAGTGAGCTTTCCCTCAAGAAGGGCAGCGATCTGTCAAGTCAACAAGGGCAGCGAGCTGTTGGTCAGTCAGCAAGGACTGCAAGCTGTCAATCAGTTAGTCAGCAAGCACTTGGAACTGTCAGTCAGTCAGTCAACAAGGACTGAAAGCTGTCAGGCATCAAGGGCTACGAGTTGTCAGTCAGTCAGTCAACAAGGACTGCGAGCAGTCAGTCAGCAAGGGCAGGGAGCTGTCAGTCAGTCAGTCAAGAAGGGCACCGAGATGTCTGTCAGTCAGTCAACAAGGACAGCGGGCTGTCAGTCAGTCAGTCCACTAGGGCAGTGAGCTGTCAGTCAGTCAGTCAACAAGGACAGTGAGCTGTCAGTCAGTCAGTCAACAAGGGCAGCGAGCTGTCAGCCAGTCCAGAAGGGCAGCGAGCAGTCAGTCAGTCAACAAGGGCGGCGAGCTGTCAGTCAGTCAGTCAAGAAGGACAGTGAGCTTTCCCTCAAGAAGGGCAGCGATCTGTCAAGTCAACAAGGGCAGCGAGCTGTTGGTCAGTCAGCAAGGACTGCAAGCTGTCAATCAGTTAGTCAGCAAGCACTTGGAACTGTCAGTCAGTCAGTCAACAAGGACTGAAAGCTGTCAGGCATCAAGGGCTACGAGTTGTCAGTCAGTCAGTCAACAAGGACTGCGAGCAGTCAGTCAGCAAGGGCAGGGAGCTGTCAGTCAGTCAGTCAAGAAGGGCACCGAGATGTCTGTCAGTCAGTCAACAAGGGCAGCGAGCTGTCAGT
Source organism: Heterodontus francisci (assembly GCF_036365525.1). Taxonomy (NCBI): domain Eukaryota; kingdom Metazoa; phylum Chordata; class Chondrichthyes; order Heterodontiformes; family Heterodontidae; genus Heterodontus; species Heterodontus francisci. Next base: position 15,199,220 of record NC_090389.1, on the reverse strand, counting down.
CAGTCAGTCAACAAGGGCAGCCAGTTGTCAGTCAGTCAACAAGGACTGCGAGCAGTCAGTCAGCAAGGGCAGGGAGCTGTCAGTCAGGCAGTCCAGAAGGGCAGCGAGGTGTCAGTTAGTCTGTCAACAAGGACAGAGAGCTGTCAGTCAGTCAGTCCAAAAGGGCAGCGAGCTGTCAGTCAGTTAGTCCAGAAGGGCAGCGAGCTGTCATTTAGTCAGTCCACAAGTGCAGCGGGCTGTCAGTCTGTCAGTCCAGAAGGGCACCGAGCAGTCAGTCAGTCCACAAGGGCAGCGAGCTGTCAGTCAGTCAGTACACAAGGGCAGCGAGCTGTCAGTCAGTCCACAAGGGCAGCGAGCTGTCAGTCAGTCAGTACACAAGGGCAGCGAGCTGTCAGTCAGTCCACAAGGGCAGTGAGCTGTCAGTCAGTCAGTCTAGAAGGGTAGCGAGCTGTCAGTTAGTCAATCGACAAGGACAGTGAGCTGTCAGTCAGTCCACAAGGGCAGCGAGCTGTCAGTCAGTCAGTCCAGAATGGCAGCGAGTTATCAGTCAGTCAGTCCAGAAGGGCAGCGAGCTGTCAGTCAGTCAGTCCACAAGGGCAGCGAACTCAGTCAGTCAGTCCAGAAGGACAGCGTGCTGTCAGTCAGTCAGTCCACAAGGGCAGCGAGCTGTCATTTAGTCAGTCCACAAGTGCAGCGGGCTGTCAGTCTGTCAGTCCAGAAGGGCACCGAGCTGTCAGTCAGTCAGTCCACAAGGGCAGCGAGCTGTCAGTCAGTCAGTACACAAGGGCAGTGAGCTGTCAGTCAGTCAGTCTAGAAGGGTAGCGAGCTGTCTGTCAGTCCACAAGGGCAGCGAGCTGTCAGTCAGTCAGTCAACAAGGGCAGCTCACTGTCAGTCAGTCAGACCACAAGGGCAGCGAGCTGTCAGTTAGTCAGTCAACCAGGGCAGCGAGCTGTCAGTCGGTCAGACAACAAGAGAAGCGAGTTATCAGTCAGTCAGTCCAGAAGGGCAGCGAGCTGTCAGTCAGTCAGTCCAGAAGGGCAGCGAGCTGTCAGTCGGTCAGACAACAAGAGCAGCGAGTTATCAGTCAGTCAGTCCAGAAGGGCAGCGAGCTGTCAGTCAGTCAGTCCAGAAGGGCAGCGAGCTGTCAGTCAGTCAGCAAGGGTAGCGAGCTGTCAGTCAGTCAACAAGGACAGTGAGCTGTCAGTCCACAAGGGTTGTGAGCTGTCAGTCAGTCAACAAGGACAGTGAGCTGTCAGTCAGTCAGACAACAAGAGCAGCGAGTTATCAGTCAGTCAGTCCAGAAGGGCAGCGAGCTGTCAGTCAGTCAGTCAGTCCACAAGGGCAGTGAGCTGTCAGTCAGTCCACAAGGGCAGCGAGCTGTCAGTCAGTCAGTACACAAGGGCAGCGAGCTGTCAGTCAGTCCACAAGGGCAGTGAGCTGTCAGTCAGTCTAGAAGGGCAGCGAGCTGTCAGTTAGTCAATCAACAAGGACAGTGAGCTGTCAGTCAGTCCACAAGGGCAGCGAGCTGTCAGTCAGTCAGTCCAGAATGGCAGCGAGTTATCAGTCAGTCAGTCCACAAGGGCAGCGAACTCAGTCAGTCAGACAACAAGAGCAGCGAGTTATCAGTCAGTCAGTCAGCAAGGGCAGCGAGCTGTCAGTCAGTCAGTCAGCAAGAGCAGCGAGTTATCAGTCAGTCAGTCCAGAAGGGCAGTGAGCTGTCATTTAGTCAGTCCACAAGGGCAGCGAGCTGTCAGTCAGTCAGTCCAGAAGGGCAGTGAGCTGTCAGTCAGTCATTCCACAAGGGCAGCGAGCTTGTCAGTCAGCCAGTCAACAAGGACAGTGAGCTGTCAGTCAATCCAGAAGGGGAGCGAGCTGTCAGTCAGTCAGTCAACAAGGACAGCGAGCTGTCAGTCAGTCAGTGCACAAGGGCAGCGAGCTGTCAGTCAGTCAGTCCGCAAGGGCAGCGAGCTGTCAGTCAGTCAGCAAGGGCAGCGAGCTGTCAGTCAGTCAACAAGGACAGTGAGCTGTCAGTCCACAAGGGTTGTGAACTGTCAGTCAGTCAGTCAACAAGGGCAGCGAGCTGTCAGTCAGTCAGTCCACTAGGGCAGTGAGCTGTCAGTCAGTCAGTCAACAAGGACAGTGAGCTGTCAGTCAGTCAGTCCAGAAGGGCAGCGAGCTGTCAGCCAGTCCAGAAGGGCAGCGAGCAGTCAGTCAGTCAACAAGGGCGGCGAGCTGTCAGTCAGTCAGTCAAGAAGGACAGTGAGCTTTCCCTCAAGAAGGGCAGCGATCTGTCACGTCAACAAGGGCAGCGAGCTGTTGGTCAGTCAGCAAGGACTGCAAGCTGTCAATCAGTTAGTCAGCAAGCACTTGGAACTGTCAGTCAGTCAGTCAACAAGGACTGAAAGCTGTCAGGCATCAAGGGCTACGAGTTGTCAGTCAGTCAGTCAACAAGGACTGCGAGCAGTCAGTCAGCAAGGGCAGGGAGCTGTCAGTCAGTCAGTCAAGAAGGGCACCGAGATGTCTGTCAGTCAGTCAACAAGGACAGCGGGCTGTCAGTCAGTCAGTCCACTAGGGCAGTGAGCTGTCAGTCAGTCAGTCAACAAGGGCAGCCAGTTGTCAGTCAGTCAACAAGGACTGCGAGCAGTCAGTCAGCAAGGGCAGGGAGCTGTCAGTCAGGCAGTCCAGAAGGGCAGCGAGGTGTCAGTTAGTCTGTCAACAAGGACAGAGAGCTGTCAGTCAGTCAGTCCAAAAGGGCAGCGAGCTGTCAGTCAGTTAGTCCAGAAGGGCAGCGAGCTGTCATTTAGTCAGTCCACAAGTGCAGCGGGCTGTCAGTCTGTCAGTCCAGAAGGGCACCGAGCTGTCAGTCAGTCAGTCCACAAGGGCAGCGAGCTGTCAGTCAGTCAGTACACAAGGGCAGCGAGCTGTCAGTCAGTCCACAAGGGCAGCGAGCTGTCAGTCAGTCAGTACACAAGGGCAGCGAGCTGTCAGTCAGTCCACAAGGGCAGTGAGCAGTCAGTCAGTCAGTCTAGAAGGGTAGCGAGCTGTCAGTTAGTCAATCGACAAGGACAGTGAGCTGTCAGTCAGTCCACAAGGGCAGCGAGCTGTCAGTCAGTCAGTCCAGAATGGCAGCGAGTTATCAGTCAGTCAGTCCAGAAGGGCAGCGAGCTGTCAGTCAGTCAGTCCACAAGGGCAGCGAACTCAGTCAGTCAGTCCAGAAGGACAGCGTGCTGTCAGTCAGTCAGTCCACAAGGGCAGCGAGCTGTCATTTAGTCAGTCCACAAGTGCAGCGGGCTGTCAGTCTGTCAGTCCAGAAGGGCACCGAGCTGTCAGTCAGTCAGTCCACAAGGGCAGCGAGCTGTCAGTCAGTCAGTACACAAGGGCAGTGAGCTGTCAGTCAGTCAGTCTAGAAGGGTAGCGAGCTGTCTGTCAGTCCACAAGGGCAGCGAGCTGTCAGTCAGTCAGTCAACAAGGGCAGCTCACTGTCAGTCAGTCAGACCACAAGGGCAGCGAGCTGTCAGTTAGTCAGTCAACCAGGGCAGCGAGCTGTCAGTCGGTCAGACAACAAGAGAAGCGAGTTATCAGTCAGTCAGTCCAGAAGGGCAGCGAGCTGTCAGTCAGTCAGTCCAGAAGGGCAGCGAGCTGTCAGTCGGTCAGACAACAAGAGCAGCGAGTTATCAGTCAGTCAGTCCAGAAGGGCAGCGAGCTGTCAGTCAGTCAGTCCAGAAGGGCAGCGAGCTGTCAGTCAGTCAGCAAGGGTAGCGAGCTGTCAGTCAGTCAACAAGGACAGTGAGCTGTCAGTCCACAAGGGTTGTGAGCTGTCAGTCAGTCAACAAGGACAGTGAGCTGTCAGTCAGTCAGACAACAAGAGCAGCGAGTTATCAGTCAGTCAGTCCAGAAGGGCAGCGAGCTGTCAGTCAGTCAGTCAGTCCACAAGGGCAGTGAGCTGTCAGTCAGTCCACAAGGGCAGTGAGTTATCAGTCATTCAGTCAAGAAGGGCAGCGAGCTGTCTGTCAGTCAGTCAGCAAGGGCAGCGAGCTGTCAGTCAGTCAACAAGGACAGTGAGCTGTCAGTCAGTCAGTCACCAAGGACAGTGAGCTGTCAGTCAGTCAGTCAACAAGGGCAGCCAGTTGTCAGTCAGTCAGTCAACAAGGGCAGCGAGCTGCCAGTCAGTCAGCAAGGACAGCGAGCAGTCAGTCAGTCCAGAAGGGCAGCGAGCTGTCAGCCAGTCCAGAAGGGCAGCGAGCAGTCAGTCAGTCAACAAGGGCGGCGAGCTGTCAGTCAGTCCAGAAGGGCAGCGAGCTGTCAGCCAGTCCAGAAGGGCAGCGAGCAGTCAGTCAGTCAACAAGGGCGGTGAGCTGTCAGTCAGTCAGTCAAGAAGGACAGTGAGCTTTCAGTCAACAAGGGCAGCGAGCTGTTGGTCAGTCAGCAAGGACTGCAAGCTGTCAATCAGTTAGTCAGCAAGCACTTGGAACTGTCAGTCAGTCAGTCAACAAGGACTGAAAGCTGTCAGGCATCAAGGGCTACGAGTTGTCTGTCAGTCAGTCAGTCAACAAGGACTGCGAGCAGTCAGTCAGCAAGTGCAGGGAGCTGTCAGTCAGTCAGTCTGGAAGGGCAACGAACTGTCAGTTCGTCTGTCAACAAGGGCAGTGAGCTGTCAGTCAGTCAGTCCACAAGGGCAGCGAGCTGTCAGTTAGTCAATCAACAAGGACAGTGAGCTGTCAGTCAGTCCACAAGGGCAGCGAGCTGTCAGTCAGTCAGTCCAGAATGGCAGCGAGTTATCAGTCAGTCAGTCCACAAGGGCAGCGAACTCAGACAGTCAGTCCAGAAGGACAGCGTGCTGTCAGTCAGTCAGTCCAGAAGGGCAGCGAGCTGTCAGTCAGTCAGTCAGCAAGGGCAGCGAGCTGTCAGTCAGTCAGACAACAAGAGCAGCGAGTTATCAGTCAGTCAGTCAGCAAGGGCAGCGAGCTGTCAGTCAGTCAGTCAGCAAGAGCAGCGAGTTATCAGTCAGTCAGTCCAGAAGGGCAGTGAGCTGTCATTTAGTCAGTCCACAAGGGCAGCGAGCTGTCAGTCAGTCATTCCACAAGGGCAGCGAGCTTGTCAGTCAGCCAGTCAACAAGGACAGTGAGCTGTCAGTCAATCCACAAGGGGAGCGAGCTGTCAGTCAGTCAGTCAACAAGGACAGCGAGCTGTCAGTCAGTCAGTCCGCAAGGGCAGCGAGCTGTCAGTCAGTCAGTCCGCAAGGGCAGCGAGCTGTCAGTCAGTCAGCAAGGGCAGCGAGCTGTCAGTCAGTCAGCAAGGACAGTGAGCTGTCAGTCCACAAGGGTTGTGAACTGTCAGTCAGTCAGTCAACAAGGGCAGCGAGCTGTCAGTCAGTCAACAAGGACAGCGGGCTGTCAGTCAGTCAGTCCACTAGGGCAGTGAGCTGTCAGTCAGTCAGTCAACAAGGACAGTGAGCTGTCAGTCAGTCAGTCAACAAGGGCAGCGAGCTGCCGGCCAGTCCAGAAGGGCAGCGAGCAGTCAGTCAGTCAACAAGGGCGGCGAGCTGTCAGTCAGTCAGTCAAGAAGGACAGTGAGCTTTCCCTCAAGAAGGGCAGCGATCTGTCAAGTCAACAAGGGCAGCGAGCTGTTGGTCAGTCAGCAAGGACTGCAAGCTGTCAATCAGTTAGTCAGCAAGCACTTGGAACTGTCAGTCAGTCAGTCAACAAGGACTGAAAGCTGTCAGGCATCAAGGGCTACGAGTTGTCAGTCAGTCAGTCAACAAGGACTGCGAGCAGTCAGTCAGCAAGGGCAGGGAGCTGTCAGTCAGTCAGTCAAGAAGGGCACCGAGATGTCTGTCAGTCAGTCAACAAGGGCAGCGAGCTGTCAGTCAGTCAGTCAACAAGGGCAGCCAGTTGTCAGTCAGTCAACAAGGACTGCGAGCAGTCAGTCAGCAAGGGCAGGGAGCTGTCAGTCAGGCAGTCCAGAAGGGCAGCGAGGTGTCAGTTAGTCTGTCAACAAGGACAGAGAGCTGTCAGTCAGTCAGTCCAAAAGGGCAGCGAGCTGTCAGTCAGTTAGTCCAGAAGGGCAGCGAGCTGTCATTTAGTCAGTCCACAAGTGCAGCGGGCTGTCAGTCTGTCAGTCCAGAAGGGCACCGAGCTGTCAGTCAGTCAGTCCACAAGGGCAGCGAGCTGTCAGTCAGTCAGTACACAAGGGCAGCGAGCTGTCAGTCAGTCCACAAGGGCAGCGAGCTGTCAGTCAGTCAGTACACAAGGGCAGCGAGCTGTCAGTCAGTCCACAAGGGCAGTGAGCTGTCAGTCAGTCAGTCTAGAAGGGTAGCGAGCTGTCAGTTAGTCAATCGACAAGGACAGTGAGCTGTCAGTCAGTCCACAAGGGCAGCGAGCTGTCAGTCAGTCAGTCCAGAATGGCAGCGAGTTATCAGTCAGTCAGTCCAGAAGGGCAGCGAGCTGTCAGTCAGTCAGTCCACAAGGGCAGCGAACTCAGTCAGTCAGTCCAGAAGGACAGCGTGCTGTCAGTCAGTCAGTCCACAAGGGCAGCGAGCTGTCATTTAGTCAGTCCACAAGTGCAGCGGGCTGTCAGTCTGTCAGTCCAGAAGGGCACCGAGCTGTCAGTCAGTCAGTCCACAAGGGCAGCGAACTCAGACAGTCAGTCCAGAAGGACAGCGTGCTGTCAGTCAGTCAGTCCAGAAGGGCAGCGAGCTGTCAGTCAGTCAGTCAGCAAGGGCAGCGAGCTGTCAGTCAGTCAGACAACAAGAGCAGCGAGTTATCAGTCAGTCAGTCAGCAAGAGCAGCGAGTTATCAGTCAGTCAGTCCAGAAGGGCAGTGAGCTGTCATTTAGTCAGTCCACAAGGGCAGCGAGCTGTCAGTCAGTCATTCCACAAGGGCAGCGAGCTTGTCAGTCAGCCAGTCAACAAGGACAGTGAGCTGTCAGTCAATCCACAAGGGGAGCGAGCTGTCAGTCAGTTAGTCCAGAAGGGCAGCGAGCTGTCATTTAGTCAGTCCACAAGTGCAGCGGGCTGTCAGTCTGTCAGTCCAGAAGGGCACCGAGCTGTCAGTCAGTCAGTCCACAAGGGCAGCGAGCTGTCAGTCAGTCAGTACACAAGGGCAGCGAGCTGTCAGTCAGTCAACAAGGACTGCGAGCAGTCAGTCAGCAAGGGCAGGGAGCTGTCAGTCAGTCAGTCAAGAAGGGCACCGAGATGTCTGTCAGTCAGTCAACAAGGGCAGCGAGCTGTCAGTCAGTCAGTCAACAAGGGCAGCCAGTTGTCAGTCAGTCAACAAGGACTGCGAGCAGTCAGTCAGCAAGGGCAGGGAGCTGTCAGTCAGGCAGTCCAGAAGGGCAGCGAGGTGTCAGTTAGTCTGTCAACAAGGACAGAGAGCTGTCAGTCAGTCAGTCCAGAATGGCAGCGAGTTATCAGTCAGTCAGTCCAGAAGGGCAGCGAGCTGTCAGTCAGTCAGTCCACAAGGGCAGCGAACTCAGTCAGTCAGTCCAGAAGGACAGCGTGCTGTCAGTCAGTCAGTACACAAGGGCAGCGAGCTGTCATTTAGTCAGTCCACAAGTGCAGCGGGCTGTCAGTCTGTCAGTCCAGAAGGGCACCGAGCTGTCAGTCAGTCAGTCCACAAGGGCAGCGAGCTGTCAGTCAGTCAGTACACAAGGGCAGCGAGCTGTCAGTCAGTCCACAAGGGCAGCGAGCTGTCAGTCAGTCAGTACACAAGGGCAGCGAGCTGTCAGTCAGTCCACAAGGGCAGTGAGCTGTCAGTCAGTCAGTCTAGAAGGGTAGCGAGCTGTCAGTTAGTCAATCAACAAGGACAGTGAGCTGTCAGTCAGTCCACAAGGGCAGCGAGCTGTCAGTCAGTCAGTCCAGAATGGCAGCGAGTTATCAGTCAGTCAGTCCACAAGGGCAGCGAACTCAGTCAGTCAGTCCAGAAGGACAGCGTGCTGTCAGTCAGTCAGTCCAGAAGGGCAGCGAGCTGTCAGTCAGTCAGTCAGCAAGGGCAGCGAGCTGTCAGTCAGTCAGACAACAAGAGCAGCGAGTTATCAGTCAGTCAGTCAGCAAGGGCAGCGAGCTGTCAGTCAGTCAGTCAGCAAGAGCAGCGAGTTATCAGTCAGTCAGTCCAGAAGGGCAGTGAGCTGTCATTTAGTCAGTCCACAAGGGCAGCGAGCTGTCAGTCAGTCAGTCCAGAAGGGCAGTGAGCTGTCAGTCAGTCATTCCACAAGGGCAGCGAGCTTGTCAGTCAGCCAGTCAACAAGGACAGTGAGCTGTCAGTCAATCCAGAAGGGGAGCGAGCTGTCAGTCAGTCAGTCAACAAGGACAGCGAGCTGTCAGTCAGTCAGTGCACAAGGGCAGCGAGCAGTCAGTCTGTCCAGAAGGGCAGCGAGCTGTCAGTCAGTCAGTCAACAAGGGCAGCGAGCTGTCAGTCAGTCAACAAGGACATTGAGCTGTCAGTCAGTCAGTGAACAAGGACAGTGAGCAGTCAGTCAGTCAGTGAACAAGGACAGTGAGCTGTCAGTCAGTCAGTGAACAAGGACAGTGAGCTGTCAGTCAGTCAGTCAACAAGGACAGTGAGCAGTCAGTCAGTCAGTCAACAAGGGCAGCGAACTGTCAGTCAATCCGGCAACAAGGACTGCGAGCTGTCCATCAGTCAGTCAACAAGGGCAGCGAGCTGTTGGTCAGTCAGCAAGGACTGCAAGCTGTAAATCAGTTAGTCAGCAAGCACTTGGAGCTGTCAGTCAGTCAGTCAACAAGGGCAGCGAGTTTTCAGTCAGTCAGTCCACAAGGGCAGCGAGCTGTCAGTCAGTCAGTTAACAAGGGCAGCAAGCTGTCAGTCAGTCAGTCAGCAAGCACTGCGAGCTGCCAGTTGTTCCGTCAGCAAAGACTGCGAGCTGCCAGTTGATCCGTCAGCAAGGACTGCGAGCTGCTAGTCGGTCAGTCAACAAGGAGTGTTTGCTACCAATCACTCAGTCAGCACGAACTGAGTCGTCAGCTAGACGGTCAGCAAAAGTTGTGTGCAGTCAGTCAGCAAGGTCAGGGAACTGTCAATCACACAGACAGCAAGGGCTGCAAGCTGTTAGTTAGTCACATAACAAGGACTGTGAACTAACAGGCAGCAAAGTCTGCAAACTGTCTGACAAGCAGCAAGGGCTGTGAGCTGTGAGACAACCAGCAAAGGCAGTCTGTCAGACAGCAATGGTTGTGAGCTGTCAGTCTGACAGCAATGGCATGGGCTGTCAGTAATTGTAACAGCAAAGGCTGTGTGCGGTCAGTCAGACGGCAAGTTGTCAGTTTGTCAGACAGAAATGGGTACGAGCCCTCAGACAGACAGACAACATGGGCCACGAGATGTTAGTCAGTACGTCAACAAGGGATGTGAGCTGTCAGTCATGTGGACAGAAAGAGTTGCAAGGTGTCAGACAAACAACAAAGGTCGCGAATTGTCAGTCAGACAGCAAGGACTATGAGCTGTCACTCAGTCAGACAGCAAGGGCTGTCAGCTGTCAGACATAGAAACAGGAGGAGGTCATTTAGCCCCTTGAGTCTGTCCTTCATTCATTGAGATCATAGTTGATCTGCAACCTAACTCCATATACCCATCTTTGCGCCATATTCCTTGATAGCCTTGGTTGACAAAAATCTCTGAGATTTAAAAGTAACAACTCATTTAGCATCAATTGCCGTTGGTGGAAGAGAGTTCCAAACTCCTACCCACCGCTCAGCCAATTCCCTAACCAGGTCAGTAATTTGCTTTCAATTCCAAGAATTTCAAGTTTAGCGAACCGTTCCTTATGAAGAATTTTATCAAATGCTGTCTGGAAGTTCATATAAATAACATCCACAGACATTCCCCTGTAGTGACTTTAGTCACCGCTGCAAAAAATTCAATCAGACAGCAAGGAGGCTGTGAACTGTCAGTCAGACAGCAAAAGCTGTCAGAGTAACTGATCGTTTTTCCCAGAGAAAAAATATAGTCACATATGATCCCCAAAACACCAGTAAAATTCTGGAATTGCACATAATTTGTTTATTTTATTGTTCACTGTGAAGTGGTGGTCTTGCTTACTGTATTTGTGCTACAGTAGGTTTGAGTGTGAGATATTGCTTTTGACTGATGGTCCTTGTTATTTTTGCTCCCTCACCTGTATAGGGGTGAAACTGTATCCAATTCAAAGGCACACACAGAATTACTTGTTAAACCAAGGCTTTAATTTTAGGCATTAAGGAATAACACATCACAGCAATTTGGTGAATAGGAAAACAAACTGCAAGTATTTACATCTAAAATTCACGTCACATATTTTGACATGCTAACACGATATATACAGTAAAATCCCATTATGTACTTTTACCAATGTGCCCTTGCTGCTCCCTTTACAAAAATAGTAAGGGGCAGTTCTATTAAGTACACAGAAAATGGAGCTGAGTTCATCTTTTATAAGTACAACTGAATCTAACCATGGATCTGGCAAAAGGTCATTTACCATTGTGGTCAAGTGCTTTTTTTTTTAAACCTGTGCCCATCCTTTACCCAGCCTATAAAGCCAATTTGGCTTTAAGAATCGTCCTTTGGCCCACAGGAGGTTTGCTGAAAGTCATTCTGACATTTCCCCAGCCATCTTTGGCCAAATCAATGAGTTAGTTGGCGAAGGCCCAGTTAGGCCCGAACACAGCTGCCCAGCTCCTATCGTAGTTTCCTAAGCCAGGGGCGCAAGTGGTAAATGTCTGTAGTTAGTTACTGACTTTCTGGACCGAGCCAGTCACAGACTTGGGTGTGTAGTGAGGGCCATCGAAAGCCACGGAATGGAAGTTCAGTGTTAAATAAAAACCCTTTACACAACAGGCCAACCCCTCATCAGCAGTCTCTCTTTCTCTGCCCTTTTTATAAAATTCATAAATATACAGCATTCAGAAGGGAAGATTTGTACAAGGAGCAAGATTATTTGGGGACTGACATAGTCCAATAGAGACAGACACAATCTGGAAAGGGGAAACAGCTTCACATCACTGTGCGGATAATGCTCACAAGTTTTAAATCAGAGCAACCCATGGTTACAACAGGCAGTTTAAACTCCATCATTTCAAACATTGCTGCTGTACAGAAAAACGGGACTGTAAAATTACAATGCTCACAAAAATACATCTGGCATGCTTTAGTTTACAGGACACACTCCAGGGCTTGTGTACTGCGAAGAAAGCACTGCAATAGCTTGGTAAATATTAAATAAGAACAGTGCCTTTTAAGAGGCATATTACTGTTATACATCAAAATTTATTTTTTATTTTACAAATTCTTTTCAAACATCATTTTTTTCACAAAATCCCCAGTGGAACTTGACTTTTCGAGGGATATGAAAGAAAGTTAAAGTTGAACAAAAATAAATTAAAATGAATTACATTTGCTTTTTTTAAAGATTAAATTTTCCATCTTGCAAATGTCCTGAATGGAAATATCCAGGAAACAGATGGGGTCGTTGACCGTGCCGAATGTACATGAATTGGCTGGTGAACACACATGTTCTCCACAGCATTGGGGATCGAATTGAAAGAGGCTAACAGCTAGTTCTCTACTTCAATCGCCCTTTCACATTTTTCCCTGGACAGCAGCTGTCTCCAACTGAAATCCCAATGGTGGATAGTTACTGTGATATTTTTGAAGATTTCACTGGACACCCCGCTTTCCCCTGCTCTCTTACCCTGGGGGGAAAATAGCACAGTACCAGTAGCCTGGAGACTGTCCCATCACCAGGAAACAGAATAGTATTTCTGTACAAGAGTGATTCATTACAATTCTTTTTCCTGGAGATATACTTTAGGCCATTCAGCAGTCTTGCAGTGTTCAGCTCCTACCCTCAATTATCAGTACAGAGTATGTTGGATCGTAGAATAGTCAATGATGCATGCAGAGTTACAATCAATCACTTTTCAATTCTCTTCACCTTTTGTATCACATTTTAGCTTCTCATTTTGTTAATATTTATACCACCTTTTCTGAATAAATCACTGACATACCACTGCCTTATTTATGGCTCTCTCTCAATAGCATGCCTGGCTCTACACTATCCCAGACTCCGCCGTAACATGGAATCATCAGCTTAATTGTTAATAAAGAAACTCTGTAAAACACCTTTACAACCCTGCTGTTAGTATAATCTGTCTGATATCACACAATTCTTTCACTCATAGATGAACTGTCAAAGACTTGCTTTAGAACACAGTGTTCAGTTAAAATACAAATTCTGTATAGCTCCCTAAGTGTTGTAAATGATTTCTTTGCATCTTTGAGTATCTTTCTATTTGCTGCATTGTGGCTTGTAAGGACAGGGCTGTAGAATGCTTTACCTTGCAATGCGTCTTCAGTTACCTGATAGCCTTGAGAACAAAAACATCCTGAATTCCTACACGAATCAGTTGGTAAAGACTGATGTTATATGATTGGAAGGGTCTCTCACGGGTGTAAAATGGCAATAAGCACACAATATTCCATTGAAATGTGTGGAAATTTCTCTACAGAAGAGCAGTTTTAAAAAATGAGAAAGTGAAAACTGGAATGATAACAGTGGGCTCTTTACATTCTCTTCTGAAGCTGTATCTACTATATAAAATATCACTAAATGGGCTAAATATAAATTGGTGATACAGATTTTATTTACTGTCCCCAAAGTATGTGAGAATTTGATGGGAATTGAGCATGAGCAGGAGAATGAGAAAAAGAGAAGATAAGCATGCACCTTTTAAAAAATGCAAATATGCATTTTTTAAAAATTTGTTCTTGGGATGTGAGCATCACTGGCAAGGCCAACATTTATTGCCCATCTCTAATTGCCCTTGAGAAGGTGAACTGCCTTCCTTAACCGCTGCAGTCCATGTAGCGCAGGTACACCCGCAGTGCTGTTAGGGAGGGAATTCCAGGTTTTTGACCCAGCAACAGTGAAGGAACAGCGATATAGTTCTAAGTCAGAATGGTGTGTGGCTTGGAGGGGATCTTGCAGGTGGTGGTGTTCCCATGCATCTGCTGCCCTTGTTCTTCTAGGTGGTAGAGATTGCGGGTTTGGAAGGCTCGACCGAAGGAACCTCGGCAAGTTACTGAAATGCATTTTGTAGATGGTACACTCTGCTGCCACTGAGCGCCAGTGGTGGAGAATGAATGTTTAAGGTGGTGGATGGGGGGGCCGATCAAGTGGGCTGCTTTGTCTTGGCTGGTGTCGAGCTTCAAGAGTATTGTTGGAGTTGCAGCCATCCAGACAAGTGGACATTTCCTGGCATTTTTCCATCTGTCTGATGAAAAGGTAGCTGCAGGCCTCCTCGGATGTCTTGGTTAGGAAATGCATTACCTGGTGAGTTACTGGAGTCATGAGGAGCAGGAAGGAAGGCCCTGGGTTCAATCGCTACTCTGATCGGAACAGGTTGCTCTCACTTGAGGTAGTGGTAGAGTTGCTGCAATGGCCTCCAAACCCCTGCACTAAGAAAGGGAAGAATCCACCTGGATTCCTGCTTCTGATTACTAACCAGTAACTACTACTGGGAAGTGTGTACGTGTGCAGGTGAGAACAGGATTCGGCTATCGGTGATGCCTCCATGGTTAGAATAGCTTGCCAACACTCATTGTTAAGACTCACACTAGGTAGCTGTCCATGATGGGACATTACTGCAGCAAGAAACAGCAAATTGGAGTGGTGAAATTACTTCAGAACTTTAAATCAAAGTGAGGGACTTTAATGCAGGGGAATGGAACTATTCCCATTTCCAGCACCCAGTGTTAGCATCCAGTACTCCCAGGTGAGGCGATGCACTGCTAGGGACAAAGTAAAGCTTCCTCTACTCTGCCCCAACAATGTGTCTCAGCCCTCACATCAGAAGAGCATCCCCAACTACATTGTGAGATTTTTCAATTTCTCACACCAGCCAAAGCTGTAGCCTCTCTGATTGATATTGTCAGTTAAATGCTGAATTGGGCACAGTGTTTTTTTACTAAGTATCCATGACCATTGGAAGTTGAGTTGAGACTGCTAAACCTCAAATAGAATGGGATCAAAACACAACAGAACCCGAAACAGTCTTCACTTACCACACACTCCTTAGCAGGGTTAAGCAGAAGCTCTGGCTAATTCTACCCCACTAGTCCAGGGACACAGGGACTGATTGTAGCACCCACTACTGTTGCCCTAGCTGAGACCAGCTGAAACAGCAGTGAGCGAGAACACAACTTTGAGTCTTGCTGCTCCAAATGATTCGATATCAGTGCATGCAGTTTACCCACCTGCTGAGAAACATCCGCAGGTTTAATGGCATCTGTCAATGTGCTTCATGAACAATCAAACTGTTGAATAAATACCATTCCTTGGTCACAAAATTCTCCACTTTATTCAAAAGAAAATTCTGATGCAGGTTTCCACCATGTTATTCTGAATGGGTCTACACTTGTGTGTAAAAATAGCAGACTGAGGATTGAAATGTAATTGCTTTCTGTGCTCCACTAGTATCAGGATGGTGTAAACCTAATTCAAATAACCAGGTTTATGTCTGCATCAAAATAGTGAATAGCTTTGTCCACCAGTATCATCAATAGTAACCTGCAGGCTGCTGTCTTCCATTCGTTCCTTCGTTGGTGTCATCTTCTTCCCAGAAGGTTGACTGTCATGGATCTCCACCTCTGTCTGTCCTGTGCTGTCCTTACACATTCTGCATAGGTCAACTGCATCCAGTCCATTATAATCTGTCATGCATTTTCTTCTCTGCTTCCCTCTCCTACGTTTTCCATTTGTCTTCCACTCCACCCCTAATTTATCATTCTTATTTTCTCTTCCTGGTTGCTTTTCCCACACTTTTTTCAGAATCCCTGGAGGCTTTCAAAGCATTTGCAGCTCCACACACCGAGCAACAGGGATTATCTGCCTTTCCCACTGCGGACAATTCTCTGTTAATAATATAGCAAGAGATAAGAGAGCCAATATCAGCCGTGCCCCATGGCTGGCACCTCAGGTGTACTTTTACTATCAGAGTTTAAATAGGACTCAAACATCATTGGCAACCTAAGGGACTGAAATTATTTATAAAATGTTCTGACCAGACAGATGTAAAGAGCATGGAAACTACATGTACTGTCCTCTGTCCTTCTAAAATGACGTGCTGTGGAAATAGGTACAATTTCTGACAATTTTTTGTGCAAGACCCTTAATATACAAGGATATGAAGTGTTCAGAAAAGATAGAGAAGAAAAAAAGGAAGGTGGGGTGGCAGTACTGATTAGGGAAGACGTAGTGTTGGAAAGAGGGGATGTCCTTGAAGGGGCAAGGGCAAAATCCATTTGGTTAGAGTGAGAAGCAAAAAGGGCATGATCACGCTGCCAGGGGTATTCTGTAGGTCTCCAAATAGTGAGAGATAGGGGAGCAAATCTGCAGGGAAATCACACAGATGTGCAAGAACTATAGAGTGGTGAAATTGGGGAACTTTAATTACCCAAATATCAACTGGGATAATTTTAGAGTAAATGGAAAGGAGGGGGAGGTATTTCTGAAATGTGTTCAGAAGAACTTCCTTGATCAGTATGTTCTTGTCAACTAGAAAGGCGGCATTGCTGGATTTGGTGCTGGTAAATGAGGTGGGTCAATGGGCCAAGTGTCTGTAGGGGAGCACTGGGTAAGAGTGATCATCATATCATAAGGTTTAGACTCGTAATGCAGAAAAGCAAGGTATGATATAAAGTAGAACGGCTAGATTGGAAGAGGGATAATTTCAATGGGATGAGAAAGGACCGAGCCAAGATCAAATGGAACCAATGAGTAACACCAAAACCAAAAAGGAACACTGGATTATCTTTAAGGAAGATGAGGTACAGGTGAGGTACACTCCAACAAGGGCGAATGGTAGGGAACCAAAAACAGGGCTCATTGGATGATGAGGAAGATAGAGATTATGATGAAACAAAAAAAAGAGGGTGTATGATGCATGTCAGGCGAATTCTTCAAGTGAGAACTAGGCCAAATACAATGAGTTGAGAGGGGAGGTGAAGAGGAAAGTAAGACTGGCAAAGAGAGCATATGAGAAGAGAATGGCAGTCAACATAAAAGGGAACCCAAAAATCTTCCACCAGCATATAAAGAGGAAGCAGGTAGTAAGAGGTGGAGCAGGGCCTATTAGAGACAAAGTGGGTAATATATGCTTAGAGACATAGGGCAAGGATAGAATACTTAATGAGTACTTTGTATCAGTATTTACTAAGGGAGAAGAATCTGACAAAATATCGGTAGAAGCGGAGAGAGTAGAGGTAATGGATAGGGTAAAAGTTGAGACTGAGAAGGTACTGGAAAGGCTGGCTATGCTTAGGATAGATAAGTCACCTGGTCTGGATGGCTTGCATCCCAGGTTGCAAAAGGATGTGGGGATGGAGATAGCGGAAGGGCTTGTTATAATCTTCCAATCTTCCCTGGATACGGGGGCAGGTGCCAGAGAATTGGAGAATAGCGAATGTGACACCTTATTCAAGCAAGGGTGCAAGGACAGTCCTAGCAACTACAGGCCAGTTAGTTTAACATCAGTGGTGGGTAAGGTTTTAGCAACAATAATCAGGGAAAAAATCAACAGGCATTTGCAGGGATTTGAGCTAATTAAGGATAGCCAGCACAGATTTGTAAAAGGCTTGATTAATTAAAATTTTGATGAAATAACAAAGAAGGTTGATGAAGGGAATGTGGTGGATGTTGTCTATATGGATTTTAAGAAAGCGTTCGACAAGGTACCACATAAAAGGCTGGTTAAGAAAATTGAGGCTCATGGAATAGGAGAGTCAGTGTCCAACTGGATAAAAAAATTGGCTCAAGGACAGAAAACTGCGAATCGTGGTAAATGGTTGCTTTTCAGACTGGAAGATGGTAGGATGGTGTTCCCCAAGGATCAGTGCTGGGACCATTGCTTTTTTTTGCTATATATAAATGACTTGGATCTTGGAATACAGAGTAGAATTTCAAAATTTGTCGACAATACCAAACTTGCAGGAGTTGCAAACAGTGAGTTTGATACGAACTGCCTGCAACAGGACATAAACAGGCGAGCAGAATGGGCAGACAAGTGGCAGATGGAACTTAATACAGATAAGTGTGAGGTGAGTAATTTTGGCAGAAGGAATAGGGTGAGGCAACACAGACCTAATGGTACAGTTCTAAAGAGTGTGCAGGAACAGAGAGACCTGGGTGTGCATGGTAGCAGGACAAATTGAAAGAGTGGTTAGAAAAGCATATGGGATCTTGTGTTTCATAATTAGAGGCCAGTGAGTACAAAAACAGGGAAGTTATGCTGAATCTTTATAAAGCTTTGGTTAGGCTAAAACTAGATTATTGCATCACACCAGGAAAGATGTGAGGGTCCTTGAGAGGATGCACAGAAGATTTACCAGAATGGTTCCAGGGATGGGGGAGTTTGTTACAAGATTTTTTAAAAATTCATTCATGGGATGTGGGCATCGCAGACCAGGCCAGCATTTATTGCCCATCCCTAATTTCCCTTACTCGGCCATTTTGAGGGCATGTAAGAGTCAACCACATTGCTGTGGATCTGGAGTCACATGTAGGCCAGACCATGTAAGGGCAGCAGATTTCCTTCCCTGAAGGACATTAGTGAACCAGATGGGTTTTTACAACAATCGGCAATGGTTTCATGGCCATCATTAGACTAGCATTTAATTCCGGATTTATTAATTAAATTCAAATTCCACCTTCTGCTGTGGTGGGATTCGAACCCATGTTCCCAGAGCAATACCCTGGGTCTCTGGGATACTAGTCCAGTGACAATACCAGTACGCCACCGCTTCCCCTGTTAGGTTAGAAAAGCTGGGGTTGTTCTCCCTGGACCAAATGAGATCGAGGGGAGATTTGATAGTGGTGTACAAGATTATGACAGGCTTAGATAAGTTAGACAAAGAAAAACTGTTGCCATTAGCTGATGGTACAAGGACTAGGGGAGACAGATTTAAGATTTGCACAAGAGATGCAGGGGGAAAGTGAGGAAAATCTATTTTACACAGCGGATTAAATGACCTGGAACTCACTGCCCACGAGTGTGGTGGAAGCGTAGACAATCAATGATTGCAAAAGGAAATCGGATCAGCACTTGAAGGATCCAAATTTGCAGGTCTGTGGGGATCGAGCGGGTGAGTGGGACTGACTGGATGGCTCCACAGAGAGCCGGCATGGATTTGATGGGCTAAATGGCCTCGACGTAAATACTCTATGACCCAAAATAAACCTGCTGCTTCTGGGGTACGGTTCCAGGTCTCCTCTCCTGACGGAGCTGCTGTTACTGGGATACAGTTCCAGTGGTTCTTTCCTGAAGGAGCTGCTGTTTCTGGGATACTGTTCCAGTGGCTCTCTCCTGAAGGAGCTGCTATTTCTGGGATACTGTTCCAGTGGCTCTCTCCTGTAGGAGCTGCAGTTACTGGGATACGGTTCCCCCCATTTGTCACATGATTTTTCTGGCTCTCTCATCATGAATTAATCTCACTCATGTAGTGTCCAGCTGTGGACACTGGATATTTATCTTCACTGAATGATCCACAGTCTATTATACGATACATAATCCAAGGATTGTTTCAAGAGCATTTGGTAGAATAATTTGGTGGATCTGTGTCATGGATTCTTCTCGAGAATGACGTGTTTGAGCTGAGATCGGCTCTATCAATGCTGGTAGCAGCTTGAAAGGGACCCATTGCAAAATGATTCAAGAGCCATTAACATGCTTTAATTAATGCTGAATTTTGCAGGGTCTGTTTCATCAGAAATTTCTGGTTTACAATCAAAAATAACTCAGGCGTTGTGAGTAGTACTTCACACTGCCTGCCTCTATATAAAATCAGACAAACCTGTTCCCTCATACAGCAGCAGTCAGTCCAAAAATCCCCTCAAAATATTAAACAATTGTCAACTTTCTCATCCTAGTGAATTAACTGGTCCAGCACTTTTAATGAAGACTAAACTTAACCTTCTTTACCACTAAAATATGTGAGGTGTTAAGTTTGAAGAGAATTCTATGCTGAGTTTAGACATACCCTGTCTGAACCCAGGAGGCGCTATCTTGTGCTGCTTTACACTGGACTGTACCTTCCAGATAATTTTTGATGTTACTTTGGTACACTTCTCTCTGGTTTGCCACGCCAACTCTTTCATGCTTTCCAGGTATAGCTCTCACACAGAAAGTACGACCTGAATTACATATTTTTACCCACAATTCCTAGCAAAGGAGCCCCGGCAGACAGAAATATCAACTGCCTTGACCAGAAGACTGAGAAACTTCAAATAGAATATGTGTACAAGTTAATCAAAATGGAGAGCAGAGGCAGGAACATAACGAAATGTCTAATACTCTTTGACATTCACACCCCTCGTAATCATCAAAGGTCTCATTCATTCTTTGCTTTTCCAATAAGCAGTGAAGTGTGATTGCGACAGGAAATTTTCCCAAATTAGACCTGAAGGGTTCAGGACTCTTCAGAACACTCCAATACTCTCCACACATGGTGGTCCAACTGCAACTGCAATCATAGAGCAGCCAGGCCATAAACAGACAGGTCTCCCTTCTCACAGAAACAAATTATTAATCTAAAGTAAATAGTTTCTCAAAGAAATGTAATCTGTTTACAATAAACAGAGGTGCCCGTAGGATGAACCAGTGAACACCTTGATTTTGAGCCCCCGTTGTGTCCTATTCTTGATTGATGCCATGTTTCCATGGTACCTTGGCCTGGTCATCTTTACCACTGTGGCCAGACTGAGACAGTTTGCGTGTGAAAGCCTTTGGCCTGCTCTCTTCTTCAAGTGCTTCTTCATTGTCTGTGTATGCAGGTCTGGGGTGATATGGTTTGGGGGGCAAGACTGGGATTTCCGCAGGCTCCTTAGGAATGACCCCAGTGGGAGCAGAGTGGCTGCGGCACGGATGAGCTTTCACCGATTCAATGACGTCTGGTTCAGACAGGCTGTACCTTACTGGTATATAGGGGCCTTCCCCATCCTCGTCTGGGTTCCAGGTCTGACTCGGGACAGAGTCTGTCGTGTCAGTGTGCGGTGGCTCCATTGATTGGCCAAAGTTGCTTTCACTCAAAGAGGACACCCCACTGCTTGCGCTGCCGGACAGAGTGGAGTTACTGCCATTGAGGCCCGAGTGAGGGCTGGTAGGTGATGCAGGAATGGGATGCAGCGAAGACTGTGTATGGGGGGAAAAGGAGGAAAGAAGGTTAGTATTTGCAGTTCTTTGTGTGCCCAAAAAAATCAAAGCCTTTCCATCTTGTAATATGTTTTTCAGGTGGAACATTCCAGGCAAGTGATTGTCCCGTGACTGTGGTCAATGATAAAGTGAATTTAGAGTTGTGACTATGAATGTCAACACTGTTCAACTGTGGAGAGCATCGCTGTCAAACCTGACCATCTCCACATCTCAAGGCACAGAGATGCATAATTTGCTGCAGGGTCACTGGATATCAATCAGGAAAAAGAACCAAGGCTGATTTTCCCCTTCCTTTATGTGATATTATTGAGGGTAATTGCAGCAGCCCTATCATTGCCCTAGCTGAAATCAGCTAACTCAGCACAGTACTGGGTTTGAAAATGAAACCTTCCAGCCTAGACGGCTTAGAACTATAAAGGAATGTATATTTACTGCTGAACCAGGGGATATAAGCATAAAAGATCCCATGGCACTATTCTAAGAAGAGCAGGGAGTCCTCCTGGTGTCCTGGCCACTATTTATCCCTTAACCAACATTACTAACATAGATTATCTGGTCATTATCACATTGCTGTTTGTGGGAAGTTGCTGTGTGCAATATGGCTACCGCAATTCCCAACATTACAACAGTGACTACACTTCAAAAGAACTTCATTGTAAAGTGCTTTGGGACATCTTGACTTCATGAAAGGCACTATATAAATGCAAGACTTTCTTGCTTTGTAGGGAATCCAGGAAATAAAGCTGTATCCTATCTCCCAGGCACAAGTTTATCCTTTTCCTTTTCTATTTATACTAATGTACCCTTCAATATCACAGATGAGGTCTGCAAACACGTCTATGGAAAGATGAATTCATTCTTGATTTGTTTCTTTGTGGAGCTATCATGTTAACATTGATCAATTTGGAATACTTACCTTGCGTAGGGTTCGTGCAGGCAAGGCAGGCGGTATATCACTGATCTGATGATGGAAAGCATCAAAATTCATAGAAAAATGACCTGGTAAACAAATGAGAAGATATATATATCAAATCATCAGCCTCAACATAACCATTGCCAATAACATTGCCACCATCATTACCATCTTCACCATCATCACCAATTACCAACATCACCGCTATCATAGAATTTTCAAATTGTACAGCACAAAAGGTGCTGGAAGGTGGGATTAGTTTGGGCGGATAGTTTATTTGGCTGGCACAGACACGATGAGCTGAATGGCCTCCTTCTGTGCTGTACTTTTTCAATGGTTCTAAAAGGACATTCGGCCTTGAGAGTCAACACTGACTCTCAAACAGCTATCCCATTAATTCTATTCCTCTGCCCTTTCCCCACACAGTTTTCTTTTTCAAGTATTTATCCATGTTCCTTTTAAAAGCGATTATACATTCTGCTTCCCCATTGTTTCAGATAGGCCATTCCATATCCTAACAGCCCTCAACATAAAGAAATTTCTCCAAACCTCTCCCCCACTTTCTCTAGTCTCCCCCTATAATGAAAGCCTTTCACTATTAGTGTCATCTGAGTAAATCTCTTCTGCACCTCCCCTGCTTGACATCCTTCCTAAATCAGAGTTAATTGTGGTCCCGTTGCTCAGTGGCGGGCAGGCCGCTACGCAGCCTTGCTGCCGCTGGGAGGATCGGGTCGGGCCCTGCCGGCGTCGAGGTCCATGGCGGACCTCATCCAGAGCCATCTTCAGGCCCCCCCTGCCATGGATCACAATGTCAAGGGCTTCTTAAAATCCAGCCCCTTATCTTTCTGTCTCTATAGATGCTGCCTGACCTGGGAAGTGTTTCCAGCATTTTCAGTTTTTATTCTAAAACACTTATATACCAAAAACAACTGTCCCAATATCATCACCACCATCACATCAATACCCTCATCATCACCATCAATAACATTACATAACTGTAAACATAAGGACATAAGAAATAGGAGCATCAGCAGCCAGTAGCCTGCCCGGCCATTCAATAAGATCCTGGCTGATCTGCCCCAGATCTCAACTCCTCTTTCGTGCCAGCTCCTCATAGCCCTCAACTCCCCGATATTTCAAAAGTTTATCTACCTCCTCTTTAAATACTTTCAGTGATCTAGTCTCCACAACTCTCCAGACATTTACTACCCTCTGAGAGAAGAAATTCCTTCGCATCTCAGTTTTAAATGTGTGTCCCCTTATTCTGTAACTATGTCCCCTAGTTAGAGATTCCCTCACTAGTGGAAACATCTTCCCAACATCCACCCTGTTAAGCCCCCTCAGAATTTTGTACGCTTCAATAAGATCACCCCTCATTCTTTTAAACTCTAATGAATAAAGGTCTAACCTGTTTAGCAGTTCTTGATAAGTCAACCCCTTCATCCCAGGAATCAGCCTAGTGAATCTCTTTTGAACTGCCTCCAATGCCAGTATATCCTTTCTTAAATATGGGGACCAAAACTGTACACAGTACTCCAGGTGCAGCCTCACCAACACCCTGTACAGTTGTAACAAGACGTCCCTGCTTTTAAACTCCAACCCCCTAGCAATAAAGGCCAAAATTCCATTTGCCTTCTTAATTACTTGCTGCACCTACATGCTAACTTTTTGTGTTTCGTGCACAAGAACACCCAGATCCCTCTGTGCTGCACTTTTTTGGAGTCTCTCTCCATTTAAATAATAGTCTGCCTTTTGATTCTTTCTACCAAAGTGCATGACCTCACATTTTCCTCCATTAAACTCTATCTGCCAAGTTTTTGCCCTCTCACTCAACCTATCAGTATATCCTTGCAGATTCCTTATGCCCTGATCACAACATGCCCTCCCACCTATTTTTGTAAAGGTAACCTTACAGCATCTCGCACATACTCCTGGACCCGATACAACAAAAGCTCATTGGATCATAGACAATCCTTCTCCTATCTCTAGCTTTCAACTTATTTTGTTTATCTTTATTTTATTAATATCATAATGGTGAGTGCTCCTCTAACTTACCAATTTTGCTCCTGCAAGTTCCAAATATACCATTTGAAATGCTCTACTTTCTCCCAGCATCTTCACTATGTTAAAATGAGGATTTATATTCACCATCATCTATTCTAAAATTCCTTCCCAGAACTTAAAAACTGTGGACTTCCCTACCTCCCACAGCTTTCACTTCCCCATGTAATCTGTAGCCTTTTGAAACTCAACCTTGGCATCACCTAACCACTATTTCTTCATAGACTTCATCTTCTGTCTGACCGTTTTCAATCTGTGCTGTCCTTTATTATAAGGCTTGACCCTTGACCTGAGAGTCTCAATATAAAGATTCTTCAGGATGGAGAAATCCAGTCGGGAGATGCCATCCATTCTGCTTCCTCACATCACTGAGGACAGCTGATACCATCTATCTGTGTTTTGTACTCTTATACAATATGTCAGTTCATTAAATGTAAAAAAGATCTATTTTACAATATTTAGATAAGCTAAGTAGAACTATGTCATTTAAAATAGTAGACGACTTGTGGAATAAATGACCAGGGAAGGCCCCCCCACCCCCACCAAAGTGGATATTAAATGGATTTAGATGACGTGATGCATTTCTGGAGAAGGGATTGAGGATTGAGTTGGTGGGTAGGTGGGTTGACAGCAATCAAATTAAGGTGGTCTAGTTGGAGCTAATGGCCTTTTCCTCTTCTAATTTTTTTATGTAATGCAGACACTGGCTGGAATTTTACGCTTGCCGGATGGGAGCTGTTCACCGACCGAAAATTAGGTGGTGATCTCGCCGCTGCTGGGCCATGGGATCCAGACCGGATTTTACGGTTCTAAAGGCTCTTAATGGGTCTTAGGCAGGACTTCCACCTCATTGAGGCAGGATCTCCTGCCTAATGGAGCTGCCAGCCAATCAGCGGGCCAGCAGCTCTTAGTCCCAGCAGCACCACCGGGACTGCAACCCAGCTTCAAGATGAAGAAGAAGGACGACCCGGAAAAGAAGTAAATTGTTGGGGCTTCACTGGGGGTGATTGGTTGTGCCCTGGTGAGGCAAGGGGGGTCGATTGGGGGGGGGGGGGGTGGGCGTGTTGGGGTTGGGGGTGGTTGAGGCATTGGGGGCGGCCTTCCGTCGTGCACAGAGTGCCCAATTAAGAGGGCCCCTCCAGGCCGTCAGAAGGCCGCCTACTTTTATCAGGCAGCTTTTCTCAGGCCTGGGCCGCCCACCTGCCAACGGTAAAATCCCTGTGGCAGTGGACGGAAGCCCTTTAGTGGCCATTAATTGGCCACTTAAGGGCCTTGATTGGCCTGGGGCAGGCAGGCTGTTTCTTGCTGCCATCGCCCCATGTAAAATGGCAGCAGAGGCGGGAGCGGGTTGGGAAGGGCCCTACGAGCCTCCTACTCATTTTCACGGCCCCCCACCACGACCAGCCCGCTCTTTGGCGGGACATAAAATTCCGGCCACTGAGTCTAAACAGATCACTAATGTCACATTAACTCCTCAAAAAAAAATCAATCAAGGGTTGTGTCTGACTAACTTGATTGAATTTTTGAAGAGGTAACAAAGAGGGTGGTGCGTTTGATATAGTCTACATAGATTGTAGCAAGGCTTTTGTTCCACATGGCAGACTGTTTAGAAAACTAAGAGCCCATGGATCCAAAGGTAAGAGACAAGTTAGATCCAAAAATTGGCTCAGTGGCAGGAATCAAAGGCTACCAGTCAACAGGTGTTTTTGTGACTGGAAGGTTGTTTCCAGTGGGGTTCCACAAGGCTCATGAAGGGTCCCTTGCTGTTCGTGGTACATATCAATGACTTAGACTTAAATATAGAGGGCATGATTAAGAAGTTTGCAGATGATACAAAAATCGGTCATGTGGTTGATAGTGTGGAAGAAAGCTGTAAACTGCAGGAAGATATCAATGGACTGGTCAGGTGGGCAGAAAAGTGGCCACTCTGGAATAGTGTGAGGTAATACAAGGCAAGGGAATAATACAATAAATGGTAGAATTCTCAGTACTGTAGAGGAACAGAAGAAATTTGGAGTGCATGTCCACAGAGCCCTGAAGGTAGCAGGTCAGGTAAATAGGTAGTTAAGAAGGCATACAGGACACTTTCCTTTATTAGCCGAGACATACTATATACGAGCAGGTAGGTTATGCTAGAATTGCATAAAACACTGGTTAGGCCACAGCTAGAGATTATTACGTAAAGTTCTGGTCACCGCAATACAGGAAGGATGTGATCACACTAGCGGGGTACAAAGGAGATTTACGAGGATGTTGCCAGGAATGAAGAATTTTAGCTATGAAGAAAAATCGAATAGGCTGGGGTTGTTTTCTTTGCAACAGAGGAGGCTGAGGGGAGATTTAATTGAGGCATTATGAGAGGCCTAGATAGAGTGGATAGAAAGGACCTATTTCCCTTTGCAGAGAGGTCAATAACCAGGGGGCATAGATTTAGAGTAATAGGCAGAAGGATTAGAGGGGAGTTGTGGAGAATATATTTCACTCAGAGGGTGGTGGGGATCTGGAACTCACTGCCAAAAGGGTGGTAGAGGCAGAAATCCTCATTGCGTACTTGGATATGCACTTGAAGTGCCGTAACCAACAGTGCTATAGAGAGAGCTAGAAAGTGGAATTAGGTGGGCTCATTTTTTTTGGCCGGCAGACAAAGAATGGGCTGAATGGCCTCCTTCTGTGCCATGAATTTTCTTTGCTTCTATACTAGTAACAGGAGCAAGTCAAAGTAATGTTGTATTCCTATCCATCACTTTCTATATTACAGTTTACATTGAGCTAACTTTACTAGGCCGATTCAATAAAGGGGTTTGGTTTTATACTTACCGGGTGGTAATGAGCGGGGTGGTATTGGGGGTGCAACAATGGTGCCCACATGTGCTGACAGGAATGGTATTGTGTCTCTGGTTCCACTGTCTAAACTCCAGCTACTGGGAGCTGCTGGCACCGCTGAAACACAATTAAACAAACGTCAGTCAACAAGTTCCTGGACTGATCTGTGGCAAATTAAGTTCAGTACAGACAAATGAAAGGCACTGTGTAGCGGAAATAAAAATAGGAACCAAATATACTCCATGGGTGGGATAGAACATACTGATGCAGACACTTGAAAGAGATCCAAGAGTGTTAGTTGACTCATTCTTTCTCTATGTCTAAACAATGTGAAACACAACAAAACATACAGGATCCTGAGATACATGACCCAATCCACTGTAACTCCTGATGCCAGTTCAGAAGCCACCACTGCGCATGTAAGTTCCAATCCCCGGGTGTATTCTGGTCTGATCAGGCTACACCTGGAGTACTGTGTACAACAAGTAAGCTGAATTCACTATTCTCCACGTTGAGTGAGGAGAAGCAGCTGGATAAGCTGGGACTCTTCAATGTTGAAAAGACACAACTGAGGAAGAATCTTACAGAGATACAAAAGGTAATTAGTCAAAAGCAGCAAATAAACCTGCACACTACTTCTAAATCTCAGGCTGTAGGAGAAAAGTGGGTACAGTCCTCTGAGTGCACAGACACTTTTCAGAGGCACCAGGTAATATATATTTACTGAGAGGTTGATCAACAGTTGCAATGAGCTGCCAAGAAGAATGATTAAAGCCGAATCAATAAAGCAGCATCAAAACAACACAGGCACTACAGCAGCATCAGTATCTACTGCAACATTAAGGGTCTCTGGTAACCCTCCCCATTAGAATGAATAAGTGCCCATTCTTGTGTAATTCTTGATAGGGTGTCTGAGCAGATTTTGTAGAGGAGGCAATAGGCTGAACCTGATTCTGTCCACACTCAACATACAAATACATGCATTTTCCAACAGGCCTGCATAGATAGTGTTGAGGAGCAGGAACTCCTGGCTGATTTTCCCCTTTAACCCAGGGACACCGAGGCCAATCAGCAAACTTTGAGATCAGCAACATCAACAGAGAGCGAGGTTGAACATGGAGTGTTCCTGGTCTGAATGCTCAGTATTACACTGGGCAGTGCAGTTATGCACTGAGTCTTCATCAAACTGTTAATATTTAAGCAATTAAAAAAATTACAAAGATCTTCACCCCTTTTCAAAATTTCAGATCAAATCCACATTGTCTCTCACTGATCTGAGACATACATGGGCCCAGACAGTTATAGTCTGGAGGAAGTGAATAAATTGATAATGGAGTACTGGAATCAATTTTACTCATAGCCACAAACAGCAATATCTGAGACTCAGCTGTGCTGTCAGAGGCAGTGCTGAGCACAGGTCAGGAATTTTGCAATGGTAGGGAGGTAAAAATGTAAAACTCAGTCATCCTGGCGGGTTTCTTCCAGTGACAGCACTGCAGACGGCTGGCAACAATCACCCTCTGAGATGAGGTACAGTCCACCATGTAGGACATCTCACAGGCTATCCTTGGCTGTGAGAAAGAGGATGCAACAGTTTCTGCTTTGAGAAGACAAATCTGCATTAAAACTCTTCAAAGCATTTGAAAAAATACCACACAACAGACGTGTGAGCAAAGTTATAGCTCATGGAATAAAAGGGACAGTAGCAACATGGATACAAAATTGGCTGAGTGATAGCAAACAGAGAGTAGTGGTTAATGGATGTTTTTCAGGTTGAAGGAAGGTTTGTAGTCAAGTTCCCCATGGGTTGGTGTTGGGACCTTTGCTGTTCCTGATATATATTAATGATCTAGACTTTGGTGTACAGGGCACAATTTCAAAATTTGCTTATGATGTAAAAATTGGAAACATTGCCAACTGCGAGTAGGATAGTGTAGAACTTCAAAGGAAATAAACAGGTTGGTGGAATGGGCGGACAAGTGCCAGATGAAATTTAATGCAGAGAAGTATGAAGTGATTCAAGAAAAGGTTCATGAGAATGGTTCCAGGGATGAGGAACTTCAATGACGTGAATAGATTGAAGAAGTTGGGACTGTTTTCCTTGGTGAAGAGAAGATTGATAGGAGATTTGATGGAGGTGTTCAAAATTATGAGAGGTATAGACATGTAGCTAGGGAAAAACTGTTCCCATTGGTGGAGAGATCAAGAACAAGAGGGCCCAGATTTAAGGTAATTGGCAAAAGAAGCAATAACGACATGAGGAAAAACTTTTTCACGCAGCAAATGGTTAGGATCTGCAATGCACTGTCTGAGAGTGTGGTGGAGGCAGGTTCAATCGAGGCATTAAAGAGGGAATTGGATTGTTATCTGAAAAGGAAGAATGTGCAGGGCTATGGGGAGAAGGCCGGGGAGTGGCACTACGTAAATTGCTCCTTCTGAGAGCCGGCACAGACATGATGGGCTGAATAGCCTCCTTCTGTGCTGTAGCAACTCTGTGATTGGATACAAGATGCCAAATCTGCAGGCTATTGTGGTAGTAGGAAACTATGATGTGATGGGAATATCAGAAACATGGTCAAACTTAGAGGTTGGGAATGAATTTGATATACAGGAGTATAGTGTTTCAGAAAGGTCAGAAAAGGAGGTGGTATAGCCCTTAATCCTGTGCAAGAGGGTAAACTACAGAAATAACTAATTGGATTAAAATCTAAAATGTGAAAGTATCCAGGCTAATGTTAGGCGTTTGGGATAGACCATCAGGCCAGCATTAAGGACAGTCTACTTAGAGATGAAAAAGGTATGCGAAAACAGGAAAGTTATTGTCATGGGAGACTTCAATCAATCCAATATAAATATAAATAGACAGAGTTGGTAAAAGTTATGCATCACTGCTTCACAGCCAAGTGTGTAAGGGAAGCCAGAGGCAGTGCTCACTGTGACTTGGTATTCATAAATGACCCTGACAGCATACAGGAAATGGATGTCGTAGTGTCCCTGGGAGACAGTAACTAAAGACTGATTAAGTTTAACATGATCTTGGATCCAATTACACCAAAGACCAGGAACCAGGTTTATAACTTTGAAAGGAGCTACATTCAAAGAGATGAGGGAAGATTTAAAACAAATGGATTGGAGGAGAATGTTCAACAACACATTGGCAGAAGACAAATGAAACATCTTTAAAAAAAAATAATGCCAGTCATGCAGGAGAGATACATATCCAAGATAAGCAAGCTCAAACTAAACAAGCATGACACTAAATGGATTAACAAGCAAATTAAAAATTAAATAAAGAGAAAAAAATACCTTTGCAAATCATGCAGGGAGAAAGGACAAGGAGATAAATGTAGGATCATGCAGAGACAAGTTAATAGAGTGAGCAAAGTTGTAAGGAAAGAACTAGATAACATAGATGCAGAGGTACAATATAACTAACATATTTTAGTACTACAATATCATGAGGGCTGTCAGAGAAGAGATGAGAACATTAAAAGATACAAATGAGCTTGAAACTAAGGATGAGCACAGAATAGTAAATATTCTGAATGATTACCTCCTCCAAGTATTCACAAGTGAAGACCTGAACAACATGCTTTCCCTCAAAAAAGTACCAAGACAAAATTCAAGATATCAATATAAATGAGGTGTAAATCTTAAACAAGCTGAAAGGGCTTAAAAGAAAGAAATCCCCAGTGTTAAATGGTATTTATCCCAGAATATTGCAAGAGGGACAGGAAAAGAGATTTTTTGAGGCAATCATCATGAGGGAGTTAATGTAAACTGAGAAGGCGTCAGTAGATTGGAAGCAGGTTAATGTGGTGCCCACAGAAGGGTAACAAAACAGATGCAGGCCTGTTAGTCTTACTTTAGTTCCATGTAAAATTATGGAATTGATTATCAGGAGTAAACATTTATTATTATCTGTAAAATATTAACCTAGTAAACAGGTCTCAATATAGCTTTAGATGGGAAAGATCCAAGGTCTGGATAAGAAATTAGCTGAAGGGTGGAAAACAACAGGTTGATCAAATTGGCAGAAGAAACCAAACTAGGAGGGGCAGTGGAATCAGAAGGAGGCAGCTCATAAATTACAGGATGATCTAAACAAAATTGGACTGGGCAAACAATGGCAGATGAAGGATAAACGGGCAGCATACATAACTCCACAAGTGGTAACAATCCAAGTGGACTGTGGGAAGTCCAGTGATATAATGTACTTTGCCTTCGAAAAGACCTTTAACAAAGTTTCACATGAAAGGCTTTAGTTAAACTCAAAGCTGTGGAGTATTCAGGGTTAACACTGGCAATAGAAAGAACTAGCGGAAGGGTGGAAAACAAGTACCCTCTGGACGAGTTATGTCAGGGTGGCAGGGGTTGAGGAGTGAAGTACTGACAAGGGGACATAGGTTCAAACGACTAAAAGATATCTTTAGGACTGTTTTCAAGAGTTCTTTACATCGAGTGATTAATACTTGGATTGGACTCCAGGACAGAGGGTGGAAGCGTAAACCCTGGAATCATTTAAGATACAATTAGGTGCAGAAATGAGAGAAATTTACGGGTCGTTTGAATAGAAGCACTAAGTTGGGCTGAATGGCCTTTCTCACAACGTATTTTGAGTCTGGCCAGATCTCCTTAAATGAGGAAAGCATCTCATCCTATTTTGGCAAAGCAGTGTTGCCCTTGTTGAAGAACACAATCTGAACACATGGTTCAAGGCTCTGAAACAGATGTGTTGATATATGAGTAATCTTACACTACATCAGATATGGCCAACATGTTTTGGTCACTTACACACTGTGGGTTTATTAGACCCTCATTGCACGCATGCTTGATTTAATCTAATATCATAACAGCTCAGAGGTTAGACTGTACATTCTTCTACCACAGAAGGGGTTAGATTGTGATTTTCTCCTGAATCAGGTTTTACCAATTACTCAAGTAACCCACATTTTTACATTTCCAATACTTGGAGATTGATAAACTAATAAATTTGCAATGAGATTAATCTAAAAGGGGGACAGAATATAAAAGTGAGATACTACTGTAGTTATACAGAGTGCTGGTCAATACTGTGCTCAGTTTTGTGTGCTCCATCTTAAAAGGGAGATACTAGCCTTGGAGGAAGTTCAGTGACATTTCACCATGATAAGACCTGGTTTGAAAAGATTGAGCCTTTTTTTTCTTCCTTCGGGTGATGTGGGCATCGCTGACTAGGCCAGCATTTATTGCCCATCCCTAATTGCCCTTGAGAAGATGATGGTGAGCTGCCTTCTTGAACTGCTGCAGTCCTTGGGATGTAGGTACACCAACAGTGCTGTTGGGAAGGGAGTTCCAGGATTTTGACCCAGCGACAGTGAAGGAACGGCGATATAGTTCCAAGTAAGGATGGTGTGTGGCTTGGAGGGAAACTTGCAGGTGGTGGTGTTCCCATGCATCTGCTGCCCTTGTCCTTCTATGTGGTAGAGGTTGCGGGTTTGGAAGGTGCTGTCGAAGGAACCTTGTTGAGTTGCTGCAGTGCATCTTGCAGATGTCACACACTGCTGCGACGGTGCCTATGTGGTGGAGGGAGTGAATGTTGAAGGTGGTGGATGGGTGCCAATTAAGCAGGCTGCTTTGTCCTGGATAGAGCTTCTTGAGTACTGTTGGAGCTGCACCCATCCAGGCAAGTGGAGAGTATTCCATCACACTCCTGACTTGAGCCTTGTAGATGGTGGACAGGCATTGGGGAGATACGAAGTGAGTTACTCGCTGCAGAATTCCCAGCCTCTGACCTGCTCTTGTAGTCATAGCATTTATGTGGCTGGTTCAGTTTTGTTTCTGGGCAATGGTGACCCCCAGGATGTTGATAGTGGGGGATTCAGCGATGGTAATACCATTGAACGTCATTGTGGGCGCAAATGTTACTTGCCATTTATCAGCTCGAGCCTGAATGTTGTCCAGGTCTTGCTGCATTTGTACACGGACAGCTTCAGTATCTGAGGAGTTGCGAATGGTGCTGAACATTGTGCAATCATCAGCGAACATCCCCACTTCTGACCTTATGATGGAGGGAAGGTCATTGATGAAGCAGCTGAAGATGGTTGGGCTCACCTTCCATCACTTTGCTGATGATCGAGAGTAGACTGATAGGACGGTAATTGACTGGGTTGGATTTGTCTTGTTTTTTGTGCAGAGGACATACCTGGGCAATTGTCCACATTGCCGGGTGGATGCCAGTGGTGTAGCTGTATTGGAACGGCTTTGCTAGGGGCGCAGCTAGTTCTGGAGCACAAGTCTTCAGTACTATTGCCGGAATGTTGTCAGGGCCCATAGCCTTTCAGTATCCAGTGCCTTCAGCCATTTCTTGATATCACGTGGAGTGAATCAGATTGGCTGAAGACTGGCATCTGTGATGCTGGGGACCTCAGGAGGAGGCAGAAATGGTTCATCCACTCAGCACTTCTGGCTGAAGATGGATGCAAATGTTTCAGCCTTGTCTTTTGCACTGCTAGCCTCCCCCAACAATGAAGATGAGGATGTTTGTGGAGGCTCCTCCTGCCGTCAGTTGTTTAATTGTTCATCACCACTCATGACTGGATGTGGCAAGACTGCAAAG
This sequence comes from Heterodontus francisci, assembly GCF_036365525.1. NCBI lineage: Eukaryota > Metazoa > Chordata > Chondrichthyes > Heterodontiformes > Heterodontidae > Heterodontus > Heterodontus francisci. The sequence continues at coordinate 15,166,627 of NC_090389.1, read as the reverse complement.
TCTGGATCTGATCCGTTGGTTGTGGGATCACTTAGCCTTGTCTATTTTTGCATGCTGCTTTTGCTGTTTGGCATGCAAGTAGCACAGTGGCGCAGTGGTTAGCACTGCAGCCTCACAGCTCCAGGGACCCGGGTTCGATTCTGGGTACTGCCTGTGTGGAGTTTGCAAGTTCTCCCTGTGTCTGTGTGGGTTTTCTCCGGGTGCTCCGGTTTCCTCCCACAAGCCAAAAGACTTGCAGGTTGATAGGTAAATTGGCCATTATAAATTGTCACTAGTATAGGTAGGTGGTAGGGAAATATAGGGACAGGTGGGGCTGTTTGGTAGGAATATGGGATTAGTGTAGGATTAGTATAAATGGGTGGTTGATGGTCGGCACAGACTCGGTGGGCTGAAGGGCCTGTTTCAGTGCTGTATCTCTAATCTAATCTAATCTAGTCCTGGGTTGTAGCTTCACCAGGCTCATTTTTAGGTATGCCTGGTTCTGCTCCTGGCATGCCCTCCTGCACTCTTCATTGAACCTGCGTTGGTCCCTGGCTTGATGGTAATGATAAAGTGGGGGATATGCCAGGCCATGAGGTTACACATTGTGCTTGAATACAATTCTGCTGCTGCTGATGGCCCCATGGATGCCCAGTCTTGAGTTGCTATATCTGTTTGAAATCTATCCTATTTAGCATGGTACTGCCACATGATCCTCAGTACGAAGACGGGACTTCATTTCCACAAGGATTTTGCGGTGGTCACTCCTACCAATACAGTCATGGACCGTTACACCTGCGACAGGTAGATTGGTGAGGACGAGGTCAAATAGGTTTTTCCCTCTTGTTGGTTCCCTCACCACCTGCTGCAGACCCAGTCCAGCAGCTATGTCCTTTAGGACACGGCCAGCTTGGTCAGTAGTGGTGCTACCGAGCCAGTCTTGGTGGTGGACATTGAAGTTCCCCACCCAGGGTACATTTTGTGCCCTTCCTACCCTCAGTGCCAATTGGTGTTCAACATGGAGATGCACTGATTCATCAGCCGAGTTGGGGGGGGAGGTAGGTGGTAATCAGCAGGAGGTTTCCTTGCCCATGTTTGACCTGATGCCGTGAGACTCCATGGGGTCTGGAGTCAATGTTGAGGACTCCCGGGGCAATTCCCTCCCGACTCTATACCACTGTGCTGCCACCTCTACTGGGTCTGTCCTGCCGGTGGGACTGGACAGACCCAAGGATGGTAATGGTGGTGTCTGGGACATTGTCTGTAAGGTATGATTCTGTGAGTATGACTATGTCAGGCTGTTGCTTGAGTAATCTGTGGGACAGCTCTCCCAATTTTGGCACAAGCCCCCAGATGTTAGTAAGGAGGACTTTGCAGGGTCGACAGGGCTGGGTTTGCTGTTGTCGTTGGAAACGAGTGGGTTAAGGGCTGATCTGATCAAGGTGTTTAAAATAACGAAGGGAACTGATCAGGGGACAGCAGTCAACCGATTCCTCTAGTTGGGGAACCCAGAACAAAGGGACACTATCTTAGGAGTTTGAGCTAGGCTTGTAGAACGCAAAGCCAGGAAAAACTTCTTCACACACAAGATTGAGAATTCCCTGCCCCAGGAATCCAGAGGTGCAGAATTAGCAGAGGTGTTTAAATAGACAGATATTTAGTTGGATATTAAGAATATTAAGAGATTACAGGGAAAGGGTGGGGAATTAGGATTTAAAATACAGAGTTGCTATTGCTATTATAAAGTTGGAGGAGGCTCAATTGGCCAATGCCCTGCTCCGATTGCTATGTTCCTTTAAGTTTGTTTTTATTATTGGCTGGAAGAAAAGAATGTCTGAATTTATCTTGTGCATTTTGCAGTGGTTTTCAGTGTCCTATTGTTAATGAATGAAAAGATGAAGAAACCAAATGGCCAGCATGCGGGCAATACAGGGCCTTTCTTCCTGCATCTCAGGCCTATCACTCCTTTGCTTGCTCTCTGCTGCCCCCAACTATCAGTGAACTCTTTCACTTCCCTTCCGTGCAGCCCATCACCCCAGCTATGCAATGGGACTTCTTTTTTGAAAGGCTGTGTTTGCTGACAACGTAACCACTAGGTGGCGCAGTACTTGCACATGCGCAAATGCAGGCACTTCAACTGGAACGTCAGTGTCTGCGATGTTCAGGCAGCTGCCAGGATTAAAGATGGCTCTGCTCAGTTTATCACAGGAAATGCTTATGGCTAGATCGTTCCAGTAAACTAACCTTACATTAAGTTGGATGGAAGCCCAGTAATATGCTACTGTGTAGTTATAGGATACTAACTGTAATCCTCAGATCCATTTAATATTCCAGCAATCCTATTAAATACAAAAAGAATTTTATGATTGAATTTTCATTGGAAGATAGTGAATTGGTACCCCGATAGATGCAGAAGAAAATCGGGCAGAGTATAAAATGTGCTGCCAATTCGTTATTGTGATTCGTTTATATGACTGACCAGGACTGATTTCACCCGAACGCAGCTACTAGCTCCTGCCCCACTGGCTGCTCTACCCCCCTCGGCAACTCGCTTTCTCCCCCTCCTCTCCACCAGCCACTTCCACCCCCTCAGCCACACGCTCCAGACCTTGCTGCTCCCCTCCACTTCCCTAGCCGATTGCTCCCCGCTCGCGCTACCCTGCTCTCCAGCTACTCGCTCCCGCTCCAGCCGCTAGTTATAGGCCGCGCCACTTCCCTCCTCTTGGCCACTCGCTCCCACTTTTGATCATTCTCCACGCGTTGTCCAAAGAAGCAAGGCAGGCCGCAAGTGGTGATGGGGTGACATAGGAGCAAGTAGCTGACAGGAGGGAACTGGCGCAGCCAAGAGCTATCGGCTGGAGGGGGGACGGGGAAGTGGGGAGCGAGCGGCTGGAGAGTGGGGTAGTGGGAAGCGAGGAGCGGGGAACAATCGGCCAGGTGAGTGGAAGGGAGCAGCAAGGTCTGGAGTAAGCGGCTGAGGGGAGGAAGCGTCAAGGCCTGAAGCGAGTTGCCGAGGGGGAAGAGCGGCTAGTGGGGCGAGAGCAAGTGACGGGGTTCGAGCTCCTGCCTCAAAGTCTCCCATTCAGCCGCTTCCTCCAGCCGAGTGGGGGGCTGGATACCCGATGACGCTTTATCGCGCATGCGCGAAGATGGACCAGGCACAGATATGCGATGATGTTGGTGCTGTGCGATGACGTCATCCCCCACACACTTAGTCCTGGCAAGATGTAGCTGCACATGTGCGCAGCTTGGCGCACTCTGTTGACGTCAGCAGGCCGCTGCATTGTCAGGAGTCACTTTGTTTTTGAAAATCCTTTTTATTTGAAGATTTTTGTAACAGTTAAAATAAAAGCTGAGACAGGACATTGCATAATAATATTTTCCAAATAGTGACAAATGGCTGTGATGACAAACACTTCTCACTGGTGACACCCATTGGCAATATGAAATCTGATAAATGTGTGCAAAATCATTCACCCAGGGAGACTGACTGCTGCACACCAGGAAAAGGTCCATGTAGGCTGGGCTGAGATAGGTCTGACTATTCCTAGGACCTGAATGTTGGCCAGAACCCAGCCTCAATTCATTAAAAATTTGGTTCCATCCTTATGGTTGAAGCCTTCTGGTAAATATGCATTTTATTTTGGTGAGTTTATTTAACTCATCACTTATAAAACAGACCATATAAATAACAAATATTTCTATTACTTCAAAGAAATGGATCTCAGTTTAGAAAACAGGAATCACTCTTTCATTGTACACATTTACTGTTTTTTAATTCAAGGTGTCTCCTAACAAACACTGATTCACTTTATTTTCCACGTTTGTACATACTTTCAGGGCCATTGGCTGTGCTGGTGAGGCAGTGGCCAGGCGATCTGTTCTTAGACGATTGTAAGTCTTTTATGTTAATTGCAAATTTGGATGACACTTGTCATCAACATTGAGAGTTAACAAGTGCTCCCTTTTTAAAAAGGGCACAATCAACTATAAATTATCTGTTAAATAAAAGAAAATTTACCAAATTAAATTAAAATGTGGTTCTGGGTGTTGGCTATGCATTCCAGTCCCACTGGTCACAGAAGGCATACTGGCAGACACCACGTGCTCCCTCTCCATGGACACACGGGTGTGGACACATCCGCAGAAGAGAGGCAGGCAGTTGGGCTGAATGACCCCTTCAACTCCATGCTGCCTAGACCTGTGGCCTGTGGATGGCCACCTTGGCCAGGCCCAGGAGCAGTCCAACGATGCAGTCCTCCAATGTGCCTGCTACCTGACCCATCCCTGCCGTGCATGGCCAAAGTTCAGGAGTGTGGGACTGAAGTGCAGCAAAAAATTGAGGCGTAGTCTCTTCAAAAAGTGAAAGAGGGGCTGCAAGCCCTCACGTTCCATATAAATAAGAAACCTTGAATCCTCCGAGCCACAGAAATTGCAGGCAGTCTGGGAGTCTGTGAATCTATTTAAAAATCTATTCAACTGGACTGCTCCGTGCAACACTCTTTCAGACTACTGCTAATGCACTCTGTTGTTGGCCCCTAGGAGATATACAACATTACTCCTTCTTTGGCCTCCTTATCTCGAGAGACAATGGGTAAGCACCTGGAGGTGGTCAGTGGTGTGTGGAGCAGCGCCTGGAGTGGCTATAAAGGCCAATTCTAGAGTGACAGGCTCTTCCACAGGTGCTGCAGAAAAATTTGTTTGTCGGGGCTGTTACACAGTTGGCTCTCCCCTTGCGCCTCTGTCTTTTTTCCTGCCAACCGCTAAGTCTCTTCGACTCGCCACACTTTAGCCCCGCCTTCATGGCTGCCCGCCATCTCTGGCGAACGCTGGCAACTGACTCCCACGACTTGTGATCAATGTCACAGGACTTCATGTCACGTTTGCAGACGTCTTTAAAGCGGAGACATGGACGGCCGGTGGGTCTGATACCAGTGACAAGCTCGCTTTACAATGTGTCTTTGGGGATCCTGCCATCTTCCATGCGGCTCACATGGCCAAGCCATCTCAAGCGCCGCTGACTCAGCAGTGTGTATAAGCTGGGGATGTTGGCCGCCTCGAGGACTTCTGTGTTGGAGATACGGTCCTGCCACCTGATGCCAAGGATTCTCCGGAGGCAGCGAAGATGGAATGAATTGAGACGTCGCTCTTGGCTGACATACGTTGTCCAGGCCTCGCTGCCATAGAGTAAGGTACTGAGGACACAGGCTTGATACACTCGGACTTTTGTGTTCCGTGTCAGTGCGCCATTTTCCCACACTCTCTTGGCCAGTCTGGACATAGCAGTGGAAGCGTTTCCCATGCGCTTGTTGATTTCTGCATCGAGAGACAGGTTACTGGTGATAGTTGAGCCTAGGTAGGTGAACTCTTGAACCACTTCCAGAGCGTGGTCGCCAATATTGATGGATGGAGCATTTCTGACGTCCTGCCCCATGATGTTTGTTTTCTTGAGGCTGATGGTTAGGCCAAATTCATTGCAGGCAGCCGCAAACCTGTCGATGAGACTCTGCTGGCACTCTTCAGTGTGAGATGATAAAGCAGCATCGTCAGCAACATTACTATGCTAAAGACATTACGTCTAATTTTCCTTTACCACTGCAGAGAAACATCTGGCCTCTGTAACCCATCTCCCTAATTAGCTCAAATCTGCCAGGATAGGCGGGTTTGATCAAAGTCCTCCTATTAGTGACACATCACGTGATCCCCTCACACTCTATATTTCTGTGCCAGTTCACACTGCCACCTCACACTGTCTCACCTTGCACACCCAGCATCAGCACAAATACTCCAAATTCCATAGAGCACAATTAGATACAGAGTACAGCTCCCTTCATACCGTACCATCAAATGTTCTTAGGTCAGGTGTAGTATGGGTTTCTGTACAGCCTGCTTTACTCTATCTCAACTTCAGAAGTGCTTCCTACTGCATTTGACACAGTTCCATTTCCTGAACCAGCCATCCTGTGGCTCCAAAGAGAGGCACTGTCTGTTTACTGCCAAATTAGGAGTAGTTTTGTTCCACGTGACCACGCCAGCCAGGAACTGAATTCGATTGCCAAAGACAGTTCATGTAGGAGCGTTCTACTTGGAGCTGTACATAATTCTAGGACTCGGGTCAATGGCGAGAATCTAACCCTATGCAGCAACCAGTTCCCCTCCTCATTCACTTATTTTTAAAAGGAATACTGAACTTGTCATTGTCAGCAATGAGACACATGGTCTTGTATGGCCCAACAAAAGAAATTCATTAGCTCTTTGCTCCACTGAACTTGAATGGTTAAATGGATCCTTACCCTTTTCAGCGACAGAGAGGTTGGGATCACTACAAGGTTTGCATGGTCCGACCACCTGTTGAATCAGGGCCCGTTGGAAACTAGACGGCTGTAATGAGAGTGAACCAGTAATATGAGCACAAGTTGGCATAACACAGAGCTGACAACAATAGACAGAGTACTGTACTCCCCAGTGGTTATTCAAGGAACAGATACTACATGACAGAAATCTTTGTATCCTCATTGGCTACAGGTGAGGTCCCAGAGGACTGGAGAATAGCAAGGTCCCTCATGGCAGACTGGTACAAAAGGTGAAGTCACACGGGATCAGAGGTGAGCTGGCAAGATGGATACAGAACTGGCTTGGTCATAGAAGACAGAGGGTAGCAGTGGAAGGATGCTTTTCTGAATGGAGGGCTGTGACTAGTGGTGTTTCACAGGGATCAGTGCTGGGACCTTTGCTGTTTGTAGTATTTATAAATGATTTGGAGGAAAATGTAGCTGGTCTGATTAGTAAGTTTGTGGACGACACAAAGGTTGGTGGAGTTGCGGATAGTGATGAGGATTGTCAAAGGATACAGCAGGATATAGATCGGTTGGAGACTTGGGCAGAGAAATGGCAGATGGAGTTTAATCCGGACAAATGTGAGGTAATGCATTTTGGAAGATCTAATACAGGTGGGAAGTATACAGTAAATGACAGAACCCTTGGGAGTATTGACAGGCAGAAAGATCTGGGCGTACAGGTCCACAGGTCACTGAAAGTGGCAGGTGGATAAGGTATTCTAAGGGATACTTGCCTTCATCGGTTGGGGCATAGAGTATAAAAATTGGCAAGTCATGCTGCAGCTGTACAGAACCTTAGTTAGGCCACACTTGGAATATTGCGTGCAATTCTGGTCGCCACACTACCAGAAGGACGTGGAGGCTTTGGAGAGGGTACAGAAGAGGTTTACCAGGACGTTGCCTGGTCTGGAGGGCATTAGCTATGAGGAGAGGTTGTATAAACTCGGATTGTTTTCACTGGAATGACGGAGGTGGAGGGGCGACATGATAGAGGTTTACAAAGTTATGAGTGGCATGGACAGAGTGGATAGTCAGAAGCTTTTTCCCAGGGTGGAAGAGTCAGTTACTAGGGGACATAGGTTTAAGGTGCGAGGGGCAAAGTTTAGAGGGATGTGCGGGGCAAGTTCTTTACACAGAGGGTGATGAGTGCCTGGAACTTGCTGCCGGGGGAGGTGGTGGAAGCAGGTACAATAGCGACGTTTAAGAGGCATCTTGACAAATACATGAATAGGATGGGAATAGAGGGATACGGACCCCGGAAGTGCAGAAGGTTTTAGTTTCGACAGGCATCAAGATCGGCGCAGGCTTGGAGGGCCGAATGGCCTGTTCCTGTGCTGTACTGTTCTTTCGTTGTTCTTTACGGTGCTGCTATCATGAGCAGTTCAAACTTCGGTGGAAGTGATGTATGGTAAATGAGGCTGAGGTGCAGCAGCATTAGAACAGTAAGGTGAACAATGCTTCCGGCCATCATTTATCCTGTATAGGTGGGCTGAACACTGAGCCCACCTCTCCGGGCTAGTGATCTAGCTTCCCGATCTGGCAATGGGTGAGCTGAACACTGAGTATCCTGAAGTAGCATCCTAATTGTCTTTTGCCAAACAACAGGCAAGGTCTGTCTGCCAAAAAGTACAGATTTTCATGCAGTGTGATCGGGCGGCTGTATGTTGGTGCTGGTGGAAGGTTGGCACCGGGTACCAAAGCTATCTCAGGACAAGGGTATCTTACATCAAAGTGTGAAGGCCTGCATGTTTCAGAAATTTTATCAGACCTGTAACTGTTTGGGTGACTTCAATCCATACTTAAAACTCCCAAAATCCCCTCAGCTCTGACTTTTCTACCCTCCTGTCCTCACTCAGTCACTCCACATAAACACCCTTCCCATATCCATGGCCAGTGACTTGTTATCTTTGCTGACCTCTCCACTCCTGAGATTTCTACCATCAATAAGGCAATCTCCGATCACTTACTTTCTCACTGACCTTTCCACCTATATTTCCAATCCTCCCACCACAACCTTCTGTACATCAACAAGATGCTCCTTTAACTCCCTCACTAATTCAATCTCAAACTCCAAACTCACTGTCCTCTGGCTCTCCAAGATAGCTCTGTCACCAGGGAGCTGCCAAGCTGCTCTCTCAGCTCTGGTTTTGATACCCTTGTTCTCATCAAATTATTGGCCATTTCCAACCTCCATTGGTCCTCCTGGGACAGTCACGATCTTTGTGCCATCAAATCCAAGGGTCACAACTACTGAGCACACACGACAGACAACCAGTCTTGGTATTCAATTACAGATCTAACTCAACCATGTTCTGCAAACCTCATTTTGTAGCCAAAACCTTCTACTACACCAGGATCATCTAAAAGGGCAAGGATAACTCTAAACTCCAAACTCCATGATTAACTGTCTCCTCAAACCCCCTTCCCTTGCTCGATCATCTCTCACCTCCAATATTAAGTGAAAAAAGCTAAATGATTTATTCATCTCTCGTATCAAGAACTATAGCTATACATCTGTCGGGGACACTTACTGTTCTTTCTCTCCCTCCATTTTGTCCATTTGACAGGAAGAATAAAAAAGAAGCATATTATCTGAATGGTGAGAGATTGCAGAGCTCTGAGATGCAGAGGGGTTTGGGTGTCCTAGTGCATGAATCGCAAAGGTTAGTATGCAGGCACAGCAAGTAATTAGGAAAGCTAGGAATGTTATCATTTATTGCGAGAGGAATTGAATACAAAAGTAGGGAGGTTATGCTTAATTTATACAGGGCATTGGCGAGACCACATCTAGAGGGCTGTGTACAGTATTGATCTCCTTATTTAAGGAAGGATATAAATGCGTTGGAAGCAGTTCAGAGAAGGCTTATTTTTATTTAGAGATACAGCACTGAAACAGGCCCTTCGGCCCACCAAGTCTGTGCCAACCACCCATTTATACTAATCCTGCATCAATCCCATATTCCCTACCACAACCTCACTATTCCAGTACCACCCACCTCCACTAGGGGCAATTTACAATGATCAATTTACCTATCAACCTGCAAGTCTTTGGCTGTGGGAGGAAACCGGAGCACCCGGCGGAAACCCACGCGGTCACAGGGAGAACTTGCAAACTCCACACAGGCAGTGCCCAGAACTGAACCCGGGTCACTGGAGCTGTGAGGCTGCGGTGCTAACCACTGCGCCACTGTGCTGCCCAGAGTTTACAAGACTAATACCTGGAATGGGCTGGTTGTCTTATGAGGAAGGGTTGGACAGGCTCGGCTCGTATCCATTGGAGTTTAGAAGAGTAAGAGGTGACTTGATTGAAAAATACAAGATTCTGAGGGGTCTTGACATGGTGGATGTGGAAAGGATGTTTCCTCTTGTGGGAGAATCTAGAACTCGGGGTCACTGTTTAAAAATAAGGGGTCACCCATTTAAGGCAGAGATGAGGAGAGATTTTTCTCTCACAGGGTTGTGAATCTTTGGAACTCTCTTCCTCAAAAGGCAGTGGAAGCAGAGTCTTTGCATATTTTTAAGGCAGAGGCAGATAGATTCTTGATAAGCAAGGATGTGAAAGGTTATCGGGGTAGGCGGGAATGTGGAGTTGATGTTACAATCAGATCAGCCATGATCTTATTGAATGGTGGAGCAGGCTCGAGTGGTCGAGTGGCCTACTCTTGCTCCTAATTCATATGTTCGTATGTATGTTCATATGTCCCACTTCCTGACCTCTCTCAAGTTCTGCATCCAGTCCAACCTGACCTGCATCATCTGTAATTTTTCCATCATCCCACAGCATGCCGTCTTCATACTCTCATCTGTAAGATCCATCTCCTACACGTCCCAAGCCCATGCTTGCTGCCAATATTAATGGCTTCCTAACCTCAGGGACCATCCCACTCCATTTTACCATCACTAACCCCCGCCTCAAAAAATCTCCCCTCAACCCAAACATGCTCTTCCTTTCCTCTCAAAGTTCCTCAAATGTGTTACCTACCCCAATACTTTCTGTTCAGATCCCTCCAGGCTAGATCATCCGAATGATAATGCTGAAATGGTGCTGACCATAATTATGAACGAAATTGTCTGATCCTGTAATTGTTGTGGATTTTCCCACCTTGTCCTCCTCTGCATCTGCCTCTGTTGCCTCTCCTTTGTTGTTCATGTCTGTGGGGCTGCCCTCAGATGGTTAACTATCTAGACATAACACATCTCCAGCACAATGGCTTCTCTTTCCACCATCATTTCCAGAGTCTCTCAGGATCTATCCTTGATCCCTTGGTAACATCACCTGCAATCATGGGATCAGCTTCCATCTGCATGCCAATGGCCCAATGGCATCCCGTTCTACCTTTCCACTACCTTCCTTGACTTCATGGCCACTTATGTTTTGTCTGGTACAACTTTCTTCAACTGACATTGGGAAGACCACAGCCATGGTTTCTGGCCACCACCATGAACTCCAATTCCTTGCCACTGACTCCATTTCCTTCTAGACCACTTTAAAAAAGTATTTGTCTTGAACAAGCTTTCAGTTAGTCCTCCTAATCCCTCCCTCCAAGGCTCTGCATCTGTTCCCATAGTTACTTCCATTGTTACATTCTATTTTTACATTTAAAAGGTGCAAATTGTTGTTTATGCATGAAGTGAATCCCAGATGAGATTCAAATTTACAGTTCTCGAGTGTATCTGGGTTTTACTAGTACAGTATTATCAGTGTCACTGTGATAAAATGGCAGATGTAGGCTCTACCTACATCTGCAGCATGATGTGTGACAGATACCCAGCAGCATCTCCCTGATGTTTAATGGCTATACATGTCTATGGAATGACATGTTCTGTGTTCAGTAGCTCACCTGTCCATTCTCCATCATGGCTGGATACATGGCACTGCTTGGCCTGTCCCTGTGAGGAGGCAGCAACATTACAATCTCCCGTGAGTGACGGTACTTATCGGACAATGAAGGAGAACCTGAGCATAGACAGAAAGAGAAACAGTAGATTGGGAACCACAGTAGACAAAGACAATAAAATAGAAAAAGAAAATTGGTTAGGGAGAGAGGAAAGGGAGGGAAGAATATGGAGACAGAGGGGGAGAGAGGGGGAGAAAAGGGGGGAGACAGAAAGGGAAAGAAAGGGGAGAGAGAGAAAAGAGGAGATAAAAGGGAAGATAAAGAGAAAAATGGGAGCGAAAGAAAGCAAATATACAAAAGGGACAAAGAAAGGGAGAGAGTTAAGGTAGAGTGCAAAAGGAGAATAGCGAGAAAGTACAAAAGGGAGAGCACTAAACATCAAAGAAAGAGAGAAGTAGGGAGAGAGAATGAAAGAAAGTAGAGGAGGAAGGGAAAAGGAAATGGAAAGAAAGAGATAGCAGTGCATTCATTTGGAACCACTAACGAGATTTAACTAAACAGTGAGATTCAGAAATGAGAAAAGAACATGTAACCAACTCGCCACTATAAAAATAGGGGAAGGATCTCATACTGCATGGTGGGGACACATTCCCAGACTTTTGATTTTTAACGCCCCCAACCCGCTCCCATCAGGGTGGAGGTGGTGGGGGGGGGGGGAATGTCGGTGGTGAGAGGAGGTGGTTTAATATCGAATCCAAGTGCCTCTTTCTGTATGCTTAGGTAGTCCTCCTCGTCTAAGCATAGAATAAAGGCTTAGAGCTGGAGTGCAGTCTGTGAGGAGGAGGAGGAGCAGTGTCTACTAATCCAAAACCAGATGGACGCAGGGTATCAGTAACAACAATGTAATAGCACATGGACAGGCAGTTACATACAGATATACCCCCTCACCTCCATGCATATAGCAAAAGGGCTTGCTCACACTTGAGCTCAACAGTAATTTTTACACAAGCTATCAAAAATGAGACTTCTTCTAACTAGTTTCTGTTGAGGAAAATTACTGGTGCCCAAAATGGACTGTTTGGTTCAAAGGATTCTGGTGTTTAACCATGTTAATATCTATGAAATAGATAATCCATAGCTGGCTCACACAGTGTTCCATTGAGCATGCATCTGTCACAGTCCAGATATCACACTTCATTACAGATGCAAAATAATCTTGAAAAGGAAGAAAGCCAATCATATCTTGCCAAGTTCTTCTGACCCGGAACCTGAATTTTGGAGGCAATTACAACTGCCTGCTAATTGACCTCCAAGTTTCCGGGCAGCTACAGCTACCTGGAATTTTCCATTTGGATCACTTCGCCGCACTGAGTGTCAAGCAGTAGGATTAAAGGGATAATCAGGTTAAATACAGCTCAACAATAAAGCACCAGAGCTGTACTACAGACTACAGTCAGCAATGTCATGGAATTTCAAAACACAGACACAACGAGCACTGGGAGCTTTTTAAACTCATAAACTTCTCAACGTTAAATCCCAGAATTGCATTTTAATGTCACTGCATCTTCTTATCTTGCCATTCAAAATATACTATAAAAGCCTGTCAAAGCTGGCCCCAGCTGCCTAACTGCATTATTTAGGAAAAGTGCTAAAAGCCAAGAGCGATACATGGGACAGACAAGGCAGCTCTGTTGCAAGTCGGCCCTGAAAGTTAACACAAAATAAAACAGGTCTTACCTCGAGCACTGGACGGGGCTGAGTTGATCATCTGCGAGGGTGCAGAGTGCGTGGAGCTCAGGCTAGAGGTAGATGGACTTGCCTGGCACGACGACAAAACAGAGACGTTGGTCATGGAGCCCTGGAACTTGGGATTAGCGTAAACAAGCTGCAGAAAGTAGAGAAAGTGGCAGAAACAACACGCGTTGGGAAACCCAACAAGGGAACAAAACAGCGAGAGGTGAACAGATGGACTCACATGGGTCATGGATGCTCTGCCACTCTTCACAAATGGCCTGACATATCTTAAAACCACAGAGTTCCGACCGATTGCTGAACACTCTTTCACTGTAATGGAGAAGAGTTTGCCAATTCATTTCACCCCATCCCTAATTTTGTCCCCATCTTTTCTGAAGCCTTTGATGGGGTAGTTTGATAAGTGTGGGTCACTCCTTGTACATCATCCAAGTAGCCATGTATGACCCTAGTCAATGAACATTGACAGGCTATTCTACCATGGAAGGCATCATCTGTCCTCATTCAATATCGCTATCCATTTGCTTCCCAGCTGGTGTCATTGGATGGAGATCAGAAGCATGAATCCTGGCTGAATTTTTCTCTCCACAGACTAGGGATGCTGAGAATAACTGCAATGCCCCTACTGCATTAGATTAGCTGACTCAGCACAGATTGTAATTAGGCGGATGGGGGAAGAGAGTGTTTTTACAAAGCCTTTTCCATTTGTTTACCAAAAACACACCACAGAAAAACTTGTGGTAAAGTGTATTGCTGTAGCTTGTATGATATGGCATTGTGATGAAAATTATACAGTTTTTTCCCTTTGCCTTTAAACTGGGCATGATTCAACCACTTAAAGGATTGTTAAAATAACTATGAGATTTCTATTAATTTAGAGGCACAGCTTATTATTATTTGCTTTCTTCATCCTATAATAGCAGTTTTTATAGTGATTGCTGCACAGCTCCATCTGAACAAACAGACTTAAAATTGCCACACATTTCAAATGTGACAGTCTCACTGGCAATTACACAATACTTTAACAGTGAGGCCTCTGCGAGCATCAGTTTCAGTCACAGCCCCCATCAACAACATTTTGCTACAATCGCCATTAATGTCTTACTCTAGTGTGGTCCCTGCTGGCATTTAGTTCCATTTCTGCCCCTGTTGGGGATTTGCTCAGTTAATGTTTCTTCCTATTACAGTTCTTGGCACATAGTTACAGTCCTCATTATGGTTTAGCTTCCTTACTGCCCCTGTTGAGGTTTTCCTTTCATTACCATCCTTGCTGGGGTTTTGCTCTGTTACAGTCCCCATTGGGATTTAACTCCCGTTACAGTTTCTGTTGGGATCCCATTACAGTCCCCATTAGGATTTAAGTTATGTTACAGACCTCGTAGGGATTTAACTGTTACACACTGTCAGGACTTTGCACTGTTACCACTGAGATATCAGGTTAAATTAATTATTGTTTTTCCGGATGAAATCATGTTCACCAAGCTCCCTTTTTACCTCATTTGAATGGAGCATTGTTTGAGAGACACTGTAAGGAATGTCGGATTCTACCTTGTGCAGACTGTGCCATATCTGCTGGGTGCCCAGAAGGATCTCCATTACTTCTGGTTCTCACAGATAGGTCTGTGATTGCGATAACTCCCACACAAAAGCTCACTGAGCTGAGCTGGGCTGGGCTATCAAGCGAAGGTGCTTCCCCATGGGAAAGGAACACAACCAATCTGTGCCACTCTTATGTATCTCCAAGCAGAGAGCCACAACATTGCTAGAGGCCCAGCATCTGCCATGTCCACTCTAAAGGCTCAGGGATGGTATATGACACAGGGAAAACAGAACCAGGAACTGCCATACCTGCATGCGGAAAGGGTCATCGGGGGTTTCTCCAACAAGACCGTCTGTGAGGATGACAAGATTTCCAATCTCACTGGATGTCTGTGAGGACAGTGAGGATGAGGAGTGCCTGTTGGAGCCAAGGAGGCTCAGTGGGCTGAGGAGATCAATGAGATGGAATATTACTTTACATTCAACCAGTCCAGTCCCAGCATTCCCAATGTGACTGCCCCTTGATCCTAAACAAGCTCCTCAAACCCACTCCCACCACAGACACTACCCCATCATTTTAGTCCCTTCAAAGAAACTTCTCTATGCATCCTATATGACTCTCAAGAGTCACTTGGCTTGGTTGGTAGCACTCTTGCCTCTGATGTGTTCAAGACCTACTGTGGGCCCACTGAGGGAGTGCTGCATTGTTGGAGCTGCTGTTCTTTGCATTCTGACCAATATTCCTCCGTAACTTGAACCTTCTCCTTATTAATGCTTGTGAAAGGTTTCTGTGCATAACTGGGTTTCAGTTTCACGACACAACAGCTTCAAAGTAATTTGTTATTTAGGTGTTTTGACTATGTAATTAAGCTCTATATAAATAAAAAGCCAAATACTGCAGAAGCTGGAGATCTGAAATACGCAGCAGACCAGGCAGCATTATAGAAAGAGAAACAGAGTTAGTGTTTCAATTCAATGACCTTTCATCAGAACTGGAAAAGGTTCAGTGATTACTCTTGTTTCTCGCTCCATGATGCTGCTGCATCTGCTCAGTATTTCCAGTATTTTCGGATTTTATTCTATATAAATGCATGTAAGTTCTTCCTTTCGCAGCAAGTGAACCCAATATCACACTTCATTCCCTGACTAGTTGCCCTCCACAGATGATAACCTGTACGCTCCCCTGTCAACATGGGAAACCATTGTTGGTCATGGGTACCTCCCTGAAAATTCCAGTTCGGACCATTACTTTGAATGTGTGCCCTTATGCAGCAGGTCCATGCTCAAAAGGTGTGGAGGAACAAGTGGCATGGATTGGCAACAGCAATGAGTCCAATGAGACAAAATCATGATGGTGCAAATTCTCTCAATTATGCAAATTAGATCATCAACTGAGCCACCACAGGAGCCCAAAAGAACATTTTCTCTCTCTCCTTCCCCAATTTTTCCCCTCCATCTATGACTATGTTCTATTCCAGAAAGCTAATTGATAAAGGATAAAACTGGAGCCAATCTTGACACACTTTTATATTTGTTTATAGAATTATACATTGCAAGCGTACACCTCCTAACCCAACAACCACAGTTTTAGTCCGTGCCTATTTATATGGGCTCAAGTGAAACCCCAGTTAATGCCCACCACCTGCATACATTGAGACACAATTAATATCCAATTAACAAATATGCTTGCACTGGGATACAGTTCTAAGTTTCTGGCTGCCCTCAGTACCTTATACAATTGCTTATTCTTCATATGCAAGAAAAGGTATCAGTATAGAGTATCAGCAGACAATTTTTCCATGGAGGTATCATAGCTGAGCCTGATCCTGTTCTTACCCACAATTCTCATATGTACATTTTCAAAAAGTATCAGTGGATAGCATTCAGGACAGTGAACTTTGGCTGATAGCTCTCTTTTTAATCCAGGAACAATGAGGTCAAATGCACAACTTCAACTGAGGTCCGTTAACTCAGAATGGGCAGAGTCAAATAAAGGCCTGCTACCCGACCTGAACCCGATGGGACCCAATGACATGTATCGGGCTCAGGCCGGGTCTGGGTCGGGGACACACAGTACTACATTTTGCTCTGCTGGGAGGAAAAGGGAAGTTGAGTAAGTAAGCATCAAAATTTGAAAAGCCTGCCTGAGCTAGGAGTCCAGGACATCAAGGAGGGAAACGTGCATCCGGACTCCACAGACTCTGAGTCTGCGCAGTGAGCGTCTCTATGACGTCATCGCGCTCATGCTGCAGCTTCCTTCAATTCCATCCATCCAAAAGTGGTACGTACAGTGAGTGCACTATGGATGTAAAACGAATGCTATCAACCGGAGAAAGTGAACATTCCGGTGGACAGGTCAGGTCGGGTCGGTCGGGCGCAGGAAAAAATGGAAGGAGTCGGGCCGGGTCGGGCTCGGGTCCGATGTGGTTCTGTCGGGTTCAGGTTGAGTTTTTTTTTCCAGACCCGAGCAGGCCTTTAGAGTCAAACATGTACATGAATGCTAAGCTAATGAGCTTTAGGGAAGGAAACATACCGCCCATTCTCAGTCTGGCCTATACCTCACTCAGTCACACACTTATTTGGTTGACTCTTAACTGCCCTCTGAAGTGGCCTAGCAAGCCACTCATTTGTATCAAGCCAGTAATTAGATATGGGCAGCAAATGCCAGCCTTACCAGTGATGCCCACATCTCAAGAATGAAAGTATTTGCATTTATATAGTGCCTCTCATGACCTCAGAATATCCCAAAGTGCCTTAAAACCAATGCAATACTTCTGAAGTGCAATGAAAGAATTTTTTTTAGAAACAGCGCTAAGATATTTAACCACAAACTGGTAATTTTCACATCATGAATATAAACACTTAACAGTATCTGTGTATAAGCAGGGCACCAGTCACACTTATTTGGATTTGCATAGGAGCTGGGCACCACTCTCACTTACTTGTATCTGCATAGGAGCTGGGCACCAGTCTCATTTACTTGTGTCTGCATAGGAGCTGAGCACAGTCTCATTTGTATCCGTGTATGAGCTGGGCACTGGTCTCACTTACCTGTGTCTGTGTATGAGCTTGATAGCCTCTGGACTCATGGGATTATGACTGGACATTAGGCTGCCACGTGGTGTGCTGGAAGCAGAGCAAGCAGGACTGATCTTGTCCATTCCAGGAAGGTCCTATGTGGAAAGATGGAATGTTCAGTGAGCTTAGCGTTTCTGTGACTGGTATCATAAGGTTCCTATTGTTGAAAGGTACTTATACAGATAAGTGACATCTCTGCAATTCACTGCATAATGCTCATAACAGTCTGAGTTCATTCTGCAACATTACCACAAGGAGGTTGCCATGACATCAAGCCAACTTCCCACTATGACATTAGGGGGACAGAGGTCTTCCTTCAACTCATCCTTCGAGCACCATGCATCTTTCAGGCGCTTGGCAAAATGGCCATTCTGTGAGGCTGGACAGTTAGTGTCAGAAGACTATTCTGTAGCAGAGACATCAGAGTCAAATTCAATCCTGTTTCCTCCTGATCCAACTATGGGGACCAATTTTCAACTGACATATGTAAGACAGCTCTAAATGGTTACAATCCCATCAGAGTGTTAATGGCACTCCATCCAATTTCCTGGATAAGCATATTTCACACTAGTCCCCAATTCAAGCAAATACTTGGACAGGTTTATGGAGCACAGTAGTGGGGCCAACTTAAAGAGGTATGTAACAATAAGGGGAGAACATTTCAGAAAGCCTCAAAAAGGCAACTCAGCCCAGGACCTACTTTTGCGAAGGCTGAAGGGATGAGGTCTAATAAATAACAATAAAAAGTGACAGGATAAGGTACCCTAGATGCAGGTTTCAGTCTGCAGGCAAGTGACTGGGCAATCCAGCACTCTTGGCCCCCTACTCGATGGCTGATGAATTTAAGGCAGTGCTGCTTGAAGTGGTTATGAGGAGGATAGCACTCTGTCTCATTACAGTACTGTCCCCATAGATCAGCACTGTAGTTTTCCTGCAAGGAGTTGCAGCCAACTTTTGAGATACAGCTGACCATACTGGCTGGATATGTGCCAATCCTATCTTGCTTAGTAACTTCTCTGCTGAGCCCTGAGAACAGTTCCACCACAGTTGTTGCCAGGTAGGTGCAACAATGCCAGCAAATATAGTTGGTGGCATCATGGTGGGTGCGATTGATCAGGCTTTGTGCCTTGCCTTCCTCCATGCAGTACGACATAAAGGTAAATTTGGGGGTGCCTTTAAGGAGCAATCCAGCAATAACTAATGGTCAAGAATCACATGACATAGTAACGTCATCATGCAGCTTCCTTTAGCAGAGGCACAGAGCCCTTTGAATGCAGCCTGACCTGCCTGGCATCGTGGTCCTTATCTTCCAAGCATATCAGATTGGTGGATTCCCATTGGGAAAACTACTGATGTTAGGAATAGTGCTTGGGCAAAAGATTCACTATTTAGTCCGACAGACTAAGTCCCAGTGGAATATTCCAGTGCTCTTTTGGCCGACTTCCCACCTTCCGCTCTCTGTAAACTTAAGTTCCTCCATGCCCATATCTTAACTCACATCAAGTCTCATGTACTCATCAACTCTGTGCTTGCTAACTATTATTAGCTCCTGTTCTGGCAATGCTCTATTTTAAAATGATCATTCTTGTGTTCAGATCTGTCCATGGCCTCAGTCCCTCCCTATCTCTGTAAACTCTTCTGGCCCTAGAACCCTCCATGTTCTCTGCGGACTTCCACTCTGTTCCTTTTCTGCATCACCAATTTCCATTGCTACACCACTGGTAGCCATGCTTCAGCTGCCTGGGCCCGAAGCTTCTTCACCTAGTTCTTCTCCTTTAAGACGCTCCTTAAAACCTACCTCTTTTATCAAGCCTTTGGTCACGTGTCCTAATATCTCCTTATGTAGCTCGGTGTCAAATTTTGTTTGACAATACTCTTAGAGTCATAGAGTTATACAGCACAGAAACAGGCCCTTCAGCCCATCGTGTCCGTGCTGGCCATCAAGCACCTAACTATTCTAATCCCATATTCCTGCACTTGGCCCGTCGCCTTGTATGCTATGGCGTTTCAAGTGCTCATCTAAATATTTCTTAAATGTTGTGAGGGTTCCTGCCTCTACCACCCCTTCAGGCAGTGCGCTCCAGATTCCAACCACACTCTGGGTGAAAAAATTTTTCCTCAAATCCTCTCTAAACCTCCTACCCCTTACCTTAAATCTATGCCCCCTGGTTATTGACCCCTCCGCTAAGGGAAAAAGTTTCTTCCTATCTAACCAATCAATGCCCCTCATAATTTTGTATACCTCAAGCATGTCCCCCTCAGCCTTCTCTGTTCTAAGGAAAACAACCCTGGCCTTTTCAGTCTCTCTTCATAGCTGAAATGCTCCAGCCCAGGCAACATCCTGGTGAATCTCTTGTGAATGTTTGTCTATGTTAAAGGCTCTATAAAAATGCATGTAGTTGTTGTTGGAAAAAATACAGAAAAGTAGGTCAGACCTGGTCTAAACAACAATAGGGGAGGCAGTGGCATAGTGGTATTGTCACTGGACTAGTAATGCAGAGACCCAGGGTATTGCTCTGGGGACACGGGTTCAAATCCCACCACAGCAGAAGGTGGAATTTGAATTCAATTAATAAATCTGGAATTAAAAACTAGTCTAATGATGGCCATGAAACCATTGTCGATTGTTGTAAAAACCCATCTGGTTCACTAATGTCCTTTAGGGAAGGAAATCTGCTGTCCTTACCTGGTCTGGCCTACATGTGAGTTCAGACCCACAGCAATGTGGTTGACTCTTACATGCCCTCTGAAATAGCCTAGCAAGCCACTCAGTTGTATCTAACCGCTACAAAGTCAATAAAAAGGAATGAAACCGGACCGACCACCCGGCATCGACCTCGGCACCGGAAACGACAACGGCAAACCCAGCCCCGTCAACCCTGCAAAGTCCTCCTCACTAATATCTGGGGGCTTGTGCCAAAGTTGGGAGAGCTGTCCCACAGACTAGTCAAGCAACAGCCTGACATAGTCATACTCACAGAATCATACCTTACAGACAATATCCCAGACACTGCCATCACCATCCCCAGGTATGTCCTGTTCCGCCGGCAAGACAGTCCCACCAGAGGTGGTGGTACAGTGGTATACAGTAGGGAGGGAGTCCTCAACATCGACTCTGGACCCCATGAAGTCTCATGGCATCAGATCAAACATGGACAAGGAAACCTCCTGCTGATTACCACCTAACCCCCTCCCTCAGCTGATGAGTCAGTACTCCTCCATGTTGAACACCACTTGGAGGAAGCACAGAGGGTGGCAAGGGCACAAAATGTACTCTGGATGGGGGACTTCAATGTCCATCAACAAGAGTGGCTCGGTAGCACCACTACTGACTGAGCTGGCCGAGTCCTAAAGGACATATCTGCTGGACTGGGTATGCGGCAGGTGGTGAGGGAACCAACAAGAGGGGAAAACATACTTGACCTCGTCCTCACAAATCTGCCTGCCGCAGATGCATCTGTCCATGATAGTATTGGTAGGAGTGTCCACCGCACAGTCCTTTTGGAGACCAAGTCCCGCCTTCACATTGAGGATACCCTCCATCGTGTTGTGTGGCACTACCACCGTGCTAAATGGGATAGATTTTGAACAGATCTAGCAAGGCAAAACTGAGCATCCATGAGGTGCTGTGGGCCATCAGCATCAGCAGAATTGTACTCAACCACAATCTGTAACCTCATGGCCCGGCATATCCCCCACTCTACCATTACCATCAAGACAGGAGACCAACCCTGGTTCAATGAAGAGTGCAGGAGGGCATGCCAGGAGCAGCACCAGGCATACCTCAAAATGAGGTGTCAACCTGGTGAAACTACAACACAGGACTATCTGCATGCCATACTGCATAAGCAGCATGTGATAGACAGAGCTAAGCGATCCCATAACCAATGGATCAGATCTAAGCTCTGCAGTCCTGCCACATACAGCCGTGAATGGTGGTGGACAATTAAACAACTAACTGGAGGAGGTGGCTCCACAAATATCCCCATCCTCAATGTGATGGGGGAGCCCAGCACATCAGTACGAAAGATAAGGCAGAAGCATTTGCAACAATCTTCAGCCAGAAGTGCCAAGTTGATGATCCATCTCGGCCTCCTCCTGAAGTCCCCAGCATCACAGATGCCAGACTTCAGTCAATTCGATTCACTCCGCGTGATATCAAGAAACGACTGAAGGCACTGGATACTGCAAAAGCTATGGCCCTGACAATATTCCGGCAATAGTACTGAAGACCTGTGCTCCAGAATTTGCCGCGTCCCTAGCCAAGCTGTTCCAGTACAGCTACAACACTGGCATCTACCCTGCAATATGGAAAATTGGCCAGGTATGTCCTGTACACAAAAAGCAGGACAAGTCCAACCCGGCCAATTACCGCCCCATCAGTCTGCTCTCAATCATCAGTAAAGTGATGCAAGGTGTCATCAACAGTGCCATCAAGCGGCACCTGCTTAGCAATAACCTGCTCAGTGACGCTCAGTTTGGGTTCCGACAGGGCCACTCAGCTCCTGACCTCATTACAGCCTTGGTTCAAACATGGACAAAAGAGCTGAAATCAAGAGGTGAGGTGAGAGTGACTGCCCTTGACATCAAGGCAGCATTTGACCGTGTATGGCATCAAGGAGCCCCAGCAAAACTGAAGTCAATGGGAATCAGGGGGAAAACCCTCCGCTGGCTGGAGTCATACCTAGCGCAAAGGAAGATGGTTGTGGTTGTTGGAGGTCAATCTTCTGAGCTCCAGGACATCACTGCAGGAGTTCCTCAGGGTAGTGTCCTAGGCCCAACCATCTTCAGCTGCTTCATCAATGATCTTCCTTCAATCATAAGGTCAGAAGTGGGGATGTTCGGTGATGATTGCACAATGTTCAGCACCATTCGTGACTCCTCAGATACTGAAGCAGTCCGTGTAGAAATGCAGCAAGACCTGGACAATATCCAGGCTTGGGCTGATAAGTGGCAAGTAACATTCGCAGCACATAAGTGCCAGGCAATGATCATCTCAAACAAGAGAGAATCTAACCATCTCCCCTTGACATTCAACGGCATTACCATCGCTGAATTCCCCATTATCAACATCCTAGGGGCTACCATTGACCAGAAACTGAACTGCAGTAGCCATATAAATACCATGGCTATAAGAGCAGGTCAGAGGCTAGGAATCCTGAGGCGAGTAACTCACCTCCTGACTCCCCAAAGCCTGTCCACCAAATACAAGGCACAAGTCAGGAGTGTGATGGAATATTCTCCACTTGCCTGGATGGGTGCAGCTCCAACAACACTCAAGAAGCTCGACACCATCCAGGACAAAGCAGCCCGCTTGACTGGCACCCCATCTACAAACATTCACTCCCTCCACCACCAACGCACAGTGGCAGCATTGTGTACCATCGTGGGCGGCACAGTGGCGCAGTGGTTAGCACCGCAGCCTCACAGCTCCAGCGACCCAGGTTCAATTCTGGGTACTGTCTGGGTGGAGTTTGCAAGTTCTCCCTGTGTCTGCATGGGTTTTGTCCGGGTGCTCCCGTTTCCTTCCACAGCCAAAAGACTTGCAGGTTGATAGGTAAATTGGCCATTATAAATTGCCCCAAGTATAGGTCGGTGGTAGGAGAATATAGGAACAGGTGAGGATGTGGTAGGAATATGGGATTAGTGTAGAATTAGTATAAAATGGGTGGTTAATGGTCGGCACAGACTTGGTGGGCCGAAGGGCCTGTTTCAGTGCTGTATCTCTAAATCTAAAAAAATCATCTAAAAAATGCACTGCAGCAATGCACCAAGGCTCCTTAGACAGCACCTTCCAAACCCACGACCTCTATCAACTAGAAGGACAAGGGCAGCAAATGCATGGGAACACCACCACCTGCAAGTTCCCCTCCAAGTCACACACCATCCTGACTTGGAACTATATCGCCGTTCCTTCACTGTCGCTGGGTCAGGAAATTGCAGATCATCCAGGACTGGATGTGAAATAAGCAGTGTAACAACAGAGATAGCGGATGGGTCAAGAGAGGTGGTTGATAACTGGAGCTTGGTGAAATCAGCATATATGTGGAAATTGATCCCATATCTGCGAATGATGCAGCCAAGGGGCAGCATCTAGATGAAGAAACGGAAGGGGCCAAGCAAGTTCCTTAGGGAACTCTAAAAATAACAGTGGTGGAACAGGAAATGAAGCCATTTTTGGCAGTGCTCTATCTACAATTGGACAGTTAAGAGTGGAACCAAGTAAAGACTATCCTAATGAGCTGGACAATGGAGGAAAGCAGTTGGAGAAGGATGCTGTGAATGACCATGTCAAAGGCTGTAGAGTAGTAGGGGAGGACAAGGGGCGATAATGCACCACTGTCACAACCACAAAGAGTAATTTGTGACTTTTGATAGGGCCATTTCAGTCCCTTACTTGTGCCCTTTAAATGAACTGCCCCCTATATCTGACTCCCTAGTAGCCTAGACACCCAATTTCCTGGATGTGGTATTCATTTGGGAGTCTTGCTATGTCAGCAAGTCTCTCCCACCTTTTGCATTGATTAACAAAAGCTCCGACCTGTTTGTGACAGGAGCTTCCAAAGCCTGCACCAACCCGACAACAACAACTTGTATTCATAAAGCACCTTTAACATAGTAAACCATCCCAAGGCACTTCACAGGAGTGTTATCGAACAAAATTTGACACTGAGCCACAGGAGAAGATATTAGGGCAGACAACCAAAAGTTTGGTCAAACAGGTAGCTTTGAAGGAGTGCCTTAAAGAAGGATAGAGAGGTAAACAGGTGGAGAGGTTTAGGAGGGAATTCAAGAGCTTAGGGTCTTGGCAGCAGAAGGTACAACTGCCAATGATGGAAAGATTAAAATCAGGGGGGTTCAAGAGTGAACACAGATGATGGGGGAATGGGACTTGGTGCGAGTTAAGAAATGGGCAGTAGAGTTTTGGATGACCTCTGTTATATGGAGGGTAGAAAGTGGGAGACCAGTCAGGACTGTGTTGGAATAGTCAAGAAAAAAATGACTTGCATTTATATAGCGCTTCTGGAGACCACCGGAGATTTAAAAGCGCTTTACAGCCAATGTAGTACTTTTGAAATACAGTCATTGTTGTAATGTAGGAAACGCTAGAGGTAACAAAGTCATGGATGAGGGTTTCATCAGCTGAGGCAGGGACAGAGTCGGGAGATGTTATGAAGGTGGAAATAGGCGGTCTTGGTGATGGCACGGAGATGTGGTCAGAAGGTTGCAAACAGTCTGGTCCAGCCTCAGGCAGTTGCCAGAGAGAGGAATGGAACATTCAACTGGATGCACTCAACTGAATTTCTCCCAACATTACACTCGTCTGTCCCTGTCTTCAAAATTAGCTCCATGGGCTTTTCCAGTAGGGGTGAGTGGACAGTGAACAGACGGGGGAATCACAGTTAATTTCTTCCTTCCAACCAGAGGTGCTGAGGGCAACTATATTTCCCCTACTGTAGGCCTGTTTGAGATTGGCACAGGCTGGGGAATGAACCCAGGCACTTTCTGGACAGTATGCCACAGTACCACACCGGACAGTTTTGTTACACACTGAGTCATCAGTGGAGCTTAAAGACCCCGAAACAAACAGCACTCATCAGCAAACAGGTGAGGATGGTGACAGAAAATAATCTCCAGGGGGTTCTGACACAACAGCCTCACTGTACTGTTAACTTGTTTTTCCACTTTGCCACAAATGAACACAAATATCTGTCTGAAACATAAACATCATGGAAATAATCTGTCTCTTTCAGATCACTCAGTAAGTGAGCAAACTACATGCAGAGAATTGCCATGGAAACAGTACCCTCTGGCTGTGTCTGCATGTTCCTCTGACTTCTTAAAGTCGTGCTTCTGATTAATCAGGATGCCTGGCTAGTTTATAATGCTGTACAGTCCTTTTAAGGCACACTGCACTAATTCGGGATGATATATGAGCTGTGAGTTTGGATTTGATTCTCTTTTTACAACATTCCCAAATATCAAAATATAAAAGGGCTGGAGAGGAACATACAGTGGGAGGGGGAGGATCCAGTCGTTGTGGTCCATGTAGGTACCAACGACATAGGCAGGACAAGGAAAGAGGTTCTGCTTAGTCAGTATGAGGAACTAGGTGCCAAATTAAGAAGCAGAACCTCAAAGGTAATAATCTCTGGATTATTACTTGAGCCACGTGCAAATTGGCATAGGGAAAATAAGATTAGAGAAATGAATGTGTGGCTCAAAGACTGGTGTGGTAGAAGTGGGTTCCGGGTCGTGGGGCAAATGGCACCAGGACTGGGGAAAGTGGTGGCTGTACCATTGGGACGGTCTACACCTGAACCATGCTGGGGCCGGTGTTCTAGCGAGCCGCTAGGGAAGTAGAAAGGGTTTTAAACTGAGTAGTAAGGGCAAGGGATCAAATTTGGGAAGATATGGTCAGTCAAGGAGAAGAGATAAGGCAATGGAGAAAGGTATTAATATGGGAAATGATAAACAGACTGTTACAGGAAGGGACAGAGCGTACAAATCTCAGAGTAAATCAACAGATAAGGCTTGAGGTTACAAAAATAATAAAAGGACACAATTAAAGGCGCTGTATCTGAATGCACATAGCATTCAAAACAAAACAGATGAATTGAGAGCGCAAATAGAAATAAATAAGTACGATCTGATAGTCATTACAGAGACATGGCTGCCGGACGACATAGATTGGGACCTGAATATGGAAGGATACATGGCATTTAGGAAGGACAGGAAGCCAGGAAAGGTGGAGGGGTAGTTCTGTTAATTAATGATATCAGATGGGCAGAGGTAGCCTAGATGAGGAGTACATAGAATGTTTTCAGGATAATTTCTTGGAACAATAGGTTCTGGAGCCAACCAGAGAGCAGGCTATACTAGACCTGGTACTGTGCAATGAGATAGGATTAATTAATGACCTCATAGTTAAGGTGCCTCTAGGTAGCAGCAATCATAATATGATTGAATTTTGCATTCAGTTTGAGGGAGAGAAGAGTGGGTCCAAGACGAGTATTTTAAACTTAAATAAGGGCAATTATGAAGACATGAAAGCAGAGCTAGCTAAAGTGAACTGGCAAATCAGATTAAGGGATGTCAATAGAAATGCAGTGGCAGACATTTAAGGGGATATTTCAGAATACACAGAATAGATATATTTCAACGAGAAAGAAAAATTCCAAGGGTGGGACCCACCATCTGTGGTTAACTAAAACAGTTAAAGATAGTATCAAACTTACAGAAAAAGCCTATAATAGCACAAAGAAGGGAGGCAGGTCAGAAGATTGGACAGAATATAAAAAAACAGCAAAGAAGGACTAAAAGATTGATAAGGAAGGTAAAATTAGAGTACGAGAGAAAGCTCGCTAGAAATATAAAGACAGACAGTAAGAGTTTCGATAGATATTTTAAAAATAAAAGAGTTAACAAAATGAGTGTTGGTCCTGTAAAAGTGAGTCTGGGGAATTAATAATGGATAATAAGGAGATGGCAGAAGAATTGAGCAAATATTTTGCATCGGTCTTCACTATTGAGGATACAAGTAACATTATTAGCTGTAAGTCAGGAAATGGAAGGGAGGGAGGAACTCAAGAAAATTACAATCACCAGGGAAGTGGTACTGAACAAATTGTTGGAGCTGCAGGCTGACAAGTCCCCAGGTCCTGATGGACTTCATCCTAGGGTCTTAAAAGAAGTGGCTAGTGAGATAGTTGATGCGTTAGTTTTAATTTTCCAAAATTCCCTTTAGATTGGAAAATAGTTAATGTAACTCCTTTATTCAAAAAGGGAGGGAGACAAAGCAGGAAACTACAGGCCAGTTCGCTTAACATCTGTCTTGGGGAAAATATTAGCAGCTATTATTAAAGATGTTATAGCAGGGCATTTAGAAAAATTCAAGGTAATCAGGCAGAGTCAACATGGTTTTGTGAATGGGAAATCATGTTTATCCAATTTATTGGACTTCTTTGAGGGAGTTACATGTGCTGTGGATAAAGGGGAACCAGCGGATATATTGTACTTAGATTTCCAGAAGGCATTTGATAAGGTGCCACATCAAAGGTTATTGCAGAAAATAAAAGCTCATGGTGTAGGGGGTAACATATTGGCATAGATAGAAGATTGGTTAGCCAACAGGAAACAGAGAGTAGGCATAAATGGGTCATTTTCTGGCAAGATGTAACGAGTGGTGTGCCGCAGGGATCTGTGTTGGGGCCTCAACTTTTTACAATTTATATAAATAACTTAGATGAAGGGACCGAAGGTATGGTTGCAAATTTTGCTGATGACACGAAGATAGGTAGGAAAGTAACTAGTGAAGAGGACATAAGGATGCTACAAAGGGATATAGATAGGTTAAGTGAGTGGGCAAAGACCTGGCAAATGGAGCATAATGTGGGAAAGTATAAAATTGTCCGCTTTGGCAGGA
Source organism: Heterodontus francisci (assembly GCF_036365525.1). Taxonomy (NCBI): domain Eukaryota; kingdom Metazoa; phylum Chordata; class Chondrichthyes; order Heterodontiformes; family Heterodontidae; genus Heterodontus; species Heterodontus francisci. The sequence continues at coordinate 15,138,677 of NC_090389.1, read as the reverse complement.
AGAATAAAAAAGAAGTATATTATCTAAATGGTGAGAGATTGCAGAGCTCTGAGATGCAGAGGGATCTGGGTGTCCTAGTGCATGAATCGCAAAAGGTTAGTATGCAGGTACAGCATGTAATTAGGAAAGCTAATAGAATGTTATTGTTAATCATGAGGGGAATTGAATACAAACGTAGGGAGGTTATGCTTCAGCTATACAGGGCATTGGTGAGACCAGATCTGGAGTACTGTGTACAGTACTGGTCTCCTTACGTAAGGAAGGATGTAAATGCGTTGGAGGCAGCACAGAGAAGGTTTTCTAGACTAATACCTGGAATGGGTGGCCTGTTTTACGAGGAAAGATTGGATAGGCTAGGCTTGTTTCCGCTGGAATTTAGAAGAGTAAAAGGCGACTTGATTGAAACATATAAGATCCTTCCTGAGGGGTCTTGACAGGGTGGATGTGGAGAGGATGTTTCCCCTTGTGGGAGAATCACGAATGAGGGGTTACTGTTTAAAAATAAGGGGTCGCCCATTTAAGACAGAGACGAGGAGAAATTTTTTCTCGCAGAGGGTCATGAGTCTTTGGAATTCTCTTCCTCAAAAGGCAGTGGAAGCAGAGTCTTTGAATATTTTTAAGAGATAGATAGATTCTTGATAAGCAATGGGGTGGAAGGTTATTGGGGGTAGGTAGAAATGTGGAGTAATCAGTTCAGCCATGAAGTTATTGCATGGCAGAGCAGGCTTGAGGGATCGAGTAGCCTACTCCTGCTCCTAATTCATATATACTTATGTTCGTATCATCAATTTAACAATCCTGCGCTCTCAGTACAGAGCCTTGCTTGATGGATCAAAGAACTGACAGTAGTGTTGTAGTCCTATGTCCAACCCACACTCTTGTTGAGCTAGGCCCCCTACTGGGAGTCACTGAAGTTACCCTTTAGGTGAATGCCAATGAATCTCAATACTACCGAGAAGCAATGGGCCTTCACCTCTGAGATTTGGATTCAGATCCATCCCAGACCAAAGATATAAAAGTCTCCCTTCTATGGAGGCTGTAAGGGACCCATGTGAAATTAGTTTGAGTGGGTATGGACCCACAGCATAAAAACATTTGGCACAAAATCAGGAAAGTTGCTCAGCGAACCACAGCATGTTTGGTAAAGAGAATGGAAGTTGGGGATGAGCCACATTGTTGGAACAGAGCTTTTAAAAATTCATTCTTGAAATGTGGAGTTCACTGGCAAGGCTGTCATTTATTTCCCATTGCTTATCTCTCCTTGAGAAGGTGAGCCACCTTCTTGAACAGCGACACACTTTATGGCGAATGTCCTCCCACAATGTTGTTAGGTTGAGCGTTGCAGGATTTTGATCCAGGGATAATGAAAGAATGGTGATATACTTCCAAGTCAGGATGGCATGTGACTTGGATATCAGGATGTTTCCATAAGTCTGCTGCCCTGTTCCTTCTAGGTGGTGGAGACCATGGGTTTGGGAGGTGCTGCCATGCATCCTGTAGATACTACACATTTTATTAGAGAGAGTTTTACTCTGCATCTAACTGTACTGTATATAGTCTGCGGGAACGGTGGCATAGTGGTCATGCTACTGGACTAGTAATCCAGAGGCCTGGACTAATGCTCCACAGACATGATTCAAATCCCACCATGGCAGCTGGGGAAATTTAAATTTAATTAAATAAATCTGGAATAAAAAGCTAGTCCCTTGACCAATGTCGTAAAAACCCATCTGATTCACTAATGTCCTTCAGTGAAGGAAATCTGCCATCCTTAACCCATCTGGCCTACCATGTTACTCCAGACCCACAGCAATGTGGCTGACTCATGAGGGGTCTGGACAGAGTAGATAGGGAGAAACTGTTCCCACTCATGAAAGGATCGAGAACGAGAGGGCACAGATTTAAAATAATGAATAGAGAAGCAAAAGTGACATGATGAAAAACCTTTTCACGCAGCGAGTGGTCAAGGTCTGGAATGACGTGCCTGAGAGTGTGGTGGAAGCAGGTTCAATTGAAGCATTTAAAAGGGAATTAGACTTTTATATGAAAAGGAAGAATGTGCAGGGTTACTGGGAGAAGGCGGGGGAATGGCAGTAAGTGAATTGCTCTTTTGGAGAGCTGGTGCGGACACGAAGGGCCGAATGACCGCCTTCTGCACTGTAACAATTCTGTGATTCTGTGTGAAATGGCCACTCAGATGTATTAAACAGCTACAGAAAAGTCAAATAAGAATAAAATAGGATGGTCCACCTGGCATTGACCTCGGCATCAGATATGAAAAGGCATATCCTGCCAGTTGACCCTACAAAGTCCTCTTCACTAGGAGAATTGTGCCAAAATTGGGAGAGTTGTCAAGCAACAGCCTGACATAGTCATACTCACCGAATCATACCTTACAGCCAATGTCTCAGACTCCTCCAACACCATCCTGGGTATGTCCTGTCTCACCAGCAGCCCAAACCGACCAGAGGTGGCCACAGAGGTATATAATCAGGAGGGAGTGGTACTGGGAGTCCTCAACATTGACTCCGGACCCCATGAAATCTCATGGCATCAGGTCAAACATGGGCAAGGAAACCTCCTGTTGATTACCACCTACTGACTCCCCTCAACTGATGAATCAGTACTCCTCCATGTTGAACACCAAATTGGAAGAGCCACAGAATATATTCTGGATGGGGGATTTCAATGTACATCACCAAGTACAGCTCGGCAGCACCGCTACCTAACCAAGCTGCCCGAGTCCAGAAGGACATATCTGACAGACTGGGCCTGCAGTAGGTGGTGAGAGAACCAACATGAGAAAAAACATATTTGTCCTCATCCTCATCAATCTACCTGTCACAAATGCATCTGTCCATGAGAGTATTGGTAGTTGCAGTGACCACTGCACAATCCTTGTGGAGATAAAGTCCCATCTTCAAACTAAGGACACCCTCCATCATACTGTGTGGTACTACCACTGTGCTTCATGAGATAGATTCAGAACAGATCTAGCAACTCAAATCTGGGCATCCATGAGGAGCTTATGGGCCATCAGCAGAAGCAGAATTGTACTCAACCACAATCTATAACCTCATGGCCCAGCATATCCAGAGATAGGCACCAACATGTTGCAACACAGACATTTCACAAAATTATTGACTCAGCCACGGACATGGGGGCAATTAATCTGGATATAAAGTATATAGCCAACCTACTGCCATCAAAACACAGTCCGATTTAAAACAAATTTCTCCCTATTTAGTGAGATTCCCGGCAATGTTTTTGCTTGCACGAATAGTCAATATCTGCCTGCACACTTACAACATAAGAACTAGGAGCATGAGTAAGTAATTCAGCCCCTCGAACCTGCTCCGCCATTCAATACGATCATGGCTGATATGATCTTGGCCTCAACTCCACTTTCCTGCCCGTTCTCCATAACTTTTCAACCCATTTCTAATTAAAAATCTGTCTATCTCCTCCTTAAATTTACTCAATGTCCCAGCATCCACTGCACTCTGGGGTAGTGAATTCCACAGATTCATGACCCTTTGAGAGAAGTAATTTCTCCTCATCTGTGTTTTAAATCTGCTACCTCTTATCCTAAAACTCTGACCTCTCGTTCTAGATTGCCCCACCAGAGGAAACATCCTCTCTATGTCTACTTTGTCAATCCCCTTAATCATCTTATATACCGCAATTAGATCTCCTCTCATTCTTCTAAACTCCAGAGAGCAAAGGCCTAAACTGCTCAATCTCTCTTCATAAGACAAGCCCCCCATCTCTGGAATCAATCTGGTGAACCTCCTCTGAACTGCCTCCAATGCAACCACATCCTTTCTCAAGTAAGGGGACCAAAACTGTACGCAATACTCCAGGTCTCACTAATGTCTTGTACAGTTGCAGCAATACTTCCCTACTTTTATATTCTATTCCTTTGGCAATAAATGCCAAAATTCCATTTGCCTTCCTTATTACCTGCTGTACCTGCAAACTAGTTTTCTGCAATTCATGCACGAGGACACCCAGATCCCTCTGCACTGAAGCACTCTGAAGTTTCTCTCCATTTAGATAATAATTTACCTTTCTATTCTTCCGACCGAAATTGATAACCTCACACTTATCCACGTTAAAATCCATCTGCCAAATTTTGACCCATTTATCTAATCTATCCATATCCATTTGGAGATTTCTTATTTCTTCATTGCAACTTACTGTCCCACATATTTTAGTGTCATCTGCAAATTCGGCTATAGTACCTTCTATCCCTGCATCCAAGTCATTAATATATATTGTAAATAGTTGCGGCCCGAGGACCGAACCCTGTGGCACCCCACTAGTTACATCTTGCCAACCAGAAGACCCATTTATCCCGACTCCGTTTTCTGTTGGTTAGCCAATCCTCTATCCAAGCTAATAAATTGCCCCTAACCCCATGTGAACTTACCTTGTGTATTAACCTTTTGTGCGGCACCTTATCAAATGCCTTCTGGAAGTCCAGATATACTACATCTACAGGATCCCCATTATCCACTTTGCCTGTTACAGCTTCGAAGAACTCTAGCAAATTAGTCAAACACGATTTACCCTTCATAAAACCATGCTGAGTCTGATGGATTGTGTTTTGACTTTCTAAATGTCCTGTTATTACTTCCTTAATAATGGATTCTAACAATTTCTCAATGACAGATGTTAAACTAACTGGTCTATAGTTTCCTACTTTCTGTCTCCCTCCCTTTTTGAATAACGGCATTACATTAGCTTTTTTCCAATCCACTGGAACCTTTCCCGTATCCAGAGAATTTTGGAATATTATAACCAATGGATCCACTGTCTCCACTGCCACTTCCTTTAAGACCCTAGGATGTAGGCCATCAGGCCCTGGGGACCTGTCTGCCTTCAATCCCAATAGTTTGTTCAGTACTTATTCCCTAGTGATGATGATTGTTCTAAGTTCCTCCCTTTCTATAACCTCTGCATTACCTGGTACTATTGGGATGGTACTAGTGTCCTCCACCATGAAAACTGAAGCAAAATACTGATTTAGTGTCTCTGCCATTTCTGTGTTCCCTTCTATTAACTCCCCAGTCTCATCCTCCAAAGGACCAACATTCACTTTAGCTACTCTCTTCCCTTTTATATACTTATAGAAGCTTTAGCTATCCGTTTTTATATTTCGCGCTAGTTTTCTTTCATAATTTACCTTTGAAAGTTTCCCAATCTTCCAGCCTGCCACTGGCCTTTGCAATATGGCATACCTTAGTTTTTGTCTTTATGTTATCCTTAACTTCCTTGCTTAGCCATGGATGTTTTTTCTCCCTCCTAGAATCTTTCTTCCGCTCTGGAATATATTTTAGTTGGGATAAATTGAATATCTCCTTAAACATCTGCCACTGCTCGTCAATTGTCCTACCTTGTAGTCTTCCTGCCCAGGCCACTAGGGCCTAATCGGTCCTCATGCCTATATAATTACCTTTGTTTAACTCCAGAACACTCGTGTGGGACTCCAGCTTCCCACCCTCAAACTGAATTTGAAATTCTAGCATGCTTTGATCACTTTTCCCTAGAGGATCCTTAACAATGAGATAATTTATTAATCCCACCTCATTACACAACACCAAATCTAGAATAGCCTGCTCCCTGGTTAGTTCCACAACATATTGCTCCAAAAAACAATCTCTAATGCATTCAATGAACTTTCCCTCGAGGCTACCCTTGCCAATTTGACTAATCCAGTCTATATGCATATTAAAATCACCCATGATTATTGCTGTACCTTTCTTACAAGCCCCCAGTATTTCCTGTTTTATACTGTGCCCCACTGCGGAACTACTGTTTGCGGACCTATAGATTACTCCCGCCAGAGACTTCTTTCCCTTGCTATTTCTTATTCCTACCCAGACTGATTCTACGCCTTGATCTCCAGTGCCTATATCGTTTCCCACTACAGCACTGATCTCTTCCTTCGCTAACAAAGCTGCACCACCTACTTTTCCTTCCTGTCTATCCTTCCGAAATACTGAGTACCCTTGGATATTCAATTCCCAAACATGGTTTCCCTGCAACCACGTCTCAGTAATCGCCACTAAATCATACCCATTTGTCTCTATTTGCACTGTTAACTCATTTATTTTATTCTGAATGCTTCGTGCATTCAGATACAAAGCCTTTAAGTTTGTTCTATTATTAAATTTCCCTACTCTTGTATGATTCCTTGGTGCAATATGATGTTCATACGTTCAGTCCCTTCCTTTTATTTTCTGGTAACAATCAGCCTCATCACTAATCTGCACTCCTACCTTCTCCTTTAACTTCCTATTTTCCCATGCAAATGAACCCTTCCCCCCCACTATTTAGTTTAAAGCCCTACCTACAGCCCTAGTTATGAGATTCGCCAGGACTCTGGTCCCAACATGATTCAGGTGGAGCCCGTCCCATCGGAACAGCTTCCTCCTTCCCTAGTACTGGTGCCAATGTCCCAAGACTTCAAACCCATTTCTCCCACACCAATCTTTGAGCCACGCATTTACCTCTTTAATCTTATTGACCCTTTGCCAATTTGCTCGTGGCTCAGGTAGTAATCCAGAGATTATTACCTTTTTGGTTCTGCTTTTTAATTTAGCCCCTAGCTGTTCATATTCCCTCAGCAGAACCTCTAACCTCGTTCTACCTATATCATTGGTACCTACATGGACCACGACAACTGGATCTTTCCCATCCCACTCCAGGTTCCTCTGCAGCCCAGATGAGATATCCTGAACCCTGGCACCAGGTAGGCAACGCAGCCTTCGGGACTTTCGATGCTGGCCACAGAAAACAGTGTCTATGCCCCTAACTATACCATCCCCGATTACGACTACATTTGTCTTTTCGCCCCCCACTTGAATGGCTCCCTGTACCACGGTGCTGTGGTCAGTTTGCTCATCCTCCCTACAGTCCCTGCTCTCGTCCACACAGGGAGCAAGAATCTCAAACCCGTTGGACAAGGACAATGGCTGAGGCTCCTCCGGTCCCGCTGCTCCTTGGGCTCTGCTCCTCTCTATCTCTCTCCCACACAGGTTTTGATGTAGTGATGCGGAGAATCTGGATAGATGTCCATCAGTCAGGAGTGATCTTGATCTCTTTGACTCCCCTCTCGCTCACTCTCTCTCCCTTTGTGTGAATCCCTAACCCCTTTCTATGTCCATCTCTCTCCTCTCTCTCTCTCCCTCTCTCTCCTCCCTGTGTCCATCCCTCTTTCTCTCTCCTCTCTCTCTCCCTCCCCTCCCTTTCTCGCTTCCCCTCTCCCTCTCTTCTCCCTCTCACTTCTCTCTCCCTCTTCCCCCTCTCTCTCTCCCCTCATCCCCTCTCTCTCCCGCTCCCCCCTCTCCCCCTCTCTCCCCACCCCCTCACCCCGCCCTCTCCCTCTCCTCTCTCTCCCACCTCTCTCTCTCTGACAGTTACTGGGAGTGGCAAGAGCAGTTTCTGAACTTTGGACAGATTTGGGTTTTCTGACGTGCTTTAAAAAAAATTGGAAACTGCCGGAAAACCCCAAATCTGTCCGAAGTTCATAAACTGCTGTTCCCACTCCCAGCACCTGTCGGCTGTGAAACTGACACTTGTGTTTTTTTTACAGCCGTTCTGGTCGTAAAGAAGAAGCCAATGGGAAATTTCTAGTCCCTGAAATTACCAGTCAGGGACCTCAAAATGTTTTACCATGTTCACTGATGTCTGTATACGGACACATAGCCAACCCCTGAACATATCCCTCACGCGACAATTTCCATTAAGCCAAGGGACCAATCCTGGTTAAATGAAGAGTGTCGCACAGCATGCCAGGAGCAGCATCAGGCATACCTAAAAATGAGGTACAAACCTGATGAAGTTACAACACAGACAGTAGACACAGCATGGTATAGGCAAAGCTAAGTGATCCCACAACTAACGGATTGGATCAAAGGTCTGCAGTCCTGCCACATCCAGTTGTAAATGGTGGTAAACAATAAAACAACTAACGGGAGGAGGAGGCTCCACGGACATCCATTCTCAATGATGGTGTAGCCCAGCACATCAGTGCAAAACACAAGGCTGAAGCGTTTGCAACCATATTCAGCTAGATATGTCAGCAGCTACATAAATATTTTGGTTATAAGAGCACGTCAAAGGCTGGGAATTCTGTGGTGAGTAACTCACCTTTTGATTCCCCAAAGCCTGTTCACCATTGACACGGCACAAATCAGGAGTGTGGTGGAATATTCCCCACTTGCCTGAAGAATTGCAGCACCAACAGCACTTAAGAAGCTCGACACCATCCAGGACAAAGTAGCCCACTTGATCGGCACCCTATCCACCACGTTAAACATTCACTCCCTTTGCCACTGACACACAATGACAGCAGTGTGTACCATCTACAAGACGCACTGCAGCAACTTGCCAAGCCTCCTTCGACAGCATCTTTCAAACCCATCACCTCTACCACCTAGCAGAACAAGGGCAGCAGACGCATGGGAACACCACCATCTTCAAGTTCCCCTCCATGTCACACACCATCCTGACTTGGAAATATATCGCCGTTCCTTCACTATCATTGGGTCAAAATCCTGGAACTCCCTTCCTAACAGCACTGTGGGTGTCGGTTCAAGAAGGCAGCTCACCACCACCTTCTCAAGGGCAATTCGGGATTGGCAATAAATGCAGGCCTTGCCAGAGATACCCACATCCTAGCAACAATTTTTTAAAAATGCCTGAAGTGAGCAACCTTGATGAGTACAAAACAAACATAAAGTTAAAAAAATTTTACATTTGCCTTCAGACACATTCACTCAAATTTGACTATAGAGTCAGTGGGACAGATACTCACCTGGCAAAGGCTGGACCTCATCACCTGGAACTGATCTATCAGCTTCTTATGCAGGGGTCGCATTTCTGGATGCACTAATTTCTCATGCATTGCCAATCCCACTCCAAGGATATGAACCTGGGGACAGGAATGACAACATGGACACTTTTCAAATATTCATTAAAAAAAAAAATTAAGTTGCTGTCTCCACAGATATACCCCTCCAGCTGGCTTGATGGTACAGTCTGGATTACTACCACAGCTTCTACTCTAGTTGGCATGGTGGCACAGTCTGGTTCATTACCATGGCTCCCTATCTAGCTGACGGGGGTGGCCCAGACAGTTCCTGCTGCACCTGACAAAGTAGAGGAGTCCAGGTCATTACCTCCTTTGTCGAGCACCTTTACCATCATTGGTATCACAATGTTCACCTAGTTTGAGGTGTGCCAGGCACCAGGGGTGGAATCTTATGAGTGCCGTGGTGTTACCAACCGCGGGACCAGAAGTTGTTGTAACATATGCTCCCGCCACAAATCCCGTTTCCCACGCGATTTTGTATTTAAATTAGCCATGTGGCAACAGGCACAGGGAACACGTGGGATCATGCAGCAGGGGCAGCCTGTCATTGGTGGAACCCACTGTCACTGCTGCAAGCACCATGATCGCCACAGATATAAATCATTCTGTACTTGCAACCTCAAAGATCAGCAGCCTTCCTTTCATATATCTTCAGACCAGCTTAAATTGAAGCTTTTACTTAAATCAAAATGTTTTTGCCTCCCTCATTTTGTGAAAGTCACCACCAACTTCATATCATTTATTTTCCCGACAGCCAAAGTGAATGACATGTCAGCCAGCAGGTAGCGTCCCGCCCCATGATTCAGTGATGCCTCCCTGCAGATCCTCTTCCAGGCCGTCAGGGAAAGGCGGGAGGTCCTCTTGCCTGCAGATGGAATCCGAAGACCCTCCCACCTGACCAAGGCAGCCAGGATGGAGGTCGTGGAGAAAGTCTCGAACCGTGGGGTAACGCTTGGAACATGGGTGCAGTGCCACAAGTGAATCAATGACTTTCTCAGATCAGTGAGGGTAAGTGGTCCTGGCGAGGCTGCTCCATTGATTTCTTCCATGGCTCCGTGCCTTTCAGGCTGAGGGTACGCAAGGAATGCAGTGGAATGCGTGAACAGCCTTGGTGCCATCTACTAAATGATGAAGATTGGCATTGTTTATGTGATTGGATGTGTTGTGCGAAAGCTAATGCAGAATGAGTGATGTTTATGCATGTATGAAATGGTTGTGATGCATCATTTGTCATGGCATTAAATCTGCACTGTCTGCTGCAGGATAAAGGAAGTCAAAACCAGCACGAGCATGGTAGAATGAGAGGAGGGGTCCCGGACACCAGGCTGCTGACCATGACTGAGGAGGAGGCTGAGGAGATCGCGAGAGAGGAGGCAGGCAGTGCGAGCGAAGATGGCGAGGCATAAGGATAAAGTGTCATCGCTGCTCTTGCAGCCGTTTGTGGAAACTGAAGGAAATTGTGTGAACTCATGTGAAGCGCATGCTTAAAGTGCCTCTGTTTGTGTCTCCACTGTAGGTGCCCACACTCGAGTAGCAGAACGCCGTATGGCCCAAGAATCCTTCTCTTGGGAGCAAGGTGAAGCCAATGCTCCTGAGGATGCACCGTCACCTGCCTCTTCTTCCACCTCTGCCACCGCAGATACATCCACGTGGTCCGTGGAGGGTTTAAGATTAGAATCTTAAGGTCACAAGCTGGTGTGTACGACACAGACACGTCCCAGCTGCTGAGGATCTGCTCATCCCCATGCTCATGATGATCCTCTGTTTATTGCTACAAGAAGTCTGCTGGATATGCGGCAAAGCCATGTGGAAAATATGTCAGATATATGAGCAGGGGCCTTGTCCCCAGCAGTCCTCCGATTATCAGGGTCCTAGCTGGCACATGCTCCCTCAGCTGCTTGGACATGTCTGTGTCGTGCACACTAGCTTGTGACCCAGATTCTAATCTTAAACCCTCCGCGGACCGTGTGGATGTATCTGCAGGGGCAGACATGGAAGAAGAGGCAGGTGACGGTGCACCCTCTGGGGCATTGGTTTCTTCTTCCTCCCCAGAGGAGGATTCTTTGGCCACGTAGCATTCTGCTACTCGAGTGTGGGCACCCGCAGCGGAGACACAAACAGTGCCCCTTCCCCTCATGGAGACAGGCAGGTGCCATTGTGCACACAGATGGAAGACGAGAGTGCGCCAGCTGCACTGGGGCCTTCCTCTCAGTACACCTCCACGGTAAGCGGCATCTCATCCTTCCCCCCCTGAGATTGACCTCCTTACTTCCAGCAGGTGAGGCCACAGAGTATACTCAAGCACCACTGCTGCAGACCCCCAGTAGGATGAGCCATCAAGGCCCCATTCCTCCAGAGGATGCCAGCCACAGTCATCCACAGTAATAGGGCAGCGCACTGAACAGACTGCCTCCACCTCATCTGCTAATGTCGGGGTAGCAACTAGACTTAGTGGCAGAAAAAGAAAATTGAAACAGCTTTGAGCACAAAGGTGGTACGGGTGATGTACAAATTGTCACGAATGCAAAGATGTATTAAAACATTTTTATTACTTGCAAAATTTGATCCACTCTTGGTAATGTTTTGCTTGGTTACAGATGGTTACAAAGAAGTTTTTTGGAGGTCTATGGCAGGAATGCAATGATATTTGTAAAGCATCTCAGGAAATGTCCAGTGTTTATTTCTCATTGAAATTTGAGCCTTCACTCTTCAATTATGGCTGTGTTCTTATTAATGATTACTAACTTTTTCCAATACTGTCATGCCTTACTTTTGTTTTCTACGATCATAACTTAACTCTGCTTGCAGTGGTGTGTAGTCACATTCATTGTCGCCCATAGATGATTTCAAATGCCAATCACAAGAAAGTGCAGCAACACTTCGTTAAGATTGCAGAGATGAATAAGACCTCATGCAAAAGGGAATTTCTGGGGGACTTGTTGTTTGTCCTCCAAATGTTCCTTGATGATGTGGCTTATTGTTGGCTGAAACATGCATAAATGAGGTTCTCCCTGATGTTCCTTGCATGTCTCTCCTAGGCCCTCATATCGATGATGGCATCGTTGTCATTGTTGTCTTCCTCCTCACCTTCTTCACAGTCATCCTCATCTGAGTAGGACTGGTGTTCCTCCTGTTCCTCTGCCTGCAGAATGTTGCCACTTCTAATTGCAAGGTTGTGCAAAGCACAGCAAACAACGATTATTCGTGACACCCTCTGTGGCGCATGCTGAAGAGCCCCTGCAGACTGGTTGAGGCAATGGAATCGCATTTTCAGCATGCCAATGGTGTGTTCAATGATAACGCTGGTGGATGCATGTGCAGCATTATACCTCTCTTCAGCAGCACTTTGGGGATGTCATCAGCCATGCACAAAGGGGGTAACCCTTGTCACCCAGGATCCATCCGTCCGCTTTGGCTGATTGCTCAGAAATTGCTGGCAGCTGCTGGGAGTTCCTCAAAATGTATGAGTCATGACAGCTCCCTGGGAAATGTGTGCAAACATGCATGATTCTTCTCCTGTGGTTACAAACCAGTTGTGTGTTTAAAGAGTGGAAGCCTTTGTGATTGACAAATACAGCAGGCTGGTCCTAGGGAGCTCTAATGGCCACATGAGTACAGTCGATCACCCCTTGCACTCTAGAGAACCCAATGATGGCACCGAAAGCCGCAGACCTTGCTGCCTGGTTGTCCTCGTCTACAGGTAAGTTGATGAAATCATTGGCACATTGAAAAAGGGCACTGGTCACCTCTTTGATGCACCTGTGGATCACAGACCTCGAGATGTCATATATGTCACTCGTGGATCCCTGGAAGGAACCAAAGGAGAAAAAATATGCAGCAGTCACCTTGAGGGCAACTGGCATGGGATTCTTACCGAAGCTGAGCGGCTGCTGGTCATGCCGCAGGATCCTACAAATTTCTGTGACCATTTCATGTGACATCCAAGATGTCTCTGGCATTGCCTCTCTGACATTTGAAGGTAATTTGCCCTTGTCCTGAGGATGCGATAACGTGCCAGTGCCTGTCTTCGATAAGGCCTGTCCTGGATATTATCATTTGGAGCATCCTCACCTTCCTGTTCTGCCTGTTGCTGGCACTCAGGTATTATGAGTTGAGGGAAAAGAGCCCTCCGAAGTCTCTCCCTTTGCTCTTCTTCCCGTGGTACTAGACAAATTGTGTGTATGAGACCCATTTCACTGGCTTTTCTGAACAATAAGTGAGCAGTGTGTGGCGATTCAGCCATTTGTTGCTCGTGAGCTTAAACATCAAGGCAATGAACAGCTCCCTTAAATCTGCCTTCAAATTGCAGCCAGGAAGAAGATCAGGTTGCCTCCTCCCACTCTCTTTGCAATCCTTGAGTGTCCACATGGTTCCCATTATTGTTGGACAAGATGGTGTGCGTGGAATTCAGGGGAAGTCTCCCCACCTTACAACCTCTTCCTGCCACTTTCCAGCTTGAACCCATCACCCTTGACCCACCCAATGCTACCGTTACCCTTCCCTCCGTTACCATTTGGCCTCCCCCAATTACTGTCCACAGTGTAATCATCAATGAATTTATGCCATCCCTCCCCGCTGTTCCTACTCCCATTACTATCGACAAGCTGACTCTTATCCTTGAACCTCCTCACATCGAACTATTATTGCCGAGTCCTGTTCCCTTCCATATGAAGCTGTCGAATACCATTAGTCTTGACCTTCCCCCCTACAGAATTCGTTTGCCCCCACTGACTGTGACTGTTCCCTCTGCTAGCCAGTACTCTCAATTTGCCCCACATGTTCCCGACATTGACAGCACTCATCCCTCCCTTTAGGCCCTTGCCAAATATCTCCACACTCTACTGATCATATCCACCCACCACCCCCACAGCCGACAAAATGCATATTAACCATCAACAGCAACCATTCAACAACCTGGACACTCCACTCTGCCCTGCTCCTTCATGCACCCAATCAACCCGACCCTTCCCTCCCTGAGTTCCCTGCCCTGCTCCTCCATGTAGCCCCTGCCCATGCTGTCGCCACATTCCCTGAGATGATTCACCCTTGCGGGTGCCGGGTCTGGAGGCAAACATCCATTTCAATGGTGCCCTTAGTTTAGCGGCTGGAAATCTGACTGTTGCATGCCATGGTAAAACAATCATGAACAAGGTGGCACGGGAATATCGCTCGCCGTTCACTTAATCTGGCAGGTAGGATTAAATCGTAACTGTGCATACGGTAATGAGTATTCTTGTTATTTAAATGAATACAAAGCTGTAATCTGCCACCGGGTGGGAGAGGACCAGAACACCGCAAACCCGCCGCTGACTGAATTCGTCTAAAATATCCCGCCGTCGGAAATCCAAAAAAGCACCTCCCACCTAATTATATCACCCTGCATGCCACCGAATCTGCCATGGCAGACTGCATAAAGTTCCCTCCCCCCGCCATCAGTTTTTCAAACTGCCACTGTCATTCCGTTCAGTGACCTAACTCCGCCAATTAGGTGCAGCTTCAGGCAGCTCCTGATACATAAAGCTGACTTGCAGATACTTAAAGATGGCTTCCTGCTAAGAGTTGAGCATTCACACAATTCTAGCTAATGGTCGCTTTCCCATTCCTCCCCTAGTATCTCTTCTGCTTGATCTCAGACTCTTCAGGAACTATTTTTCTTCAAATACTTAAAGTTATTTGAATTTTTGACATTCAGACAGTCTCTAATCACAAAGTATCCTCATAAATTGTTTTCTGTGGGTCCCCCCTTACTCACACTGAGCCACAGATCATTCTGGCTGTCGCCTCTGAATAAACTAGCAGAATCGGGTCCAGAGGTGAATGGAGAACAGTAATTATCACAGTACCTGTTCCTGCATCAGCTCTTTCAGCTGGTTGATCTTCTCACTGTCCTCTGGATGGCTCACTATGTATTCCTTTTGGAAGAATGCCTGTCAAAGGGAAAGAAAATTGTGTATTTGATCAGCGAGTCTAGTGTTTGGCAATACTTGTGGCAAAGACAAAGTGAGATAGAGGTTCCACTTTGATGAAACTGGTAATCCAGGCGCAAATTGCACTGGTTTTGAGACGTGTTTTACCCCCAAAGTTTCCTCTCAAACTCATCTGCACATTGCTGAACATAAAATCTGCCATGAACCAGTGCAATCAGGCAGCGTTTTAGAATGTAATTTAAAAAGATTTGCTTTGAAAATATTCCTTGAACTATTTAAGAATGGTAACTGGGTGCAGTTTGCTTCATACAGTTGAAAGTGGATTATCATAAAAAATAAACATTTTTATCAGAGTGTCAACCTACCACCAGCAAGTAAGATGATTTTAAATTATTGAAAATGACTTTACAAAATTATACCGAGCTATTTGCCAGACTGGCCCTGGCAACCCTGCCTCACTTACCTTCTCTCCAGGTCTCCACCGCTGGGCTGGCTCCCAGGCTTCCTGCAATGCTAGCAGTGGCCACCACTCCTGGTGGCGCTGCCAATACTACTGAGCTGCCGGTCCTCTGATTGTCTGGCAGCTCTTGGAGGCAGGATCGCCGTCCTTAAAGGGATGGAGATCCCAGCGCTGGGCACTTAACTGCCTTAGCGTATAGAATTGCATGGTGGTGGGAGGGCTGTGGGAGGGAGCTCTGAAAGGCTGAGGCAGGGTTCTCCTCGTCTTTTTGGCCTGGCACCAGGCACCCAAAGGCATGACTAAATCCAGCCCTTCTTCATGTTTGTTAGCTTGGTCGGATTCGTTCCTTACTGGCGGCTCATTTTGTACGGGATCGGGGGAAGCAGCGTGTGAGACAATTTTCAGGCACTGGATTCAAGCTGCATGTGGTATCTGTGAGAAGATAGCATTGAGCTCCCAGCTCCCCACCAACCCCCTTCATCACTCGCGGGCAGTGCTGTGTACAACAAGCAGAGACTGAATATGGGCTATCAATTATCCTCTTTGGGAACTCACTCACTGACTGGGTACTTGTCATCCTTTAATATACTCATTGTATTATAAAACTGCTTCAGGTTCAGTAAGGATCTGTATGGTCCAATATTGAATGATTTTGACAAGAATTACATTGCTGTATCTGTTTAAAAAACATAAAAAGTTTATTCAACACTTATGGATAAAAGCAATCCCTTTTACATTAAGGGGACTCCCCTATTAATTAACAGGGTAGGATCTTCACAAAAATGTGTTTGGTAGACCTTCTTTAGTTGGGGTAATATTGAAAAGAGAGGAATTGTCATCATGTTTGTCAGAATCAGGGCCAGCAGTAGGACTGTGCAGCGATGGGGGCGTTCAACATCAATAGTTTTCTGGCCATTAAATGACAGTGCCCCCTGTTGAGAATGAACACTTTCCTGATTTATTTTTACACAGACACAGCACCAAGTTCCCTCAGGGCTGTACAACACAGGTTGGATATAAAGTTCCATCTGCTTGGCACAACACCCAGACCAGCAGAAAGCACTCCACATTTTTCCATCTCTACATCAGCCTACTTGACTGAGGTTACCAGTTTGTGATTTATTTTCAGTAGTTTTGTGCCTTGCACACATGTTCGCTAGGAACTGGATCCAAAAGGCAGTGATCCTTACATTCAGCAGAGAGAAGGAACTTCTGTCCCATCAGTTCAGGCTGGATTAAAATCCAATTACCAGAAGTGAAAGGGCAGTGTGCTGGATCACAGTATTGCTCAGACTACCTAAATATCCATCTCATTATTCTTACAAGTGTAGTAACAGAAATGGGACCTATAAAGCCTGATTTGTAGAACCTGTGTGATTCATCCAATCTGCTCTCTGTGCACATTTTTTGCTTGAAATGCAAAAGACAACTGCCTGGAAATTACACTGCGGAATGTAATGCCTGAGTGAAATTCCTGTGTCTGATATTTTAAGGCAGGCGTTAATTTGATTAGCTGATTAACTCCTCATTAAAATAGTGGATAGGTGAATTTGATACGTGCATGTTAAGTGTTGTACAGTAATGTTGCAGTGTGATCACCACGCTAAACATTTCACACCCCGGTAAGGTCACAATTCACACTAACAAAAAACAAATTAAGGATGTGAAGAGAACAGCGCACATGTAAAATCAGTCAAATAAAATAAAAGCAAAATACTGCGGATGCTGGAAATCTGAAATAAATACAGAAACTACTGGAAATATTCAACAGGTCTGGCATCTGTGGAGAGAGAAACAGAGTTAACGCTTCAGGTCTGTGACCTTTCATCAGAACTGGCAGAGGTGAGAAATGTAATAGGCTTTGAGCAAGTGAAAGGGGGGAGGGGGGAAAAAGAACAAAAGGGAAGGTGTGTGATAGGGCAGAGGGCAGGACAGATTAAATGACAGAGATGTCACGAAATAAAAGGCAAAGGGAGAGCTCATAGTCGTAGCAAAAGACAAAGCATGAGTCCAGAGGGAGTGTTAATGGCAGAATAATGAACAGCTCTGTCCGAAAGCAAAAACTTGCAAAACAAGTTTAAGACAGACACGTGATTAACAAAAAAATAAATTAAAAACAAAATTTGAAAAGAAAAATGGCAGTCATGCTCTGAAATTGTTGAACTCAATGTTGAATCCAGAAGGCTGTAAGAGTGCCTAATCAGATGTTGTAATGCTGTTCCTCAAGCTTACATTGAGCTTCATTGAAACATTGCAGCAGGCAAAGGACAGAAATATGGGCATGAGAGCAGGGTGGTGAATTAAAATGGCAAGCAACCGGAAGCTTGCAGACCGAGCAAAGGTGTTCTGCAAAGCGGTCACCGCTTTGTGTTTGGTTTCCCCAATGTAGAGGAGACCGCATGGTGAGCAGCGAATACAGTATACTAAATTGGAAGAAGTATAAGTAAATCGCTGCTTCACCTGGAAGGAGTGTTTGGGGCCTTGGAAAGTGAGGAGAGAGGAGCTAAAAGGGCAGGTTTTACACCTCCTGCGATTGCATGGGAAGGCGACGCGGTGCTGGGGATGATGGAGGAGTGGACCAAGGTGTTGTGGAGGGAATGGTCCCTTCAGAATGCTGACAGGGGAGGGGAGGGGACGGTGTGTTTGGTGGTGGCATCTCACTGGAGGTGGCGGAAATGGCGGAGGATGATCATTTGGATGTGGGGGCTGGTGGGGTGGAAAGTGAGGACAAGGGGAACCCTGTCGCGGTTCTGGGAGGGAGGAGTACGGGAAATGGCCGAGGGCTCTGCCAACCACAGTCGGGGGGAATCCTCGGTTGAGGAAAAAGGAAGACATATCAGAAGTGCTGTTGTGAAAGGTTGCATCATCAGAACAGATGCGTCAGAGATGGAGAAACTGGGAGAATGGAATGGAATCCTTACAGGAGGCAGGGTGTGAGGAAGTGTAGACAAGGTAGCTGTGGGAGTCAGTGGGTTTATAATGAATATTAGTAGACAGCCTATCCCCAGAGGTGGAGACAGAGAAGTCGAGGAAGGGAAGTGTTGGAGATGGACCATGTGAAGGTGAGAGAAAGGTGGAAATTAGAAGCAAAGTTGATGAAGTTTTCCAGTTCAGGGCGAGAACAGGAAACGGCACCGATACAGTCATCAATGTACCAGAAAAAGAGTTGGGGGAGGGGACCCGAGTAGGATTGGAACAAGGAATGCTCGACATATCCCACAAAAAGACAGGTATAACTAGGACCCATGCAGGTACCCATAGCAACGCCTTTTATTTGAAGGAAGTGAGTGGAGTTGAAAGAGAAGCTGTTCAAAGTGAAAACAACTTCAGCCAGGCGGAGGAGGGTAATGGTGAATGGGGACTGCTTGGGCCTCTGTTCAAGGAAGAAGTGGAGAGCCCTCAGACTGTCCTGGTGGAAGATGGAGATGTAAACAGATTGGATGTCCGTTGTGCAGAGGAGGCGGTTAGGGCCAGGAAACTGGAAATTGTCAAAATGACGTAGGGCGTCAGAAGAGTCAAGGATGTAGGTGGGAAGAGATTGGACTGGGGGGACATGGTTTTAAATCCCACCATGACAGAAGGTGGAATTTGAATTCAATTAATAAAAAAATCTGGAATTAAAAATGATGGCCATAAAACCATTGCCCATTGTCGCAAAAACCCATCTGGTTCACTAATGTCCTTTAGAGAAGGAAATCTTCTGTCCTTACCTGGTCGGACCTACATGTGACTCCAAACCCACAGCAATGTGGTTGAATCTTAAAATGCCTTCTGAAGTGGCCTAACAAGCCACTCACTTGTACCTAACCACTAAAAAGTTGATAAGGAATGAAACCGGATGGACCACCCAGCCTAGGCATCAGAAACGACAATGGCAAACCCAGCCCTGTCGACCCTGCAAAATCCTCCTTACTAACATCTGGGGGCTTGTGCCAAAGTTGGGAGAACTGTCTCACAGACCAGTCAAGCAGCAGCCTGACATAGTCATACTCACTGAATCATACCTTACAATGTTCCAGACATGACTATCACCATCCCTGGGTATGGCCTGTCCCACCGGCAAGACAGACCCAGCAGAGGTGGTGGTACATAGTCGGGAGGGAGGGAGTTTCCCTGGGAGTCCTCAACATTGACTCTGGATCCTATGAAGTCTCATGCATCAGGTCAAACATGGGATCATGAGAGGGATCAACCCCCCCTCAGCTGATAAATCAGTACTCCTCCATGTTTAGAAGCACTGAGGATGGCAAGGACACAGAATGTACTCTGGGTGGGGGACTTCAATGTCCATCACCAAGAGTGGCTCAGTAGCACCACTACTGACTGAGCTGGCCAAGTCCTAAAGGACATAGCTGCTAGACTGGGTCTGTGGAGAGGTAAAAACATACTTGACCTCGTCCTCACCAATCTGCCTGCCGCATATGCTTCTGTCCATGACAGTATTGGTAGGAGTGACCACTGCACAGTCCTTGTGGAGATGAAGTTCCACCTTCACATTGAGGATACCCTCCATTGTGTTGTGTGGCACTACCACCGTGCTAAATGGATAGATTCCGAACAGATCTAGCAATGCAAAACTAGGCATCCATGAGGCACTGTGGGCCATCAGCAGCAGCAGAATTGTACTCAACCACAATCAGTAACCTCATGGCCTGACATATTCCCCACTCTACCATTACCATCAAGCCGAGGGATCAACCCTGGTTCAATGAAGAGTGCAGGAGGGCATGCCAGGGGCAGCACCAGGTATACCTCAAAATGAGGTGTCAACCTGGTGAAGATACAACCTGGGACTACTTGCATGCTAAACAGCATGCGATAGACAAAACTCAGTGATCCCACAATGAACAGATCAGATCTAAGCTCTGCAGTCCTGCCACATCCAGTCGTGAATGGTGGTGGACAATTAAACAACTAACAGGAGGAGGTGGCTCCACAAATAACCACATCCTCAATGATGGGGGGGAGCCCAGCACATCAGTGCAAAAGATAAGGCTGAAGCATTTGCAACAATCTTCAGCCAGAAGTGCTGAGTGGATGATCCATTCTGGCCTCCTCCTGAAGTCCCCAGCATCACAGATGCCAGTCTTCAGACTGAAGGCACTGGATACCGCAAAGGCTATGGGCCCTGACAACATTCTGGCAATAGTACTGAAGACCTGTGCTTCAGAACTTGCCGTGCCCCTAGCCAGGCTGTTCCAATATAGTTACAACACTGGCATCTACCCGGCAATGTGGAAAATTGCTCAGGTATGTCCTATACACAAAAAGCAGGACAAATCCAACCCGTCCAAATATCACCCCATCGGTCATTGACAGTGCTATCAAACGGCACTTGCTTAGCAATAACCTGCTCACCGACGCTCAGTTTGGGTTCCGCCACTGCCACTCAGCTCCTGACCTCATTACAGCCTTGGTTCAAACATGGACAAAACAGCTGAACTCAAGAGGAGAGGTGAGGTGAGAGTGACTGCCCTTGACATCAAGGCAGCATTTGACCGAGTATGGCATCAAGGAGCCCTAGCAAAACAGGAGTCAATGGGAATCAGGGGGAAAACTGCTGGTTGGAGTCATACCTAGTGCTAAGGAAGATGGTTGTGGTTGTTGGAGGTCAATTATCTGAGCTCCAGGACATCACTGTAGGAGTTCCTCAGGTTAGTGTCCTACGCCCAACCATCTTCAGCTTCTTCATCAATGACCATCCTTCAATCAGAAGGTCAGAAGTGGGTATGTTCGCTGATGATTGCACAATGTTCAGCACCATTTGTGACTCGTCAAATACTGAAGCAGTCCATGTAGAAATGCAGCAAGACCTAGACAATTTCCAGGCTTGCGCTGATAAGTGGCAAGTAACATTCGCACCTCACAAGTGCCAGGCAATGACCATCTCCAACAGGAGAGAATCGAGCCATCTCCCCTTGACATTCACTGGCATTATGATCACTGAATCCCCCTGGGGGGCTCACCATTGACCAGAAACTAAACTGGAGTAGCCATATAAATATCATGGCTACAAGAGCAGGTCAGAGGCTAGGAATCCTGTAGCGAGTAACTCACTTCCTGACTCCCCAATGCCTGTCCACCATCTACAAGGCACAAGTCAGGAGTGCGATGGAATACTCTCTACTTGCCTGGGTGGGTGCAGCTCCAACAACACTCAAGAAGCTCGACACCATCCAGGACAAAGCAGCCCGCTTGATTGGGATCCCGAACAGAAACATTCACTCCCTCCACCACCGACGCACAGAGGCAGCAGTGTATACCATCTACAAGATGCACTGCAGCAACACACCAAGGCTACTCAGGCAGCACCTTCCAAATCCATGACCTCTACCAACTAGAAGGACAAGGGCAGCAAATGCATGGGAACACCACCACCTGCAAGTTCCCCTCCAAGGCACACACCATCCTGACTTGGAACTATATCACCGTTCCTTCACTGTCGCTGGGTTAAAATCCTGGAACTCCCTTCCTAACAGCATTGTGGGTGTACCTACCCCATACGGACTAGAGGGGTTCAGGAAGGCAGCTCACCACCACTTTCGCAAGGGCAATTAGGGATGGGCAATAAACGCTGGCCTGGCCAGCGATGCCCACATACCATGAAATGAATTAAAAAATAGTTAATGTTTCAGGTTGATGACCTTTCGGTAGAACTGGAAAAAGTTCAGTGTGATTCCTTGCAAGGTGTATCAACTGCCCTTCTGTGCATGTGCATCCATATAGAGGCTGAGCCCGAAGACCATCCTGCCTACCCACCGGCCACTGGAGCCGTGCATGCACACCTCATTTGCAGCTGTGCATGTGCCTAGCCACCAGAGCCTGCGGACTGGAACTCATGGGGAGGGGAAAGACCTGGTGCCCGGGTGGTGGGGAGTGGGAAATGGGGACTGGTGGGGAGCAAATCAGGAACTCGGGGGGCTGATTAGGCTGCAGCTGGGGCATTATGTCCAATTCTGGGCATCATGCTTTCAGAAGGATATCAAGGCCTTAGAGAGGGTGCAGAGGAAATTTACTAGAATGGAACCAAGGATTAAAGACTTTAATGGAGAGACTGGAGAAACAGGCGTTGTTCTCCTTCAAAAAATGAGAGCATATTCTGTGTTCCTACCAACATCCATTACGTTACATTAATGTGTTTTTTTGCTAGAATTGACTATTCCAATGTTCTCCTCAGCCTCCTATCTTTCACCCTCAACAAACTTGAGCTTATCTAAAACTCTGTTACACATCTCCTAATTCACAGCAAATTCCATTCACCCATCACCCTGGTGCTCGCTGACCTACACTGGCTCTGAGTCCAGCAATGTTTTAATTTTAAAGTACTCCTCTTCATTGTGAAATTCCTACAGTTCTCACCCTTCCTCTCTGAACTCAGGAGTGTTAGTGCTGTGTGTTCGTAAGCATGACCCTGAGCTTCTGTTCACCTGTCATTTTAATTCTCCACTCCGCCCCCACTCTGACCTCTCTGTCCTCAGCCTCCTATACTGTTCCAATGAAGCTTGATGTAAGCTTGAGGAACAGCATCTTATGTTTCGATTAGGCACTTTACAGCCCTCCAGACTCAACACTGAGTTCAGCAATTTCAGATAACCTCTGCCCCCATTTTTTCAGATGGCAGCTGTTGGTGATGATTCTGCTATTCCCATTTACACCTCCTCGAGATCGATCTTTTGTTTCTTTACTTGTCCCAGTACCATCTCCCTTGCACCATCATCCCTTTTGCCATTTAATCTCTCCTGCCTTCTAACATATTCCAGACTTTCCCTTTTGTTCTCCACCCAACTTTTTCTGCCTCTGACTTGCTTAAAACCTGTTACATCTCTAACTTTTTCTATTTCTGACAATAGGACATCAACCTGAAACATTAGCTCCATTTCTCTCTCCGCAGATGTTGCCAGACCTGCTAAGTATTTTCAGAATTTTCTGTTTTTATTTTGTCTCTAGTTCACTGTATCCGACTGCAAATCCAGGCCTGCTGCAGCTGATCTTACCTCCTGGTATCTGGCTATTCCTCCATTGACAGCTGCATCTATCACTCCATTCAGACACATGCTGAGAAGATTAATGTTGGCGTGCAGCTGCTTGTGCTGGTACTGGCTGATGAGAGTCCGCAGCTCCTGGTTTTTGTTCTCCACAACATAGATGGCGTTTTCCAGGGGGCTTACCTCCAACTGCCAGAAGTCAATGATAAAACATAGCAACAACTCGCATTAATAGCACATCTTAACATAGTAAAATGTCTCAAGGTGCTTCGTAAGTCGTTTTAAGCAGCACCTTAAAGGAGGAGAGGTGAGAAATTTAGGAAGGGAATCCTGGAGTTAGTGTCCAAGGCAGCCTAAGGCATGGCCACCAATGATAGAGTGATTAAAATCGGGGATGCGCAAGAAGCCAGAAGTGGAGAAGTGCAGTGATCTCAAACAGTTATCGGGTTGGAGGAGGTTATAGAGACAGCAAGGAGTCAGACCTTGTAAGGATTTGAACACACCCAAGCCACATCCCATCCTCACACGACAGATGCAATTTCTGGGTGGTTGTGTCACTGGATGGCCATCAGAAGTGCTAACACTGGCTGCTTCTCCCTGTCCGAATGCAGTGCTCTCAGACCTGTTGCAGGGCTCGTCGCCAACAGCCAGCAGAGATCAACACACAGACTGGGAATCCACGCTGGGACTGTCTGGTTTTAATACTGTACTGGCTGGTACCTTCAGCCACTGGGCCAGGAGGACACAGTGCAGAAATTCAGGAAAGGAAGGTGACTGAGAAACGACCCTATTAAGGTTTGTAAGACAATTAATGATGTAGAAACAATAAATCTGCAGCACTATTTCAAACTAAACACAGAAGCACAGTAAATGGCAAATCTAGAACATTTGTTCTTCATATACAGAGTGATCAGCACATGGAATGGATTTGTAAGTGGGGCAGTGGAAGCCAAAATCATGAAATTATTTAGGAATTGGGGGGATTATGAGGCTGATGAGCGAAGATAAAAATGATAAATATAAGATAAAAATGGGTCAAATGCCCTCCCTTATTTGTATCTGTGATCATGTGACCGCAGGGAGCAGAATAGTGTAATGATATGTTGTGGGGTAAGGGAGTGGGTGATGGATGCTCTGTAACATCCATACACAGTGCCATTGAGTGCAATCCACAAAGGCAGTCTCCTCTCAGCCATGTTGTTACAGGAGATGGTAAGAAGGACTGGAGGAAGTGACCATGAGCCACGCCACTCTCGGGTGTTGCTGAATTGCCAGCTGGCAAAGCTCATCCAACTGGGTATACAGCCCAAAGAGAGAGACAGGTGAGAAAAATGAACTTTACTATTTTTTGTACACTTCAGTCAGTTGGTCCCATCTCCACAATTCTGTGCCTTCTTGTAACAAGAAGTGGACTGGGTGGCACATCCAGGGCATAGAGTGGCACCTCACTACCCCAAACTGTGAGCTTCTGGCCCTTGTCACACTGCCATGAGGAGGGGATCTGTTTTAGTGTCCTTGTCTCCACCGCACCTCCCCCATCAGCATCCTGGCTGAGATCGGCCAAATCAACATAAACTGAAGCTCTGGGACCTTCTGAGCGATACAGTTGGCTGCTGAGAAGCACATGAGAGCAGCCAAGCAGAGACAGATCTAACTCCTCTTCCTGAGTGAGGACACCTGGCTCTTCACAGCTGTGAAACAGGAAACTGTGTATCCCTCCATCCCAGGGTGTTGTGCATTACTGTTTTAGTGCTGGCTGCTGTTTTTAAAGACAATCATGGCAAGCTATTCAAAAATGGAGGAACATCAGAGCTGAGCCTGATCATGACCACAATGGGTGTCCGTAACATGCACATTTCCAGCAGAGGGACAGAATATTGATCGGGAACTCTGACTGAAAGTTCTCCCCCACCTGCCACAAGGGTGCTGAGGCCAACTGTGTTGCCTCACCATCACCCTGACTTTAATTAGCACAGATGCTGAATATTGATAGCAGAGAGCCACTCCAGGCAATGCATTTACACACTGAGCCACTGAGGGCCTGGATGCAGGTTCAGATGGGCACTTCTCCACACAGTCAGCTCTGAGGGAAGGTAAAGAGGACAGATCAGGCATTTGCCCCAGGATTTCTGTTGGAACTTGTCTAATGTCTCCATTTGACTGAGAATCCTAGGTTCAGTGCTCCTCTGAACCTTCCTCTCTTGTTTCTCCTAAGCTCAAAAGACTCCATCCGATGCACTTTTCGCTGCATTCTCACAGTTGAAGTCAAGACTGGACAGTTGGGTCTGATCAGTTTGCCACTGGGTGGGTTAGATTAAATTGACCTCCTGAATTAGAATAGGAGTTGGTGCGATGAGTCTTGACTTCAACAGGGAGAATGTAGAGAGAACTGTGTAGGTTGGAGGATTTGGAATTTAGGAAGCATAAGAGAGGAACACTGAGCCTAGGATTATCTGTCAAACAGAGAGATTAGACTCATCTTCTACTCTGATTCAGGAGGTCATTTTCACTGAACCCACCCGGTGGCAAACTGATGGGATCCAACTGGCCAAAGTAAATGGGAATTACATGGGTCGTGATGTTAGAACTGATTTAAGGCTGATTTGATCCTGTCAATTTCCCACTGAGCAGGTGAGCTTAAAATTACCCCCTCAGTCTTTCCCAGGACTTCAAAACCCAAACTCCTCATCCTCTTTTGCTTTTATAATTGAAGATTGGCATCACCTAACCATTTCTTCTCCATTTACCATATCTTTTCCTCCTATTCGCCTCAATAACTTCAGAATCTTGTGCAATGGGCCTTGATCTTTCATTTAATTAAAAAATTTCCTGCCGGGGCTGGGTTTGGGGTGTTGGAAGATCCAAAATGGACATAATGAATGACAGTGGAGATGGTGTGTGTGAATCAATACCCTCACTCCCTCACTAAAGGAACAACTCTGGAAGCAGGACTGGTTCATAATTCAATGTCTCCCTGGGGTAATAACACAGATCCATTTCAAAACAGCATTAGATAGCAGGATCTTACCACCTCTCTCTTCTCTACTTCAAACCAGCGGGAGATCCCAGGTAAACTGTGTGCAAGGGTTAGGGTTGTGCGCTCGATCCAGAGACTCTACAGCAGGACAGAGGATGATACAAAATCATTATTGCCATTGTTACCGCAGTACCTCACACACTGTGGTCCTGCATGTCACACAAACTCTGTCACCTCAGCATGTCGCAGGCCTCAGTAACTTTCTCTTCCACACACACAGATCCAGAACCTCACTCATGCACATCCATTACCTTATCTTCCAGTCTGCGCAGCTGAAGCTGCTGTTCTCTAGAAGTTCTGGGAACAATTTTAACCTAACCTGCTGACAGGATCGAATGCAATGCTGGTTTTACCCATTGCCTGATTTTATTCTACACTGATGTCAGTGGAGAATAATATTGGTCTGGCTGTAAAGCCAGCACTCCACCCAATCCAGTGGGTTTCTTACAAAAGCAAAACACTGCGGATGCTAGAAATCTGGAATAAAAACAGAAAGTGCTGTAAATACTCAGCAGGTCTGGCAACATCTGTGGAGAGAGAAACAGTGTTCACATTTCAAGTCTGAGACCTTTCATCAGAATTGAGAAAAGTTAGAATTGCAATAGGTTTTGAGTGAGTGAAAGGAGGGAGGGTGGGAAGTAGAACACAAGGGAAGGTCTGTGATAGCATGGAGAGCAGGAAGATTAATGACAAAAGGTTTCATGGTGCAAGGCTAAAGGGAGTGGTAATGGGACAAGTAAAGAAACAAAAGATGTGTCTAGAGGAGGCGTGAATAGCAGGATCCTGAATAACTGCCGCCTGAAAGCAAAGTCAAGGAAATAAGAGAGAAACAAGAGAAAAAACAAACAAACCAGCAAGCAAAAATGAAACAAAATGGGAGGGCGGAGGTTATGATCCAAAATTGTTGAACTCAATGTTGAGTCCAGATGCTGTAAAGTGCCCAGTCGAAAGATGAAGTGCTGTTCCTTGAGGTGGCACTCAGCTTCATTGGAACACTGTAGCAGGCTAAGGACAGAAAGGTCAGAGTGGGAGCAAGGTGGAGAATTGAAATGACAAATGACTGGAAGCTCAGGGTCACATTTGTGGACTGAAACGGAGGTGTTCTGCAAAGCGGTTACACAGTAGGTTTCTTGCCTGGCGAGTTTTGTTAAAATGACCCCTATGTTTCACTATGAATCCTCCAGTATATTTTCTCTTAAAAGTGAGACTTGTCGAAAGAATAACATACATACATTATCTCTAAAAAAACAGAAAGTCTGGGTTTTGCAGCAGGAACACAGACACTGGGAGGGAAAGGGGAAATGAGCTGTTGCCTGTAAACCTCAGACTCCCAATGAAAGGTGTGTACTTACCGTAATCTAAGTGATCTGCTTCCCCCTGCTCTGCCAGTTGGTCGTTGACTTTGAACATGGGAGCAGGAGTTGGCGATTCGACCCCTTGAGCCTGCTGGGCCATTCAACTTGATCATGGCGGATCTTCTTCCTCAATGCCATTTTCCTGCACTATCCCCATATCCCTTGATATCTTTAATATTTAGAAATCTATCAATCTTGGTCTTGAACATACTCAATGACTGAGTCTCCCACAGCCCTCTAGGGTAGAGAATTCCACAGATTCACCACCCTCTGAGTGAAGAAATTCTGCCTCATCTCAGTCCTAAATGGTCTGCCTCATATTCTGAGACTGTGTCTCCTGGTTCTAGACCCCCCCAGGCCAGGGGAAACATCCTTCCTGCATCTACCCTGTAGGGTATGGTTTTTAACAGGCACACTGAACATAAAACATTTTGAAGCAGAAGGGCTGGGAAGAGGTACTCAATGAGGGCTCCGACTCCTCTGCTGCTGGAAGTGCATATTTGGATTCTGGGTGAAGGACAAAATCCGACTCAGCTATGATGCCCCTCACCACCAAATAGCTTGCTGACATTCACCTTCCAGGTTTACACATGAAGGACAGGAACTTTGGGAAGGTACTGGAGGTCAGTCACCCCTGGGGAACTGCTCTCCAGCCAGGGCCTCAGCCAAGTGGCCAGTCTTCACATGCGAGTGCAGACAGTGAATGGGAGCAGGCTATTTGACTGTGCATTGAACTATTGCTGAGCCTGATCCTGTCCTAACCTACCTATTTTCATGAATAGATAGTGATCAGAAAGAACAGAAAACCTGACTGATGTTCCTCTCGCTCTTTAGCCGAGGGGTGGCAAGGGCAACTGTAGACTTCTCTCAATCTCTATCCATTTGCCAAATTTCTCCATCCTTCTGTGCTTCCTTGGCTGCTTCGTCAAACTTGATTTTCTCTCTCCCCCAACTTGATATCGTTTGTGAATTTCCCCAACTTGCACTGTTTCAGAATCCAGGTCATTTATGTCCATCAGAAACAACAGGACTCCCAATACCAATCGCTGGGGCACTCTGCTCAGTACATCTCTCCAGCCCAATTCACTCCCCTAACTAGTACCCTGCTTTCAGCCAGTTCCTTATCAATTCCCAAGCTTGACCCAGGATACTCATTGTTTTAAATTTATATAACAGCCTTTCACGTAGCACTCTCTCAAAAGCTTTCTGTCATTGGAGATACAATATATTATCAGGCTTTCCAAAGATCATTTGGGATGCCCTTTTATCATACACCACTTCTGAAACTGTGTTAATTGCCACTTATTAGGTTATTTTCATACCAATAATTTCCAATTTTGTTCCTAATGATTGATTCATTGGTTAAATTCATTAAGTCATCAGAAATCTGTTTTATTTCTGCTATTGCAACATATTCTCCAACTTATCCACCCTATCACAGATCTTTTGTTGTAATTTGGGGTATCAGAGTCATTTAACCCTTTAACCCCTTATTCTCTAAAGTTCTGAAATGATTCAAAGTGATCCGCTTATTGGTGACTGTGGTTATTTTATTCAGTATAAGTAAGACTTGACACATGCTAATGTCTGATCAGTAGTACCAAAGCGCAATAGCATTACCAATATGCCCTGGGTAGAGGTGCAATCTCCACGTCGTGTCCCAGGTACTATTGCGTCATTCAATGCCACACATATTACCTACAATCTCTGTGCTTGGGGAATCTCGTCTTTTACTATCTTTACACAACAAAGCCAAAGGAGACCAATTTAACCCAATCATTACCTCGCTATTATTTGAATGGCCTAATTACAAAAGGTGTCATTTACCCATCTGCCTGCCCAAGCCAGGTCAGACTCTCAAAATCTCTGACTTCCCAAGCTAGGATTCTTATCAGCTCGTAAACATTTCAATACCAGTGCCTGACAAAAGCAAGAATAACAAGCTGGCCTTGGCATCTAGTTATTTTGTCTCAGCTCTATCTACATCTGGGCCTCTGAGATTCTGCTAAGGTGTTTATCTTTTAGTTCTCACACAGCAGGCCACCTGTTTTTGCATGCTATTGGGTTTCTGCTGCAGTTTACTTTTTTTTACAATGTGGGCCCTTTCAAACCCTTCGGAGTCAAAAACACTTGGTCAATGAGGCCCAAACCACAATTCCCCTTCAAGTCACCTCTCAGCCGCTTTTACCCAGAGCGTATCACAAACAGCATTAAAAATATAGTTTAGTATAAGATTCCATATAACAATGAAATTAAACAAGTGTACAGCCTGTCAAAGTATTTAAGTTAGTTTTCATTAATTAGCAAGAAAACCCAATGTAAGGATTTCCCAGGATTCTTACACTTTTCCCTTTTGTGTTTTCCCTGGCTCTGTGTTTGTTTAAAAGCTGCTCATCTCCAGCATCTTCCAGTTCTGATGAAAGGTCATCGACCTGAAGCACTAACTCTGTTTCTCACTCCATAGTCACTGCCAGACCTGCTGGGTGTTTTCAGCATTTTCGATTTTTATTTCATATTATCCAACTTTGCTGGCTCATAGACACCTGCCAAGATTTTACCAGCGCATTCTATCTATGGCTACCTCCACCTGAAGGACTCCATCAGCAGCTATCATAACAGCTTCTTGTGTGGCATAGCCTTGTAAACTACAAGTATTAGTGTCTTGCTGCAAAATGTAGGCCAACTGGAAAAGTGAGAGAGGCTATGGGATCTGTGGCTAAGCTCACCTTGAACTCGTTCTCCATGTCCTTTGAACCTTTATGAAAGGGTCTGTCGTATCGAAAGCGGCTGACATTGTTTACACGGTAGAAGCTCTTGATCCGGTCCGGAACTCTCTCCATCTGGAGAACTTCCACATTCTCCGGAATTGGGCACACTGCATAAATCTGCAGATCTACACACAAGGTCAAAGAAAATGGTGCAGCGAAAAATGGTCCTCTCCATCACCTTACCTGAACATGGTCCACCACCATCTGCAGAATAATTGCTACTTCCTCTGGTTAATGGACAAGCAGTATTAGATTATTCAGGAAAACAATGGTTTGTTTAACAGTTAATACAAAAGCAAAATACTGCGGAAGCTGGAAATCTGAAATAAAAACGGAAAATGTTGGAAATACTCAGCAGGTCAGGCAGACTTTCTGATGAAAGGTCATCAACCCCAAACATTAACTCTGTCTCTCTCTCCACACATGCTGCTTGACCTGCTGAGTATTTCCAGCATTTTCTGTTTTTATTGCTTGTTTAACAGTGTTGTTTTTCCAATTTTCCCTCTTCATCTCCTAAAGGTGCTGCCGTTTGCCAGGGCCTGGTTCCATGGGCACCTGCAGCCCCCGGTACCTTGTCCAACTGGCCTTGCTTCCTGTATGCAACTAGTCAGTAAGTGTCCATTCTCCATAAAGGACGTCACAACTGAGCCCGCACCTACATTGGACTTGGATCAGGGTGGGGAACCTTGACTAATTCTGTCTCTCATGAGCTCAGGGCAGCTGAGGGCAACTGCACTGTCCCTATTATTATCACCATTGCTGACATCAGCCAACTGAACACAGCCTGGAAATTGGACCTGCGACCTTCTGGGCTGTTAGGGTGAGCTATTGACAGCCTTAAGCAGCACAGTCACTGGGGAAGCTGCCCAAGGTGGAAGGATACACTGTGCATCAGACTGCAGGATGGTTTCATCTGGCTGGTTGAGATGCTGCATGGCAATGGCTTGTGGGAATTCAGTCAGCATCCTCTGCTGAAAGGCCTCCAGCCTCTCGTAATCATGACCACGGCACACAAACTCCTTGTTCTGGGGTCAGTGAGGAGAACAAACAGGAAAAGTCAGACTGAAGAAACAATTAACAATTATATAAAGGGATGAAAAGAAAGACTGAAGTCTAAAAAATATCTAAAATCGAAAGTACAGGAAATATACACAGTGCTTCGGTATCTGAAAACAGTTAATGGGCTGTGGTGCTCATTACAACTGAATAATCGAGATATGTATATATAATTTATCTTTCTTCTTTCTTCTTTCTTTTGGGCCTCCTTATCTCGAGAGACAATGGATACGCGCCTGGAGGTGGTCAGTG